>NW_026570971.1:12342966-12683377 GCF_026225935.1 Boleophthalmus pectinirostris | reverse complement strand
GCTCTGAGTGGAGTGGAGGCCAGATATTTATTGCTCGAGGTGTTGGTAGAAAAACTGTTTTAAAGTAGGGGTTGTCTGAGGTTGTGGCATGTTTTTCTGGTGATTGCATTTAAGTCAGAAAACACATGTAGGGGATGGCCTTGTTGACTTGACTTGTTTTGGAAATTGGAAAACTACTGGCAGGTCCAAAAGTAGGATGAAGCAATATAAAATCTATTATCAAACTCATATGAGGCTGATTTACGGTTTTGTATAATAATTTAACTTACACCAGATGCCCTGCCTCATTAGATTCAGCTTGACAATTCATCTATACCACTTCCAAATGATTTTAACTGACTTTGACTCAATAAGAGAACCATTGCCATAGCTGTAAACCCATGAAATGTATAAATTAGGTTTGTGTTTGCAGATATACATTATCTTTAAATAACAGAACTCAGAAATGTTTCTCTTTCAAGGTTCTATATTACACAGAATTGATTTATGTGAGCTTTAAGTCATGTTATAATGTGGTTAACTCATCAAAAACATATGTGGAGCTGTGTTTTTTCTTTCATTCACACATGTTTGAGTAACCCTTTATTATTAGTCTTCCTACATGTCCAAAGCTCAAAATGCTCTGTTCCACATTATGATGTCATGTAGAAGTAGTTTTCAAGTTAACAACTACCTTTTACCTTATTTTAAGTAGACATTGGCAGTTCCTGAGATAAAATTATTGAAATGAGTCTAGTGAGGGTGTCTGGAGTTTTAAAAGATAGTGGAGCACTGTATTACCACATGACATCACAAGGTGGAACAGAATGTTTTCAGTTTAATAGAAGAACTCAGGCTATATATGCAGGGTTTATGTGTTATAGATGTGTAAATGAAACAAACTGCAACTCCATTTAGGGGTGTACATTGCCTTGAGTCTGACAATACGATACATATCATGATTCACACGTCACGATTCGATATATCACGATATATCCCAATACTAAAACAATTAATGATATATTGCGATTTATCAGTAATTACTTCTAATAATATAGTCAACTACACCTTCAAGAGAACACAAAAGAACAGTGAATGAATTTTAAAAATCGATTCGGATACATTTTTTATTGATTTGAGAATGTATCTTTTACCTTTAGTTCAGAAGAGAAAAGTTGGTCATTTCTGGGCTTAAATTATCCAAATGATGATTGGAGTTTAAAAAACACAGTAGAGCACTTTCTGTATTACCATATGACATTACAAGGTGGAGAGTTTTCTGTTTGAGAGAAGAACTCTGCCTAAATATGCAGGGTTTGTATGTTATACATCTGTAAATAAAACAAAATAAAACTCTTAAGTATGTTTTGTTTTTGATGAAGAAAGAACATTATAACATAGATCAGAAAATGGTGACAAATCCACTCTCTATTAACTATTAACCCCCCACCTCTTGTCTCTCACAGGGCCGCTCAGAAGCT
The DNA here is from genome assembly GCF_026225935.1 of Boleophthalmus pectinirostris. Classification (NCBI taxonomy): domain Eukaryota; kingdom Metazoa; phylum Chordata; class Actinopteri; order Gobiiformes; family Gobiidae; genus Boleophthalmus; species Boleophthalmus pectinirostris. The sequence continues at coordinate 12,681,917 of NW_026570971.1, read as the reverse complement.
GAATCTATCGTCCAAGCGTAAGAAGCACCAGCCCTCCCTGCTCCACCCCCAGGAACCCTCCATCTACCCCACCAACTTCAGCGGCATCCTCCAGGCTCTGCCCCCACCCGCACCGCCATGCTTGCTGCGCGCCGTGTCCAAAGTCAAAGACAATCCAGGCATGGGAAAGGTACGTCAAAAACCCCCCGATGCCCACCGTACACAAACAGCAGAATTCGCACAAACGCGTATTTAGAGGGAAGAATGCTGAGTGGAGACAGAGTGGTCCACGGGCTGCACTGCGGCGTCTGGTCCGGTCCGTACAGATGCAGCCGGATAAGCCTGCTGGAATGCGATGAATTTGGTCTGTTCATTTTTCACTTTGAACACTGGACTGCAGCAAAACTATAATTCACTAATCCTTGCTTATGTTTACAGCGGGATGTCTAATTCTATCACGGGTAGGGTGCGCGATGATGAAAGCCAGACTGGCAGTTATGGACAGTCATTAAACAAAGCTGTATCAACACGGGGCTCTTCCTTTGTGGGTTAATGGCCATTGTTTTGTGTGCGCCCACGTCCTGTATTCAGAAAGCAGAAGTCCCCTAACCAGATTAGTCCCCACCTGGATAGGAAGAGCGCGCCTCTGCTGCCAGGTATACAGACGCTCTTTGTAAGTCTCCCATCGCATACAAGTTGTTAACAAGCCACACCTGAGGCTCACTGTACATTTGTATATCTGAAAGACACATAGAAATCCATGACTAAAAGCTGTTCTGGATTAAAAACAATACTATGTACAAGATATACTAAGATCATTTGACCGTTTTAGAATGTTACATCAGACGTCTTCCCTTGGAATTACTTTCTGATTATACCTAAACCCTAAACCCTGACTTGTAAGAGATCACAAAATCATACGTGCCAATTTTATGCTATTTTCGGATCTGTATTATAATGTTATTTCCTCATCAAAGGATCCTTGTTTCATTCAACAAGTTTAAAACACAAACCTCGGATATTTAGCTGAAAACGCTCTATTCCGCCTTATGATGTCATGTGGTAATACAATGCTCCACTATCTTTTTAAACTCCATACACATTCATTAGAATCATTTGGATAATTTCTTCCCTGAAACTGCCTGTCTCTACTTAAAATAAGGTAAAAGGAGCTGTTAAGATGAAAACTACCACTTCATGACATCAGAAGTCGGACAAACAATGACAATAATAATGCATCAGTTTTATTTAGCGCTTTTCTGGACACTCAAAGATGCTTTACAGAGCATTATTCATTCACTTCATACCTGGTGATGGTAAACTACTACTGTAGCCACAGCTGCCCTGGGGACAGACTGACGGAAGTGAGGCTGCGAATCTGTGCCATCGGCCCCTCCGACCACCACCAACACTCATGCACACACTACTTTCATACTAGGCAATGTGGGTGAAGTGTCTTGCCTAAGGACACAATGACAGTTCTGGCGCCCCCCTGTGGCAGCTGATTGTCCCAGTGGTCTCCCATTAAAGTACTAACCAGACCTTGACCTTCTGAGATCTGACGGGCATAGGACAAACACGTGTGAATGAAACAAAACAGAACTCCAGGAATGTTTTTGATGAAGTAACAACATTATTACACGGCTTAAAGCTCAGAAGAGTTAATTTTGCACAATACATGACTGTTAATATTAACTACTGTGTTCCTTTCTGCTGACGTAGCCAACAGGGCAGGTCAGGTCTGTGAAGAAGCGGTCCTACACACAGTAAGAATGCATGAATTTCAGGGTATTTTTGAGCAATTAAAAACAACCATAATGGAAAAACAAAACAAAACAAAAACATACTACCGGTCAAAAGCTTTAGAACTCCCTAATTTTTCCAGTTATTTATTGCAATTCAAGTCATGCAAGTCCAATGAAGAGCTTGAAATGATACAAAGGTAAGAACTGAACAGCCAGAGGTTAAAAAAAAAAGTTAAAAGATAATAAAACACAAGTCCAAGCTCTGCCAAAGCTACCTCAGGAAAAAAAGAACAAGATGGTGAACTTGAAAATGTGGAGTGGCCAGCACAGTCTCCAGAATTAAACCCCACTGAGCTGAGCTGGTTTGGGATGAACTGGACAGAATAGTGAAAGCCAAGAAACCTACAAGTCCACACATTTATGAGAACTTCTGCAACAGACTTGTGAAGAATTTTCTGAAGAATATTTGATTTCTATTGTAAAAAGAATAAGCCACGAGTGTGTTATATCTGCCAAAGGTGGACACTTTCATGAATCAAAAGTTTAGAATATGTTTTGGTCAACAGTAAATTTGTAAACCACAAAAAAAGTGCGGTGTCCTAAAACTTTTGACCAGTAGTGTATGTTATCTAATGCTATACTGTGGATCTTTCTTTGCAAATCAATTACATTTCCATTGAGCAGGTGGCTGACACTCCCATCAGAAAAGTGTGCCTTTAAAATGAATCTCAAATCAATCTTTAATGTGTAGACCAGTCAGTTAGAGCCTTTAGGGGTTAGCTTTACATTACATCTCATCTGCGTAATCGTATGTAGGTCACTGGCCACACATGTGCTCGTATGCGGAATGCCAGACCACGCTAATGGATTTCTAGAGGATCACGAGACAGGGGAATCATCCGCCATTAGCGCATGAGTCCGAGGTGTGAAAAGACCGCGGGCAAACCCTATACAGACTGGACTGCACTATCTGATCCCAGCCAACATAAATACAACAAGCTGGTCGGTTAGGCTCCTGTCTGCTAGGCCCACTCAGCGGTCATCTGCACAAGCCCACTTTAAATGTCAGCAAATGCAATTCGGTTGACATATGCACACGTCACTCACCATAACTGGCCTCCACGGGGTCTTCTCTAGGCTTGCATATGGCCTGCAGAATCCACTTACTGAAAGAGAGGGATTTCCAGTGGCATTGTTTGGAAACCGCCAGGATATATAGTAATATTTATACACAAGCCGTGGGAAGAATGGGGGTTTTGTTTATGGAGTAGGGAGAGGCCCAGGTTGTCAAAATGTGGAAGGGAGTTAACTGTATTTTAAGGTTTTGTTTCAGCCCCTGTGAAGCCTCAGAGCTAGTGTTTTCTAAAATACACTGACAGCATTTCAGCGTTGGGTTTCCTATCACATACAGGTGAGTATAGAATGTGATATAGGTGTAGAGGTGCTACAGGGAGTTGACAAGAAGAACCACCGAGACTGCTAAACGTATTATAACAGCCGTTTAGGGCTGCTGTCAATCACGGCGTAGCTTTTCACAGCGTTTGGAGAAAAATGCCGTATCTCGTTGCAATAGATAGTTTACAGAAATAGGACTTGCACAATGACTGATAGACCACACCTAAGCAACTGTAATGCCTGCATGAAATCTGACAATGCAGGATAATGGTGCAATTTTTCAGCTATTATTTTTGAGTGCCTTCATTATTACTTCAACATAGTAAGACTACTTGACTAGACTGGTTTTCTCAAGGGCAGGTTTGGGGTCTGAAGCTTAGGCCATACTGATGTTGTGAAAAGATCCATGTGTTACCTGCACAGACAGTGGTGTTTTCTGCACTCAGGCTACAATATATACATGAATGGACAATGTGCAAATAATAAGTCCATATATATTAGCCGCATCATTGTAGAAATTGCAGGTTTCAAAGTCTGAGAAAAAAAAGTAGCGGCTTATAGTCCAGAAATTTACGGTAACTGGTAGTTTGTGTAGTGGTGCATAGTGGTGGCCATGTGTTTGACAGTCAACCCCAAGGCAGCTATGGATCCTTTTCAGTCAGGGTCAGTCACCTGCTTGTTGTTAACATATTGCTTTTGCTGGAATGTTCCACAGGTTGGTATAAACCTCTCCTATCTTGCATTTATTCAATTTATAGCAGAAAAATGCTTGGTTTGGTGGTGTCGCTGGCTTGCATCCACGGCAATTATAATTTTTTTTGCCATTCTGTGGAACATTCCAAGCCAGAAAAGGAAATTTTCATCTTTTCCCCAAAATACGTACGTAATGCCCCTTTAATCCATACTTTATTATATATTATTTGCATTTTTGTGCTTCCAAAACATGCACAGAAATGAGGGCTTTAATGTCTTAATATAGAAGTGTTGTTTTTTCCAAGATCAGTGGAAGAAGACATAGCGAGTAGGTGTGATGGTAAGACTGGGCCCCATATGCTCCTCTGTGCTACTTATGGTCCAGAAAAACAACCCTGCTGCTAGGGTTGAGATAATCCCCCAGCATGGTGGTTCACTCACTTCTTTCATTTTTCCCAGCCCTTCTCTTCTGTGACTTTCAATGCACACCTTAATGCCTCTCGCTGACACCATTAGGCGCCGTGTTGACCCAAATAGATTCACCAGTCAATGTTAAAAAGGGGGTATCCATGGCAACCTTCAGTGTCCGTCAACTTTGACACAGCAGACGTGAGGGTAATGTTAATACGGGCTCGTGCTATTGCTAGGCATCAGATGGCATCAAGGGTTTCTAGCTTTTTAAAATTTTGTTGGGCTAGAACAGGGGTTGGCAGCCTTAAATATTCAAAGAGATATATTTGGACCATTTCCCACAGAAAAGAAAACACCCGGAGCCACAGAAACCCTTTGGACTCTAAAATGAGGATAACACTGCATATCATTTTGTACCTGTATGGTCTGTATGAAAAGACTATAGTGTGCTGCATTTATGAAATCAATGCAGTGCTACAGAGAATATATATACATCCATTCATATATACAGTTTATGTGTATGACCTGCAGATATATATAATCTCTGAAAAGTTTCACATGAACCATCTCCAGTGCAATAGAAGCACAGAACAGACTCACCATCAGCAGCACATCCTCTGTCACAGAGAGAACACTCATATTCCCCTGAGTTGTGTCCTTTAGTCTGACAGAAGCTAAACCGCATCAGGACACAAGGAGCCAGCTGTTTGTTGTTGTTTTTTCAGTGTCAACGTAAACAAATTAATGCAAAGCTGCATTAAACACATTATTCCTGAATGTCTATTTGGGACCTCCTTGCAGGAAGTAAAAATCCAAACATTTTCCACCCACAGTGAACCAAAAATGCAATTTTTATGTATTTTTACAATACATTGTAATTAAATACCCATTATTTATTTTCCAAAGTCACACTGAGCCATGACAGAAGGTTGAAAGAGCCACATTCAGCTCTGGAGCCGCAGGTTGCTGACCCCTGGGCTAGAAGTTGTTAGTGTCTTGTTAGTGCTTGATTACACTGTATTACTCAAATGAAAATAAGCAGTTGTTTTATCTGATTTTTTTATAACTCATTTAAATCACAACAAATGCATATATTAATTTTAGCTGCTTCAGACGTGTATTATTCAGCCTACAGAATGTTGTGTTATTGACCCGTCTGACCACAAGTTTACTCACATACACACACACACACCAGATTCTTAGTCGGCTATGTGGGTGAAATGTCTTGCCTAAGGACACAACAACGAAACTTGGTCGATCCTTGATCCTCTGACCTTCAGGTCGGGGGAACCCTGCGCTAACCACTGAGCCACTGTTGCTTGAGGTTAATATGCTGATGGTTTTGGACATGCAAAAACATTGTTAGATAATAGACCTTGCAAATAAAAATAAACACAAAAAGAAAAAACATCACAGATCAGTTTCAGTATTTTCCATTTGTATATTTGTGAGATTTCTGATGCACCAAAAATGATTTACAAGAGGATTACTGTCTCCCCTTTGATAAAGAGAAGGCATCATCACATTTTAGAAACTGAAAACATCCTATTTGAATTGCTTTTTTGCTTCTAAATGCCTGCTCCAGAAGTAGTGATTTTCCCTTCAAATGCATTTTCACATCTCTGCTGATTGTGCTCAGGTTTCACTATCTCTCTCCCTAATCCCCCCCCTTCTTTCTCCCATGTGGATTAGGTGAAAGTGATGATGCGTATCTGCCCATCCCTGGAGGCCCCAGACTCCGGCTCAGAATCCCAGTCTTTTCTCAAAGTGGACAGCCGAAAGAAGCAGGTGACCCTCTACGACCCCGCGTCCAGCCCGCACTCCGGCTCCGCCCACAGGAGGTCCGCCACAGTCGCCGTCCCAAAGATATTCGCCTTCGATGCAGTTTTCACCCAGGACGCCTCACAAGTAAGCACCAAGTCTCAGTGATTCATATGTGTGTGGGTGTACCGCTGAATGGAAAATCAAAGCAAATCAAAAAATAACAGTTGTGTAGATAAGAAGAAGGTCCGTTTTTCGTGAGTCTTCTATTAGTTTACCAGGTCAGTATCTTCTAAAATGCTGATGCTTGAATGTGTTTTAGCCATTTTCTGATCTGTTATAATCTTGTTTCCTCATCACAAACATGACTGAAGCTTTATTTTGTTTCATTAACACATGTTTAACACTCAAACCCTGCATATTTACACTGTGTATTTAACAGAAAACACTCTGTTCCACCTTGTGATGTCAGACACCTTCACTAGAATAATTTGGATGGTTTCAGCCCTGGAATTGCCAATCGTTACTAAACCGCAAAGGTAGCTGTTAACCTGAAAACTGCTGCTTCATTACATCACAAGGTGGAACAGCGGAGCTTTAAAGAGACAACTAAGGCTATGTTTATGTAATGATGTTCTGAACAGAAGGCGTAAAAGTCGCGTAAAATTGTTTCGCATGCCAGGTGGAATTCGGCTGGGTGGTGGAAAGGTGGACGCTAGTGGTGATGTATGTGACGTAAAGGCGTACGGCGACGTGAGCAGATCTGACCAGAGTTTTGCATCTTGGGCAGTGAAGACGGAAACAATACGGCGGAGCGTATTCAACTTTTACACTTTGGAGATTGGTTTCAGATTTTTGTGTTTTTAAGCCCCAAAAATGCCGTCACCGTCTAAACAAAAGGTAAAAGATAAAATATTATGTTGTTTTTACCTGCAAGCTTTCTCGTGTAAACAGGCCCTGATAAAAAAGGATTAGTCAGGATTCATTAACACGTGTGAATGAAACAAAACACAACTCCAGATATGATTTGATGAAGTAACAGCATTCTAAACATGGCTTTAAGCTCACAGAATTCAATTATGTGCAACATAGGACCTGTAATGTAATTTATACCTTTATGGGTTTTTTTTCTTTCTTTTTTTTTCTTTTTTACAAAATTGTTCAACTCTCGTGGGGGGATTTGCTTCTCAAGGGTACAGGGATGTCTTCTTCATGCTGGTTGCAGGGTGTGGCTGACAGGCTTAGTGGGAAAATGCCTGTCTTGGGTCAGGGGACACTCTTGCTTGTGTGTGTCCAACAGCTGGCCTCTTTTAAGCCCTGCGGGGAATGATTTGAATCCTCAGGAGTTATATGTAACCTCTCCTTTCATAGAGGGGCTATATCTAACCTCAAGCACCCCCGCGGAGATCTGAGGCAAGGGTCACACGTGTTTACTATAGTGGAGACAAGTTTGCCCTTTGCACCACACCAAAAAAACAAACAAGTATTTTAATGGAATGGTCGTGTCACTCAATGCATCCTTCATTGAAAACCTGCATGAGTATTTCACGCCTCTCCCCCCGCTGGTGCAGTAAACTCTAAATAGCAAGCAGAGCAGAGGAAGCTGTCATCGCTAGACAAACGCAGTGTGGCATAGGCTTTAAGTCTTTTAGTGTTTAGTTTATTAAATTGGTCAATGGTGTCTTACTATAATCATCATTTTATTTAGATTAGAATAATTTATACTACAGACAGAAGAAGTGAGTGAGTACTTAAAATCAAATACTACTAATCAATATAAAAACTAGTATTGAAACTAGACACTCATTTGAGCAAGTGGGGCAGAAACCTTTCCTGAACTAGAATGATCCTGAGATATATCTAAACAAGTAAGACCATATAGACTATTATCCACAAACGGATCACTATGGAACCTGGGAAACTGAGTAATTACACAGATATATAAGGCCACATGATAAAATAAAAGAAAGTACAACGATTTAATGTTGAAAATTACTTAATATTGTCTAAAATAAAGAGTGTTTGTTTATTATCATCGTGGTAGAATCTGTATTGAATATCGAGTCTCTTCGTTAGTATCAAAATTGAGTTTGATATGGGACAACAGTAGACATTATAAATAGTATAAATAAATAAATAGTAGGGATGTAATGGTACATGTATTCGTGCTGATCCATTTCGGTATGGGATGTTTGGTTCGGTGCAGGGCAGTGCACGAGTGAATTCACGCAATTTGTGTGTGTTTACATTCTGCCGCTACATGTGCAGCTACACAAAAGCTCGGCTCTTTAATATTCAGAAGAGAACTCATCTGTGTTTGGGGCGGCAGTATTTCCCACAGTGCTTTATAGTTAGGGCAGCCGCCTTGACAACAATTGCCCCCCACCTAGACTGCGTACCTCCGAACCTCCGAACCAGTCCTCACTTTCACCTTTCGCAAAATGGTTTTGCATTTTGTTCCCATACTGTACCAAAAATGAACCGAACTGTGACCTCAAAAACCGAAGTACATACTGAACTGTGATTTTTGTGTGTACCACTATAAGCCCTAATAAATAGTTGTTTATGCATTAATCCCTATGCAGGTGGAGTGCAGTTTGGGTCAGATACATAGACATACATAATAGTTTTGAGAGCTTTTGCCACGCCCCGTTTTTAGTCAAGTAATTGATCGGCAGGAGAGGTCTTTAGTCAACCCCAGTGTAGCAGTGTGACCCATATACAGAGACCTTATATCATACCACCGGTGAAGTTTGGTCGCTGATATCTCTGATCTAAACATTACCCGGTGCAGAAGTGGGGCCAAGCTGCTAGATTGTGCCGCTGGGACCGCACTGCTGGTGGCTAACTGTAGCAGCAGGCTGTTGTGCAGCTCTGGCCTTGTTTGTGTGTGATGTATGGAGAAGGAGCCACCGCAGCACAAGCCCTGCCCCAGAGGACCTATGGGGGAACAGATTGCAAAAATGAACAGCGAATACACAAAAGCACACACGTTTACGCGCCTGCTGGGTTTTCATTCATTTTGGGGATGTTACGCTGACTTGAATTCATTTCCCAGAATCTGATCCTAACCTTAACCAAAGTCACATAACCTCACCTGTAACGTTTTTGACCCATATATGAACTTTAAACTGCTGCTGCTGTTGATCCAATAGAATTTACATAATAGGAACCTGATTATTGTCCCCTTAAAGGAGGCAGTTCCCTGTGACTTGAGTGCGTGTACATATTTTAGTCCCCACTCTGTGAAAAATACCCGCTCATACATACTAAGTAATGGAAAAGACCCATTCATTTATTTTCATTTCTTGAGCTTAATCTGTATTCATGAAAATGGCACTGACTTAGTAGAGACACCTGCCCACTTACGCCAGGTTGCCATTGTGTCCTTGGGCAAGAGAATTTACCCGCCAATTGCCTGTTGTGTTAGTATAAACTCATGCATAAATTTTTGACTGGCGCTGGCGACTTTGGGCTCGCAGTGGGGCACTTGGCAGGATATTCGTAGAGTCAATACCTAAAGACTAGGGCTGCACGATTCTGGGGAAATCATTATTATTATTATTTATTTAAAAGTATTCAGATTGTAATTAGACTTGCAATAATTGTTTGAAAGGTAGGATTCTGCTCAGAATGCGCAATGTAAACATCTCCAGCATTAACCAAAGGTGAGAGCAAGTTGTTGTTTTGCAAGTCTCAAGTAAGTCTCAAGTGTTTGACCTCAAGTCCGAGTCAAGTCCCAAGTCAATGACATGAAAGTCCAAGGGGCGTGTCGGTTCACTGGCTCATGAGTCCAAGTCAAGTCCAGATCATCTGCTTTGAGCTTCAAGTAATTTCAAGTCTTTAAACCAAAGTACCAAATAGAGCTTAGTGCGAATCATTACGGTCAGAACAGAAAGAATTCAGATTTAAAAGCACTTAACAAGAGTTATTTTGTCGTGTGTCTGCACTGAAATGGAAGGGTCATGTATGTAATTCCCTCTGTTTTACTGCATTGTACTGTATATTACTGTAGTACATTTGAGTATCACAATACTTCAGTCACATCCGAAGTAACAGACAGCAGTGGGAGGGACATGTTCCCTGTAAAAATCAGCACCACATTTATCAACTGTAAAGAGAAAAGTATTTTCTAAAAACATATATATATTTTTTAGAAGCATCAAGTCTTCTCAAGTCACAGGCCTCAAGTCCAAGTCGAGTCCCAAGTCTTAGTCCATTTTATCAAGTCAACTCTCAAGTCCTAAAAATAGTGACTCAAGTCTGACTCGAGTTCAGATCATGAATTGCAAATCCCCAACTCTGGCATTAACATTTCAGATTTGAGGGAAGACTGAAATATAAACTGATAAACTAAGACATGATTCCCACACATTTCAGAACATGTTTATATAATAACAATATAACAGTGGCAGTAGCTTGATGTGAAGGCTGGCGGTTTGAATCCCACTCTCAGCATAAATATCTTTAGTTTAGTTTAGTTTAGTTTCATTTCGTTTGTTTATTTAATGAGACAGCGACAGTGCACAATATACAGTAACCTTGACAGGAGAGATGCATTGTACCAGATTGTAGAGCCAGTGCTAATTTCCACCTGTAGTCTTTGGGCAGGTTGATGTTATAGGTCATAAAATCAAAGAAATACAAAGAAAAATGTTTTTATAATGACCGGAGCATCATAACAATTCTGTATCTTCACTTCACACCCAGTTCTCCAACATCTTAAAAACATCATCCTTATCAAAAGCATCATTGATTTCATTCACTCCAGAAAATCACACTCTCTCCAGACACTCATCAGTCCACATTATGGGCGCAGGTTTGGTTTGAAAGGAGCCACTGTTTCTCCAGGCTTGAGAATGTGCCGTAGTTTGTCTCTGTTGGTAACCTGTTCCACTGATGGACACCTGTGCGTGAACAGGCTGAGTTTCCAAATGCTGTCCTGCTGTCCACTGGTAGAGAGGTCAGATCCACTGGCGCGCAGTTTGGCGATGCGAATCCAACACCCACAGATAAATGCTGCTGTTTTGTCCTTGAGCAAAACGCTTAACCCCCCTCGCCTTCAGTGTCTGTGTACGTTTTTGTATGAATGAGTGTGTGAATGGGTGAGTGGTTTCTTGAAGTGCTTTGAGTGCCTTGAATAAAAAACATTGACCATTGACCATTGAAAATAAAACATGTAATAATATCAGTGGTACCAATAACCTATTTTAACATGTACTGGTCTCTTCTTCACCATTCGTACTTGCTCTTGAGTGATGCAACTCTTTGTCTCTCCCCCAGGCTGAGGTGTGCTCAGGAACAGTAGCCGAGGTCATCCAGTCGGTGGTGAACGGAGCGGACGGCTGTATCTTCTCCTTCGGCCAAGTCAAGCTCGGTAAGCCCCTCCACTGGCAACAGATTAAACCCCAGCCTTTGTTAGCTCAAGAAAATCCACATTCACATTGTTAGCTGCACTTGATGTTCACAAATGGCTTAGCAGTGCATTGGTGTGAGGAGAGGGAGGAGAGGGATGGGAGACAGGAGAGAAGGTTAGAGGAGGGGGAGAGGAGAAAAGTGCTGCATCAAGGCTTCAGGGTCCAGACTGTAATTAAAATCCCAGTAATTGGCCTGACTGGTGCGTATTGGACTGAAAGGCGAGTTTTAGCTAATGCTGCCTGCGATCCTCCATTGAAACATCGAAGTCTGGAATGGCTCCTTGGTTTCAAGTTCATTTTTAATTTAGAAAGGATTGGATATAGCAGTGAACCCATAAGACCTCTTTTTATCTTGTTCACTCAGGGCAGCTAATGTTTTTAAAAGCCAAGATTCTTTCTTCTCCTCAGCTGGGGTCGACTTGGGACACAGTGTTATTTTTTTATAGTTCAACCACTTTTGCTACTCCTCAAATGTGCACAAACAGTATAATATTTAGTTAAAAATTGCTCTTTGTAACTTTTGTGGTAGATGCTGCACCACATAGACTGTATAAAGAAGTGGACTAAGGGAGTGTGTCACCCACAGCATTCGAGTTCCATATTAAAATTAATTTACAGACAAAATAGTGAAATAAAAACACCAGGATCATGTAGAGCAGGTCAATACAAACATTTTAAGACCAAAATAAGGAGAGTGTTACAGGTCAGATCCAGGAAGAGGCGACCCCTCTCACAGGAAAAATTTAAAATTTTCACTGTATTTTTGAGCATTAAACACCTGTGCTGGATTATATACAAGATAAGTTTAATGCCATACTGTGGAACATTTTAGGCAATTCCACTCTTTTTATATCTCCATCTTAGATAATTATTCTTTACATTACTAGAAAGTGAAAAGTAATATATATATTTCCCTCCAGGCAAAACATATACCATGATCGGGAAGGACAGCTCCACCCAGAGCCTCGGCATCGTCCCCTGCGCCATCTCCTGGCTCTTCAAACTAATCAACGAGCGCAAGGAGAAGACCGGCACGCGCTTCTCCGTGAGGGTGTCGGCCGTGGAGATCTTCGGCAAAGACGAGGAGCTGAAGGACCTGCTATCAGAGGTGTCCACGGGCAGCCTCCAAGATGGACAGTCTCCTGGCATCCACCTGAAAGAAGATCCCATCTGTGGCACCCAGGTATTAACTTGTGTTCTGGCTTTCTAATGTATTGATCCAACTTCTGCTCTGATCGTTCACACTTCCTTTGTTCAAATATCATGGGAGTCCTCCTTTTCTCCTCCTACCTGTGAATCTAAATCCTAGCTGTAGCCGCCTGTGCTATCGACAGCTTTCTTCCTACCTGTGTATTGACTCCACTGTCAGCATCCTTCAGAATCTATTATCCCACTCCTTCACAATAGAGGAATTATGGGGGGATGGTGGAAGAGCTGTAGCTTAGAAGCCAGTCACAGGTGTTGTTGTCAGATGTTGTTTTTTGGGATCAACAACATGGACTTCAAAGAACGCTATGAAGCTTCTCAAAACACGATAATTACTGTATCGACTTTGCATATATGAAAGCTTAAACAATATGTTTTGGGGCTCAGTATTTATTGTGTGTACATTTTTTTTTCAATAGTGGTGAGATTTTCAAAATGTTTTGCTGTAGAGCAGTGGTCCCCAAGCTTTTTTGAACCACGGACCAGTTTTATATCAGACAATATTTCGTGGACCGGGGGGGGTTGGGGAGTGGTTAGGGTGGTTAAGTCCTTGCTAAGTCCTGTTTTAGTCCTGTTTTAGTCCTTGTTTTAGACCTGTTTTAGACCCTGTTTTAGACCTGGTTTAGTTCTGGTTTAGACCTGGTTTAGTTCTGGTTTAGCTCTGGTTTAGACCTGTTTTAGACCATGTTTACTCCTGGTTTAGACGTGGTTTAGACTTGGTTTACCCCTGTTTTAGACCTGGTGCAGTCCTGTTTTATCCCTGGTTTAGACCTGGTTTAGTCCTGTTTTAGACCTATTTTAGACCCTGTTTTAGACCAGTTTTTAGACCTGTTTTAGACCTGGTATAGTCCTGTTTTTGACTTGGTTTAGTCCTGTTTTAGACCTGTTTGTAGACATGTTTTAGACCTGGTTTAGTCCTGTTTTAGACCTGGTTAAGTCCTGGTTTAGACCTGGTTTAGTTTTGATTTAGTTCTGGTTTAGTGGCGTACATGAATGGGGGCGCTCCACGCAGTATTATGGGAGGGGGGGTTCGCGCTTTCGCTTTTACCATAGTTAATTATTGGTTCATTCTGCTGTTGTCAAAAGTATAGAAAATCAAATATTAATCTAAACTAAAACTAAATACTCATTTGAGCAAGGATCGATACTAAAAACATCACATTCACTGGACAGAAATGAACCTCTCTTGAATAGCTTTAGAATGATCGTGAACTGTATCAGAAGAAGTATAAGACCACAGTGTAATAAAAAAGAAAGTTCTATTATTTAATGTTGAAAACGCATTGAATTGTCTAAAGAAAGAATAGTAATCAACAGTGAATATTGAATCTGTTCCTTTATATTGAAAGGGTAGTATGACATTTTAAAACACTCGCAGCAGTATATATCATGCTTAAATTTTTTTTTTCTTATCTGTCGTCACTGATCAACACTCAGCAACATTGCCTATTCTCCGTTGTATTCCCTTTGCCCTCCCTGCCCATCACCCCTATCATGACTGACATCCACAATGAGCGCAGTGGCCCGGTCGCATGCCCCCCCATTACCTCTCCTAATCCTCCTCCCCGTGTGTGCATATCTGCTGTCGTAATTGCCCCCGAGACCCAATCTAATGGCCGAGAAATACGCCGCTCTGTCCAATTAACCGTCAACCCTCGCTCTACGCATGCTCCTCCACGGCCTATAGCCTCTCATATCGCATTCTCAAAGGCGTGTGGAAGAGCTCTGTTCTGCTAACGTTAAGACGGATCAGTAGAGTAGCTAGAATTTTTAGTCAAGGAAGAGGTAAGGCTGTAGGTAGTTAGTTTTCTAGTCGATTCATAGGTACGTTGTGAATCCGTGTATCATTCCAAAAATAAGAAAACAAAAAAACAGCAATTTTCTTCATAATTTCTCCCCAAAACCAAAATGAAAAAAACAGATAAAGATTCTTTTTTTTTTAAAGTTTTCGATTTTGTTTTTAAATGAATAATGGAAAAAACGGATAACAGACTGAACCAGGACTGAACCGTTTTCAGTCCTGGTCTGGTCCCGGTCTGGTCCTATTCTGGTCCTGGCCTTAGTCCCGGTCTGGTCCCGGTCTGGTCCTGATCTGCTCCCGGTCTCAGTTCCGGTCTCAGTCCTGGTCCTGGACTCATTCCTAGTCTGGTCCCGGTCTAAGTCCTGGTCTCAGTACCAGTCAAGTTCCTGTCTGGTCCCTGTCCTGATTCAGTCCTGGTTCAGTCCTGGTTCAGTCCATTACCTGTTTTTTTCCATTTTTCATTTAAACACAAAATCAAAAACTGACAAAAATGTTGGTTTTAGAGACAAGTAATGAAGAAAAAATAAATAAATAAAATAAAATAAATAAATAAATAAATAATATATATATATATATATATATATATATATATATATATATATATATATATATATATATATATATATATATTTTTTTTTTTTTTTTTCTTACTTTACTTTGATTTTATTTTGAAAAAGGAATGAACGAATGATACACGGATTGTGGTGTCTTAGTTTACCAAAATTTGTATCAGTCGATTAATAATTTTATTTACATTGTCTGGATTTATATGAGACAACAACAGCATAGAGAAGTAAGTGAGTCAGCTGAAGATTTAGTATTTTTTGGTATTTAAATAAAAAAAAAAAACATATTGTAACACCTGCTTGTTTCTATGGATTAAACAGCTCTACCGTACATTTATTCAATTACAGGGGTTTTTATAGCTCAAAAATACCTAGAAACTGTGAGTGGGTCGCCTCTTGACAGATCTGACCTGTAAATTGGGTCTAGTTTGGTCTCCCCATGAAGATAGAAAGGTTTAATAGCACTGTGAAACATTCCAGGGAAAGCAGTAACATCTCCATGGATTAAAGTATTACTTGTAGATGGACCCTGCATCGGAAAAACTCCACAATGCACCTTTAAAGTATTTTTTTTTTTTTTTGTTTCCCTGTGTTTTTCCTGCTTAGATAGTTGTTTTCGCATGAACTCCCGTGCAGGTGTAGTCTTGTGAGTGCAGTTTGGGTCAGGTACATAAAGATAATAGTTTTGAGAGTTTTTGCCACGCCCTCTTTTTAGTCAACTAATCGATCAACAGCTTTGTTACTGTAAAATCTGAAACTCAATAGACGTAAAAGCAGTGATCCCATAATTACCTGCAATATAACTAATTAATTAAAAAGTATTTGACTGAAGTGCTTTGGGGAAGATACTAATGCAGCTCTGATTTGCTGTTTGGACAGGGTGTTTATCTTTGTTTTTGTATAGATGAAATATGATAGACCAGGCAAGACTATTATAGAGCACAATTCCAAGTAATAGTCAGTAATCCAAAGTGGTTTCCGGGACAAAAAAGGCACATTAAAATACAAACAAAAAAGTCAATAAAAAACATCAATAGTCATTATCATATTATTTTAAAAGAGAAGAGTGTAGAGGCTTGTAGTTATCACAGGCACAGCTAAATGAACTATTCTGAGCTTAGATTTTATCTTTGTCTCACGTTTTCAGGAAGACTGTTATACATTTTACAAGAATTTTCCAAATTTTTGCCATTCTTGAGTAACCCTTTATTATTGGTCTGTCAACATCTCAAAGGCAAAAATGCTTTGTTCCACATTGTAATGTCATGAAGCGGTAGTTTTCAAGTTAACTACATTTTACTATTCTTACGCAATTCCAGATCTAAAATTATCCAACTGATTCTAGTGTATGGTGTATGTATGTAAGGTATATGCTATTTAAAAACACAGTGGAGCACTTCCTGTATTACCACATGACAGTATTTTCAGTTTGAGAGCAGAACTCAGCCTAGATATGCAGGGTTTGTGTGTTTCAACAAGTGAATGAAACAAAACAAAACTCCAGGGATGTATTTGATGACTAAACATTATAACTTAAATCAGAAAATAGAAGAATATAGACCTTGAATCAGCCTCTCAGACTGATACACGTGAGTCAGTGTCATTCATAACAACTTAAATCTTGACCCTGACTCTGCCCCACCATCTCCTCCTCTCCTCAGCTGCAGAACCAGAGTGAACTGCGAGCCCCCACAGCCGAAAAAGCCGCCTTCTTCCTGGACGCCGCCATCTCCGCCCGAAGCACAACGCGGCCCGATGCGGACGAGGACGACCGCCGAAACTCGCACATGCTGTTCACTCTGCACGTTTACCAGTACCGCATGGAGAAGAGTGGCAAAGGAGGAAGTAAGGGTCAATATTACTTTTATTACTCTTTTTACACTATAGATGATAAGATACACTGCACTTTTCATTACACAACAAACACGGTAGTGACTTTGCAGGTTAAAATGTAAATATCTCATTCATCAATAGTATGGGGGTGGAATTTTGAAATTTTTTTTTACAAGATTTGCTATTTATGACTTCAAACCAAGATGTACGTGTAGGTGTGCATATTTTAAACTCGTCCTGTAGCATTGCCATTTGAGAGACTGAAATATGAACTGCCAAACTAACAAGAATGTACATGTTTCATAATAGACTAGACTACAGGCCAATTTTACCCATTCAAAAGATCTAAGATTTAGTTTTGAATTGCTAATCACCATGGCAACAGTTCTAATTTTTCATCATTCTGAAACCCATTGATATGTTTTGCAAAAGGCATTGTATTAATAGGAATAACTGCAGCCTTTGGTGTTAAAATTACCCATTTGATTGCAAGTAAATGACCCATATTACACTATTTTCCGATCTGTTGTAATGTTGTTTCCTCATCAAAAACATATCTGGATTTGTGTTTTGTTTGTTTTTTTCATTAACACACTTAATAAAGGATTACTCAAACGTGTGAATGAAACAACCCACGACTCCAGGTATGTTTGTGATGAGATAACAACATTATAGCATGGATTAATTGTGGAGCCCTAATTTAAATAGTGACAAGCCATAAATAAGTAACGACCGATGTGTTATGCATTTGTCAAAGCAAATGGTATGTTCTATATGCACATTCTTCTCTACTGACTGAATTTCTTATGAAACCTGAATGATGTCAATAGGTATACTTACATCCTGTTTTTTCCTGTTACAATATGCCATTAGGTGATTCAACTAATCCAAAAATAGATACATACATTCTTTTCCATTTAACGCACGAGTATTATCTGGTATGGACCACGTACTGTTCTTCACGACTCAACTTTATGGCTACGTTAGTCAGGTACAAATATGCAGCAGGTTAGGTGTGGCGAACCCAGCTATAAATCACCTACATATTTCTTTTTATGATAGCAATGCAATAAAAAAGTTTCTCGTAACTCATAATTATGACTTTAATGTAGCCGCCAATGTACATGTCATGCATTGATGAGAAATAAAAAACATGTTATAATGTAAAACTTAAAAATCATTAAAAATATTAGAAGTAAAACTGTGCAAAATGTTTGTTTGTTACAGCTTCATTGGCAACAATAACCAGATATTTGTAGGTTTCATAGTGGTCCATGGGCATATACGAGTCATGTGGTCTTATACTTGTTCTGATACAGCTCAAGATCATTCTGAAGCTTTCAAGAAAGGTTAATTTCTGTCCTGTGAATGTGTTTTTAGTATCAATACTTTTTCAAATGGGTATCCAGTCTCAATACTAGTTTCAGTTTCAGTTAGTATCTTATTTTCTACACTGTTGTAACAAAAAGATACTAGATACTTGACCACACTGCACTTGTTGCACTGGAAAGTCCCAAAGTCTTCCTTGAATTTTGTCATATTGTGTCACAACAACACATCCTTCTTGTTACCATGACACATATTTTTTGTTTTTACCACTACAGTGTGGGAATTTGCTCGTAAAATTAAATTGGACAGCGCTCTGACAGTCACCCGCCTAGTTCAGAATGGTAGAGTTGCCACCCTTGTCATGAGCTGTGAGAAACCAAAAGTAGGAGGAGTGCCTGTTACTTATATGTCTTCTTTCGTTTCTTCTGTTGGCGCAGTGTCAGGGGGACGGAGCAGGCTGCACCTCATCGACCTGGGCAGCTGTGAGAAGGTGCTAAGCAAAAGCAGAGATGGAGGGGGCGGACTCTGTCTCTCCCTCAACGCGCTCGGCAATGTCATCATGGCCTTGGCGAACGGAGCGAAGCATATTCCTTATAGGTAAAAAATACATCAAATCCACTGGAATCCAAACTAGTTTCGAGCAAGCTGCTGCATGTGTCATCAGCCGACATGTTTACACTGTGGCTAATGCGCTTGTTTGTTTTGTTGAGTTGATATGACTTTCACCGCTGTTGCATAAGATAATCCTGAAAGTCATTCAAGTATGAAGCAAAGGTGAAAAAAGTAAATACATCTGCAGTGGAGCTGGAGAAATAAATAATATTACTTAAGTGGATGCACACACTGTAGGTGTACTCGTGTGTCTCATTATTGTACTATTGCAACTGCTACTGTCACAAAAATGTCTGTTTTATAAATAAATACAGCTATTACTAATTGGAAACCAGGAAAACCAGGCATTTTAATTGTGATACCAACTACTTCTAATTCTTACTTGTGTGAATTTCTATTCAAGGTGGGTACATTATAGAAATTTTGTTAATGTAGACTTGAAGATATGCAACAATTGAGTAACAAATTTATAATAAAAAATGCAGCAAAAAAAATAGTGGTATAAAGTGAGATTTCTGTACTTTTATGGACAATTTTACAGTAATTTCCCATTTGCCTCATATACATTTTAACACATTTCATAATATTGTCTGAATATTAGGGATTTGCAGATACTGGTATCAAATATCAGCATCGATCCAGGAAAAATCACCAGTTCCATGATATCGGTTCAACTTTTAATTGGATTTAATGAAACTGTTTACTAATGTAGGCCCAGGTCTCATAATGTTTTAACTTTAATTGATTCAAATCTGTTCAGTAGTTATTTGCAGAATAAATAGCAGTTACATAATACATTTGGATCAAGTTAACTGTGAGAGAAAAATGCCATTTTCAATCCCTGCACAGATATCACTTATTATTGGCAGATACAACTTAAAGCCATAGTATCAGTATCGGTATCAGAACTGAAAAAGCTGGATCAGTGCAGCGTTACTGAATATCATTATCAGGATACTCACAAAAAGAATTAAGATTAACTTTTGTCAACATTGCCCACCCCCAATTTTCCTATTTACACCAAATTTTTTTTGCGTAAATATTCAAATATATAAATATTCAAATCTAATGCTTAAATTGTCTTTTAGGGACAGCAAACTCACCATGCTGCTGAGGGAGTCCCTGGGCAACATCAACTGTCGAACCACCATGATCGCCCACATCTCCGACTCGCCCAATAACTACGCCGAATCGCTCAACACCATCCAGCTGGCATCTCGGATCCACCGCATGAGGAAGAAGAAGTCCAAGGTACACTGAGAAATGACTTGTACTAATACATGCAAAGATATGCAATGATTGTTTGTCTAGCTTAAACAACAAAATCATTCAGAGACTCCCACTAAACGCTGTTGCAATAACTGTGCATCATGTTAATTATTGCAACAAAATGTTAGCATCTATTTCTTTTATAATAAGCGTTACATGGCGTGCAGTTATACAAGCAATCAACACTCTTCATTTGCATATGCAGCGTTGATAATATTGAACGTAAGCAATGTCTTCCCAGGATGTCTTGCATTTTTTTGCTTTGCTAAATTAATGCGTCTGCGAATTAAAGATTAGTGGTGCAGTAATTCAGGGTGTGTTTTTTTCCAGCTCCTCGACACATCATCATGTAATCAATAGCACAGCCCAAGGAGGTGTGTAATGCATTCACATGGATTAGGGAAATATATGCTGCAGTAATTAGAGGGAATGACAGCATGTATTTATTTGGTATTGGTTGAATATCCAGGCATTTACATTATAGGCATCCATTTGCATGGCACTATTGATGTGCACTTTTCACCTTTAGATAAATATTGAATGGAAATTGAATGTGACTGAATATTTCCACAGTGATTAATTTTATATGAGGTTGCAGTGTATTGATGCCATGCCTTAATGATACTATTTTCAATGTTCAGTTGATTTATGCAGTTTCTCTTTGCAGTATGCGTCGAGTTCATCTGGAGGAGAGAGCTCCTGTGAAGAGGGGAGGATCCGTAGACCACCACACCTCAGGCCCTTCCACCCTCGCACAGTGGCTCTGGATCCGGACCTGCCCTGTCTGCTCAGTGACCCTGAATACTCGTCCAGCAGTGAGCAGTCCTGTGACACGGTCATCTATGTGGGTCCAGGGGGAGCGGCAATCTCCGACAGAGAGCTCAGTGATAACGAAGGCCCGCCTGCCTTTGTCCCAATTATCCCCTCCTTAAACAGGAAGAAGTCTGGGAAAGAAGGCCCTCTGGACAGGGACCACTTCTTCAAATGCAACACGTTTGCTGAGCTGCAGGAGAGACTGGACTGTATAGACGGCAGTGAGGAGCCTACTGCTTTTGTGGGGGAAGGCAAGAGGACACAGGCTAGCCCCAAAATGGACAAATCAAAAGAGAGCCAAGGCTCGGTTTCACCAAAGACTGTAATAAATATCTCTAATACCCAAGATGTAGTTTCACCTAAACAATCTCCTAAATCTATTGCCACACCGTTATCCAGCAGTCCCAGTGTTAAATCTAAACTGGATATGAGCCAGAGACAAGACAATGTTCCCAGTGTAAACAGAACGAGTGCAGATGGCGAGAAGTGTTTGAGTACAGAGAGCAGAGTTAGCACAAACACTGTGACAGCCCCTGTGGCTGCAGCAGAGCCTGTAGTGAGAGAGAAAGTCTTCTTCAACAAGAGAGCTCTGCCAAAGCCAGCCCCGCCCCCTACAGAGATTGAGGAGCGGTCTGGCACTAGAATGCCTCCAGTGGGAATGAGCCATCAGGCCGTGAAGAGGCGGGACCTATGTGCACCTTCTCCCCTAGTCCGTGCTCCTGTCGAAGTCTGTCAGGTGCGATCCACCCTGAGGGACAGGTGTCTGGATCGAGACATCCTCAGAGCCACTGTGACTCTGCAGCAGCCCGTGGAGCTGAACGGGGAGGATGAGCTGGTCTTTACTGTGGTGGAGGAGCTGTCCATAGGCAGCATTGTAGAAAAGGGTCGTCCCTCCAGCATTATCAGCTTTAACAGTGACTGTTCCCTCCAGGCGCTGGCCTCGGGCTCCCGGCCAGTGAGCATCATCAGCAGTATCAACGATGAATTTGATGCTTACACTTCGGGAATGGGAGTCTCTGATGTGAACACAGCCGCTGTTCCGCCCCTACAGGAGGTTGCAGTGGAGTGTGCAGAGAGTAGAGGTTCTTCTGTCAGCTCATGGCTGAGCGAAGTCAGTGTGAGCACTGAGGAGAGTGAGGGAGTGCATTCTACTGATGTGTTTCTTCCACCAACCAAAACTGTGGGAGCAGAGGGGGCATTTTACTTTGACTCCCTGGACATGTGTCCTGGTATGAGCTCATCTAGAGACACAAACAACTCTTTAAATGACAGTGGCTTCAGTTTCTCTGAGCTGGACAGTGACAGTGGAGCTTCAAGCAAACTGTCCTTAACAAAGTTTCCTTCATCCCCAGAATCAACAAAAGGCTCTCTCAGATACCCTTCAAAAATAACTAAAGCTCACTCCCTCAGCTCCTCCCAGCTTCCACAAGGCCCAGCCACTGTCCAGTCCAGTCTTCCCAGGAAGACCAAACCTACCTCATCTATCTCACATAGTAGCAGCATTAGTAAAGACACACTGAGGCAAGAGACTAAACAAGACAACCCCTGGCAACGCATTGAACCTACTGCCCCCAGCAGCACCAGCAAGTTTGTCAGAAACCCACCCACTGGCATTCCTTGCAGTAGAGCATCCAACAATAGTAACAGTGTGCCTCGGCCACCCAAAGTCCCTGGGTCTACCTCATCTCAGAGGGTGGTCGATGGCTGTGAGAAGTCCGCCATTAAGAATCCCCCCAGCCGAATGCCTCAGTTGAGAAGAGGGGCTACCACTCTGGGTACGGTACCTGTAATCCACTCATCCACAGAACACAAAGCACCACAAGACATTATTACATCAACCACAAGCCTTAAATTCTCCTCTCTAGGCAAAAGCAGCAAGGCTAACTCTCAGAAAGCAAGCAACATCCCCAAACCTGGTTGTACGTCCCCTCCACCCCCTCCGGTCAGAAAGTCCAGTTTAGATCACAAAGCCAAAAGCCTGCTACCCCAAAGTGCCTTACGGTCAGCGTATGGAGAGACGGGGAGAGGCTCTGGACCCAGGGCAGCAGTGTCTGTGGAGGAGCTTGACAAAGTGGACTCTGGCTTCAGAAGCTCCAAGTCTGACCTTTCTGCAACCAAAGTGAGCTCCAGCCTGAAAGGCCGAGGGCACAGAGGAGAGAGTGGGCAGCACTATGGCAGCCAGGCGTCCCTGGAGAGATTTGAGGGTAGCTCTCTATCGGGGTCTAGAGCGACCCTCAGCAGAGAGAATAGTGGGGCCAGTTTGACGGGCAGCAGTAAGTCAAGTAAGAACTATCAAAGGCTTGGTATTCCTAATTCATCAAGTTCGCCCATTGCTACCTGTCCTTCATCTCCCAGTGGAGGAAGTATTAACAAGAGTGGCCAGGTGAAGGCATCAGCAAACCCCAAAGCCTTGGGCCCGCTTAGTAATAACAGCAAGGCACGCTCACTGTCCGCCAACAACTCTAAAGGTCTGAGCTCTTCCACCAAATCTTTAGCTGCCCCAGTGGTTAAGAATACCAACGCCAATCTGCCTCCAACAGGAAGACCTGCAGCTCCTCGTGCCTCTGCTGCTGTGAGCAGTAAGCCTGGCAGAGGAACCATCATGGGCACCAAGCAGGCCATGAGAGCGGCCAACAGCAGAGTGAGTGAACTGTCAGCTGGCAACGTGTCAGGAAAGCACACGAGAGGTTCAGGAGACTCAGACAGTGGAAATGACAGTGGAGTGAATGTGAATGAAGACAGAGCCCCTCTGCCCATGTTGCCCTCACCATATAGTAAAATCACTGCTCCACGGAGGCCACAGCGCTACAGCAGCGGTCATGGCAGTGACAACAGCAGTGTACTGAGCGGAGAGCTTCCTCCTGCTATGGGCCGGACCGCCCTCTTCTACCACAGCGGAGGAAGCAGTGGATATGAAAGCATGATCCGAGACAGTGAGGCTACAGGCAGCGCCTCCTCTGCACACGACTCCATGAGCGAGAGCGGCATGTCATCTTCAGGCCGCACAAGAAGCTCCAAGTATCCAAAGAAGAGAACAAATGGTGAGGACATGTGTTTAAACACTGAGTTATGTTTTCCTCTATGCATGAAAGTTCTTATGTAAGGAGTAAAGTAACAGTACTAGGAGCTATAAATGTCTTTCTGCCTTGGCACTCTTTATGGATCCAAAGTTTATGGATCCATTCTTATTACATTCCCAAATTGCTATTCCAATAGATTTCCTCTTCCTGAATCAGCAGTGTACATTATTCATGTATATTGTACAGTATATAGGAAAAAGATAATGAATCATTCAAAGAATATAACCTGAAATCGTAGGATGATCAAACAAGATGAATTGAACATGAGCTGTGCTGACCTGCTTTGCGTTTGGTGGCCTTGTGTATGTAGCATTAAAGTCCTTTTTGAATACATTCAGGCTCTATATGGAGAATTGTACTCATAAATATGCAATCAGCACACCTCAACAGCCCATGTAAAGCCTTGCATCGCTTTACAACTCTAGAGTCTGACTCGTAAGAGATAACAGCAAATACGGCTATTGTATGTCACCATAATAACAAGGGTATGCATTTTTATAGGCTTTCAGAGGCGGCGGCTTATCCCAGCTCCCCTGCCTGACACCTCATCCCTGGGGAAGAAGGTGGGCACTGCGGGCCAGTGGGTGGACTTGCCACCCATGTCTGGAGCTCTGAAGGAACCTTTTGAGATTAAAGTATACGAGATAGACGATGTGGAGCGGCTTCAGAGGTGGCGGCAGGAGGAGCCAGTGGAGGTGAGCCCGGGGTCAATGAGAACTTGTTTAGCGCAGCACTTTCTGCTGCACTTGTTACAGACAGTGTCAAGTCTTAATTTTACTCGTGTAAATCCCCCTCGCTAAGCCTCAGCAGTATTTTCCATGTACGACATTGAGCTCATACATGCTCGAGAAGTGCCACATTGGTCATCGTTGTGGGAATGTCTCCACTTGTGTCTTCCCAGTTACTTTTTAAAGAACATGACAGGATAAATGTGTCTTGGCTGTGTGACCTTCAGTTAGCTTAGCGGCGAATCCCAGTGTTAGCAATGTCTGGAACCAAATTCCCACAGCTTGGTATTTTCACAGGACTCTTCAGGAATGGCAAGAGTTCAAGAGGCAATTACTGTCCAGGGCTAATTGGTTTGAATATGATCAATGCTTTTGCCTACTGCTGACTAGAGTGACGTTATAAAAAGAGCTATAGCATGGGAAGATAGGTCATGAATACACACTCAGCACGCAGCTTACTTTGCTTGCCTTTTTATAAATGACCCCTTTTGTGTGGGTCATTTACATCTCCCCTTATGCACTGACATTAAATCAGCTAAATGGAAGTTTCATTTACTATAAATTTGATTTTTTAAATTAGTTTTTAGCCATCTGTGTCAGTAACGAATAATGAATTGCTTTAGCATGATTTTTACTGAAATATCAATGTTGAAATGACTGTTCATCAAGCTAACATTACTTTTGTTCTTCCATTTTTTTTAGCAGCCATTCCAGGATGTTGACAAGGTAAGCTAAATTAACCCCGCATTTGCTATTCAAGCAAATTGAAAATATTAATTACAGCTTGTTTGTATTTTGCCAGGGCCTCATGTATTTTAACAGCAAGCTGAAACTATTGGAAAGAAGACAACAGCAAGTGAGAGAACTGAGGGTGAAGCATGAAACATTATTGGAGGAGCTTGAGGACACCAAGGCCAGACTGATGATGGATCCCAGCAAGTGGAAGGGGGAGTGTAAGTAAACTTCATTCATTTTTAATTTGTTTTGTTTTTGAATTGTATTTGGAGTTTGTGAACTGACACGGGTCTGTATCTTTATTTACAGTTGATGTGGACCAAAGTTTGGATAAAGACTCTCCTGAGTACTTGGAGGCCTTGGCACAAGCCACAGAAGAGCTGGAGTTCTGTGTCAATTTATGCAAGTCCCATGTCATGATGGTGACCTGCTTTGACATCAGCACGTCTCCTCCACCTGTCACTCAGGAGGGACTGCGCGAGATTCAAGTGTGAAGACAAAAGCAAGTTGAAACTGGGGACGCGGAAGTGAAGAGACAGAAGGATGATATTATGTAGCAGCAGTTTGGGAAAACAGTGGAGCAAAGAGATGGAGATGTGGAGAGAAAATCTCAGCCACCTGAAGCTACAGTGCCTCATTGTCTATGACATGTTTTAAGGCAGAGAAATGAAACGTGAGCACAATTGCTGTGGCCTGATGGGCAAAGCAATGGCCATCTCATACTTAAAAGTCAATGAACAACACCTGGAGTGCCTTTTCATTGTTTTGTTGTGAGTCATTATTTTATAAATGGCACAGGTATCTTTGGCATACCTAAACAAACCCTGAACATATTGCTTTTAAAATAAGATATTTTATATTGCATTGTATAGTGTATTTATATGATTATGTGGTGTGTACAAATGTCCTTTAAGGGAAAAAAATAAAAAGGAAAAATAGAAAAGCAATAAGCTAATGTTATTGCGCTCCCAGATCTTGCCTTTTTTTCAAACCTCAGCATTTGACTCATATTCATTCAGCCTTATGCGCCTTATGTTAGCTCTGGTTCTGCACTCAGACTGGACTATGTTACCCCATCAAGGACTGCATTTGCTGTTGTCACTCATGCCGTGCCAGCTGGCTCGTGAACACTCGCCGGCTTGAGTGAATGTTTTTCTTTTTTCTTCCAGTTGCCTTTATCCAAGCGCGTCTCAGTGGATGCACCAAGGCAGAGCCGCAGTTCTGTTGGAGGATGGAGAGCAGAGGCTGTGTTTGCCCATGTTATCTTTACTAAGAACGACATTAAGCCAAAACATATCAGAGGGCCACTGTGATGGATTATGATTGAGTATTGTTGATTCAGCCATTGTATCATGGTGCCTCAGTATGCGGTAATGCGACCAACAAACCTTCCTACATGATGAATGGGTTATGGCGGGCCTCATCAGAGAGCCATGTTGCCACTTAATAGGCTTGGACTGGTGGCTGTCTCTACACTGTAAAACCCAGAGGCACACATGAATAAGCAGCAGTCTGTTTGCCTTTTACACAGGATCGAGCACTACTAAGTCTCAGCTCTATGCATTCCAATACATGTACTGCAACTCCTACACAAACCTCAGTATTCACTTAAGGGCATCAGCAGGGCTTATTTTGTCCCAACTTATTTTTAAAAAGGCAAGATTGATTGTGACTTTCCCCATGAGAAAACAAGTGTGGCATTTTTAAAATCAAAGTCAATCATGGTATCAGCTCTTTGTAGCTGCCAGAATGTGTAATGAATCAAAAGCCTGGCATAGGTGATCTAATGATTGTTTGCAGAGAAAACAAACTGGCTTTGTTCAATTTTGGTGAGTTTGATTTATGTGTTTATGACAACTTTGTATTTCTTTTGATACTTTTTCTTTTTTACAATGGTGTACTTTCTCAGGCCCTCTGACGATGCTGCATGAAATTTTTTAATCATTTTTACAATGATTTTTTTACATTTTTACCATTCTGATCTGTAAGAATAGATTCCGTTTTCACAGAGGGTGGGGTTAGGCTCATAAATAAACTGTTACCAAACCAAGACCCTTTTCCAGGAAATACTTAGTCTATATGTAAAATCATTTTCATATCAAAACTCATATTTTCTAATACCTTTGTTAAAAAGAGGATTTTCAGATCCGCTGTACAAATGTATGATAAGGCAGCTTGTGTTTTTCTGTTACTGTACCTGTGAATAAAAATGTTTCTTCTTATTAATATATATAGTGGTCTTTTAATATCAATAATTTTACCAATGAGATCAGGAAGAATGAGTAAAGTGACCAGATTTGCAAAATTAAACACAGACACACCCGGGTTGGTAAGATTGGTATAAATAAAATTGTGAAAAGTATGTATAACTTTGTCCATTCTTGACTCACTTGTGGGTGAGTACTATATAATCTGAGAGACTTCTGTTGGTGCAATTTTATGCCTTATGGTAATTTTCATATATGGTTTTCTGTAGCTATTTTAGCTAATCAAAGGACAATACATTGCCTTCTTTCCTGGTGCCAGATTGGTCAAAAATAGGGACAGCTGGGATATTTCTTGTACAGAGCTGGGACAAATCAATGGTTTTGGATAAATCTGCTGGGACATGGGACACGGGGCTCAAAACCGGGACTGTCCTTAAATAGGAATGTCTGGTCACCCTAACTATAAAGAACAAGAATGTCCAGTTCCAGCAGACATGTTGTGAACATAGACTATATATTGATAGGTTGCAGCTGATGTAGGCACTGGTCTATCAGAAGCTCTATTATACTTTAATTTAATCTTTATTTTAACACAATCTGACCAGAAACGGCTGAGATGGAACTACAAGAGGTGAGATGATTTGTGCAGTTATACAAGTCCCTCTCAAAACAAAGCCAACAGGTTTTCAATTAATCACTCTCACCTTTTTTGTTGAAAATTAAACACCTAATCAAAACTGTGAATGCTCGTATTGATCATGTATTCCAGAAATTCTATTGTTTGAATTAATTTTGTATTTTTCCTTGTCGAGTTTTCAGACTTAAACCTTTTTTTGCACCGTCACCATGGTAACATTCCACCATAGAAATACATGTAAAACACCCCCACTGTGATGTAACTGCCATAAGGAACAGCTTATAGTAACCTAAAGTAAAAAATGTCCAGTTTGAGCAAACATATAAGCATATTAATTACATACTTCTGTCTTTATAACAGTGTATATTTATGAGCGTATAATTCTACTCAAGAGCTCATAGGCCCTCCAAACTAATACGTGGATTTTATTTAAAATTTCCAATTAATACCCTGATAGTTGTGATCAGAATTTCAAAATCAAAAACTGGGACACTCTCAGTTTGGGGCAGTTGGTAATAATAAAATTGTGAAACAAGTGCGTAATTAAGGAGAATTGTTCTGCACTCGGTCCATTCATGACCAACATGTGAGTCAGTATAGTCACATTTTCTTTGTCATTTTTAAGCAGCTTTTCTGTATTTTTCATGAACAAAGGTCAATTTATGCCTCTTTTTACTGCTGGCAGGGATCAAATTGGTCAAAAATAGGGACACCTGGGACAATGTTTGTGTAAAATCACTGTTTTTTAGATAAATCTGCAGGGAAAGGGGACACAGGGTTCAATTCACTGGTGAATAGGGACGTCTGGTCACTCTACTTTTACTTTATCACTGGATTTTGCCATTATGTTCTACCAACGGGTCACGTGATTTACATGAAGTCACGTGTTTTCAATTATCGCTCGGATTGGACACTCACAGCGCGAGTTCATTAGCCTAGCAGCGGTGTAAAGTGTCAGGCATTGTTATTATCTTATATATTAGCATATTCTTTCTTACGGTTTATTTGTCAAATTTCAACTACGTGTGACACTCCTACGGATTCGAAATGTCCATATTGTTACCAAAAGCGTCAATGGTTCTCCAGATGAGCAGGTAAATATGGAAGTTAGCATAGCCACATTAGCAATTTCCCACTGTTGACCACGTGCACCTGACCAAATCTGCTGGTGTAGGGTGACCAGATTTTCAAGAAAATAAAAAAAACTGGGACATCCCCGTTTTTTTGGTGGCTGGTAATAATAAAATTGTGAAACGAGTGCGTAATCAAGTAAAATTGTTATGCAGAGACCATTTGTGACCCAGTATAGCACAGGTGTCAAACATAAGGCCCAGGGGCCAGATCCGGCCCTCCAAGACCTTTAATCTGGCCCTCGGCTGATTTTCTACTAAAATATTTTAATTATATTTTCTATTAAAATATTGTTAATTTTCTGTGGTGTTTATCACAGCAGCGTCTCCACCGTCTCTGTACGTGGCCCCTCCCACCAGAGCTGTACAAATGAAGATTTGTCTCTTTCCAAACGCTCTTAAAGGACGATTGTTTTGACTGTCAACCGTGACACCCTCATCAGCAAAATGTCCAACATGAGAAAAGTGGAGCCGAGTGCAGAATTTTCCAAGAAAAATTGATTTATTCCTATTTACATACAAGTTCATGTTAAAACATTGCGTTGAAATTACATTTTTCTTAAAGTTTCAGGTTGTTCATAATATTATAATATTTTGTAAAAAAAAAAAAAAAAAAAAAGAGTTTATCAATTAAAAAAGATTTCTGTAATAGATTTGTGTTTCTCTGCACAAATATTTGAACTTATTGTTATTTTTGGGGTTTATCTAACATGAGTTTTCTGATCCGGCCCCTTGGGGATCAAAGTCGGTTGGATACGGCCCCCGGACCAAAATGAGTTTGACACCCCTGCAGTATAGTCATATTTTTGGTGTATTTTTGTTGTTTTTAAGCAGATTTTTCCCAAAATAAATTACAATTTATGCCTCTCTTTACTGTTGGCAAGTATTAAATTGGTCAAAAAAGGTACACCTGGGATGCTTTTTTTAAATACAAAACCGGGACAAATCAATACTTTTGGATAAATCTGCTGGGACAAGGGACACAGGGCTCAAAACTGGCCTGTCCCAGGTAAATAGGGACATCTGGTCACTCCATGCCCGTAGCTTGTAATAGCAGCTACCGATTTGAGAACCAAATATATTGTAAAATATCTATTGCCTAAATTGTAAATGCATACAAATTGGTGGTTTTCACAGATTCCAGAAAACGTCAGGCTCCCGGATGGAAGGCAAGAGCCAGTTTTCCTGCTTTTTTACCATGAAGTCTCCAAAAGGTAAAATCGTTTCTATTAGACTAGGGTGACCAGATGTCCCTATTTTTCCAGGACAGTCCCAGATTTGAGCCCTGTGTCCTATGGTCCAGCAGATTTATCCAAAACCACTGATTTGCCCCAGTTTTATACAAGAAATGTCCCAGGTGTTCCTATTTTTGACCAATCTGATCCCTGCCAACAGTAAAAAGAGGCATAAATTGTCATTTGTTTAGGTAAAATACAGAAAAGATGCTTATAAATAAAAATTACAGAAACACAAAGAAAATGTAATTATACAGACTCACATTAGTGCCGAATGCATAACAGTTTTTCTTAATTACGCACTCGTTTCACAATTTTATTATTACCAACCAACACAAACCAGGGATGCCCCAGTTTTTTATTTTGAAAATCTGGTCATCCTATATTAGAATATAACCATATTACAGCAAAAATGAACAGCAGTTGTGTATAAGAACAAACTAAGAAATCGCAAACGACTCAATGTGGCTTTAAAATTTATTTTATAATCTTGTTTAGCAGCTCAATAGGTTTTGGCCGTCAACTTGATTTATGAGTGGGGGTGTGCATACTAACGCCGTATTCAATAAAACTGAAAACCCCCAAATAATATATTGCTAAAGATTATTTTACACTTAATCACCACTTCCTCCAGAAATCCATCACTATCACATGGACTTACCAGCAGCTCTAAGTAAGGTCACGTTAAATGTATGCACATACTAATAGGTGAAAATACAGTCATTTCTAGTGATCTCAATCGATACTGTGAGGTAATTATAAAAACGATAAAGTAGAACTTCTATTAGAGAAGGTGTGACTGAGGAGTGATTAATTAGAGCCAGTATCAGGAGAACAGTGAGCACAGCGTGGTGCAGGGGCCCTGTAGAGTTAACATATCCTTTGCACTGTGCATGTGTGCAAACTCAAACTACAACCTGCTGGGCAATATCATCTCCTCTGCTCCGGATAATTCTGTTTTAATCAAATGTGGGCCAGGGCGAGCTGGCTGAGTATTAGACCAGCTGGACTGTTGGCCTCCACACTGTCATCCATTAAATAGAACAGAGAAATTATGATATTTCTGGTTGGTTGTACAGGAGAAGAGGACACATCCCTCTCTTTCCTATATCCTTTTTTGACATGTGGTTTGTTTAGCTGTAGCTCTGCTTCAGTAAAGCCTCAGTGACCGGTGGAGTAGTGTGAGGCTGTGTGGGGTGTGAGCTGATATGGGCAGTTCTATGGATCTCAGTTCCTTTTGCCTGGGGCTGCCATCATTAGGAAGGCCAGTATTGTATGAGGATTGAAATGAGTTCAGCGAGGAGCCAGTATTTCTCTTCAGCCCAGCGCTGACCCCGAGTGGAGTCCACAGCCTCGCTAACACTGGCACTTTGTTATCCATAAGACATGACAGTCGCCCGTGGCTCCCTTCTCATTGGTGCTGATAGAAGTTCAGTGGCTCTGAATGACTCTGTGCTTTGTCATTTAGGAGTATGTGTTCTATAGTTTGTGGGTGACCACATGATTGCAGACAGGCTGAATGATGAGGAAAGGTTTTCTAATGCTTTAAGAAATAGCTTGTGCTTTCTTTATTTCTTTAAATCCTGTTGGCCGCCTGGCTGTGTGAGCCTGGGGCATTGTTACTGGAGGTAGTTGCTCACTTTTTGGATTTACTGCTCTGCAGAGCCACAGATTGGTCTGTCTAAAGCAAGCTTCCTCTTTGAAGAAGCCCCATAAACCTGACCAAATGCTGCCACTTATTCACAGTAATTAAAACAAGCTGGCGTGAAGAAAAGTCTTTAAATTATCAGAGGCTCTGTCACACACATGCCCTGCGCCTGTGTGCTGCAGGGAGCTGTAACTATCGACATCCCTGTCCTCACCATAGATTACATGTGATGTGTGAGGGGTCTACACAAGCCTAACCTTACAGGTATAATACCAGAGGTGCTGCACATATCAACTGTAAATCTCAAAGAGGTGCTAAACAAGTCCAACAACACGCCACAAAGTTGAGATAAGCCACCACAAGGCACTTACTCACGCATCGGTGACTGCAATCCATGAGGTAAGAAATAATTAGTAGGCTGATACCTCCAGTCACTTAATCGATCTGATGTTGGTGGGGTTTTGGTGTGTTTTCTGTTTGCTAAAGCTTAGCTGGTCCAATGTAGCTACACTGTAACTAATTACAAAATGAAGGATAGTTTTAAGTCTGATTTGATAACAGTTTTTCCACACGCAGCTATTACAGAGACATTGTATATATACTCATATAACACAGGTTTGGTGCACAAACAAGACGGGACCACCCCAGATGAGTGCTCGTTTCATCCTGCTCCAGCCATCTGCTTTAATGAGGAAGTAATGATCAGCGGGATCTGGGTCACAAGTTCAAATGTCCCGTAGTGTGCTGCTGACCCATGTGTGGGACAGGCCTTATAATAGTCCATGTAGAATGTAGCAGCTCCACATGAGAAGATGGTTTATGTTGGTTTATATTGCTCAGATGAGCTGTGCAGACAGGGCCACGTGCATAATGACCATCCTGCGTACTGTATATGTTTACACAGCGTCCTGGCTCGGCACGCTGCAGAATCTGCTGATCTCTCAGTGCATGGCTTCATCATCTCTGGTCACTGTGTGCTGACCTTGTCACAGAATAATGAGAAGAGCCTCCTCTGTGGAAGACACTGACCTTGTTTATCTGCAGCCTCCTTGTCCCGTGACCAGATTGCATGTAAGATAACCACTGATTAACATACATTTTGTTTCTACACTACACTGTAATGAAACGCTTTAAGAATACTAATACAAATGCTTGTCCATGAATAGTGATGCTCTTGAAAAGTCCCATGCCATGAAGCAGAAAGAGAAAACAAATTCCTTGATTAGATCTACTGGTTTAGTTCTGGTGCACTGCAGTTGGTTGATGAGTTTGTGTTGCCCTCCTCAGGTTTGATGTTTCCTGATGGCCTGGACACACATTCAGGACACACTATTCCAAAGTTTAAAGATATTATGTATTGAAGCAGTGAAATGAAGCAAGTAAGTCAAAATGAATCTAGAGCTTTTCCTGTTTTCTTTATCTTTGACTGAATGGTGCAGGGAAGTCAGTACCTCCCTATCATGGCAATACAGCAAGTGCTTCAATGTGTTTTTAAACTCCATACATGCCCTGGAATTGCAAATCTCTACTGAGCAAAGGGAGTTGTTAACTTGAAAACTACTGCTTCATGACATCACTAGGTGGAACAGATCATTTTGTGCTTTGGAGATGTAGACTATACAGTATTACTCAAACATGTGAATGAAACAAAGCAACTCCAGGTATGATTGTGATGAGGAGCATTCATGACTTAAAGCTCACAAGAGTCAATTTGGGGTAATATAGGATCTTTTAAAGATGTGGATATAATGCAGTTTTAGGGCACTGCATACTAACCAGCAATCATCCAAAGTAAGTGTTGAGTAAAACCTCGTCCTTAAACCATGGATTAAAAAGCACCATACTCAAAGGTAAGATCTACTTTTATTATGTTCTCAATTTCTCTCCTAAATTTGTATTGCACATGACTGTGTGGAGTGGCTTTATTCCTTACATAAACAGTTCCAAT
This sequence comes from Boleophthalmus pectinirostris, assembly GCF_026225935.1. Classification (NCBI taxonomy): domain Eukaryota; kingdom Metazoa; phylum Chordata; class Actinopteri; order Gobiiformes; family Gobiidae; genus Boleophthalmus; species Boleophthalmus pectinirostris. Next base: position 12,647,739 of record NW_026570971.1, on the reverse strand, counting down.
AGCCTCTTAAAGATATCAACTAATGCTGAGTTTACTGCAGAGCCTGTGCACATAAAATCACATAGAATTTAACTGCTCACCATAACTGTTTATTAGAGAGCACTGAGTATCCCCACATGTGTAATGTAAACACATGTAGCTGTATGAAATGATGACAGTGTCACAACCCAACCTTCGCTCTGGCCTCTGTGCATTCACACCTATAACGTTCTATAGGCTCCATCCAGTGTGTGTGTTCACTCACACCTGCACAGCACAGTGATTATGGCTGCAGGCTCTCTTTGTTTCTCTGTATAGACTCTTCACATCCCCCATTAATGACAGTCTTTGTATTTCCCTCTGTCTGCCACATTAGTGTAGCATGTGCAGCGTGTGCTGTATGTACAGCGGCTGCAGGTTGTGACAAGAGCCTGTCACTAGTCTGATGTGTGAAGTTGAATATGTGCAGCTAAAGAGGTTAATAGCACAACATTTAAGACCCCTCTTGTCACTCTTCACGCTCGTAGCCAATCATGTGTGAGATCGGCACTAATCAAACGTAGGCTGGCGGCTCTGTGCCGTGGCAACAGTTGCCGTGATGCCGGCGTGTTTGACGCTGTGTGCACATCCTGCTGTTTGTCTATTTGAGCAAGTTGACAGGCTGCTGCAGTTATAGCATCTCTGAGTGCATTTATTCCCTCAATAGATGGCTCTCATTTGTGTCTGGATCTTGCACTACTAAAGCTGTCATAACAGAAAGGATGGAACTAGAATTGTCTACACATTGTCTAATTGTACATTTCACAAGTTTCTTTTTTCTTTTTTGCAATTATATTACATAATAACAATGTGTTAATGTACACAATTTGATCTAGTCATGCCATGCTAAAGTATGCATCAAACATTCCAGTCATAATGACTTTGGCCTTGCTGAATTAAAGAAATGAAATGGCTATTCAGCTTGTCTTTGCATTGAGAATAGATTTTGGTTTATCACTAGTCAAATTGTGGTTTGATAAGAACAGCAAAACCAGCAAGCCCCACAAATTGTACTTATGGTTGCAAAATTGTTTTTAAAGGCATTATAGTAGTCTATATGGGGGAATTATCAGATGAGGTCACATGGAACTTTACTGCCCATTTCTTCTGTAGAAATAACTGCTGTCCTGTCCACCTTGTTGGTGTCTTGTAAGATTTCAGGCTCTCTCTGGGTACTGGGCTAGTTGTGTCGATCAGGTAAGACTGGATGTCCGGCCACTGACGTTTGTGCCATTTTTTTCTCGTCATTTACCAATCACCTGCATTTAATGCATATGTGCTATTAAGACGTATCCCATTCACTATTGTTAATTTAATAGCATAACTTATTTCTGACAACATCATCAGCTGTTTGTGCGGTAACATCAGTTGTCTTTGTGTTAACATGAAGTAGCAATGCTAGCTATATTTTCTGCGCTCAGGTTGTGCTTGCATCTGCTGTGTTGATAAACAAATAATCCATCTATAAAGAAGTGATGTAAGTGAGTGTGACGTCACAGATAGCGTGTGGCTCCAGTCAGATGAAGCCAGTCGAGGCTAGCAATTATAACTGGCAATTTGGAGCCACATTTGGAAATCCGAGCGAGTGTATTATAGCAACCAACGAGCCAAACAGGAGTGAGGCTGTTCAAGGATCTTGCCCCTTACCGCCCGCCCCAGTGCACATGCAAAGTAGCTCATAGCTAAATCTGGCACAGGGGATCTTTTCTGTGCACAGCACAGTCTTAGTTTTTAAATCAGTCAATAAACAATTTGGGGTGACAGTTTTTCAGTAGAAACTGAATTGTAACCAGAACTGATGGAGCTGAATCGAGCTCATGCTCACTTCCTGTTTGAAACACGTTAGCTTTGTCCATGCATATTATGCACGTAACTGGTGGTTACTATGTGATTGTATCATAGATGATTGAAGCCTCAGTAAGTAGACAAAAAAATAGACATAAAAGCATGCTTTTATACTATGGGTTGTTAATCATGCATATGATGTGGCACCTCTTAAAAGTTTCATACTGTTTATATTTAGCTTTAACTAAAATGAGCATGAATCAGAGCAGCTGCCACTGCTGTTGTGCCATGTTATTCATAGGAAAAAGAGTAAAAATGGTTTAATTGATCAGCTTTGCCCTAGGTTCTTGAGCTATGAAAGCCGTCCTCCTCTCCAATTACAGCTGCTCACCTGAACACCACGGCATGCTCTGGACTGCCCTCGTAATTGGCTGTCAGCTGTTTAAAGGCACAGCTCATTGATTAGGTCATGATTGCTAATAGGACGTGGAATCCTCAGGCCTCCTCCACTTGTATGCACTAGTGTCTGAGCTTTAAATCACTATTGAACATTTGATGGCAGGTGTTGACATTTATCACATACATCACACATATCCATTGACTTGTATGGCACTGTACTGACATCTGTTTGGATTGTGCGGTATAAGTGGGTGCTTTTAGATAGAGTGTTGTGCATTTTGATCCACCAATGTCGTATTTTATTTTTAAACTAGAGACTTGATTATTGCCTATGAAATGATCCAGGGAATTTTGAGATTCATTTGCCAATGTCAGTGTCGCCTTCCCCTAATCTAGAACCACTGGGTTCTGTATCTGTCAGAGAAATCTCCCAGCAGCCAAGTGATCATAAACCAATAGGCTAGTGAAGGAACAAAGTGTGTATGCGGTTTGGTTATGAATCACAGATCTTAACCAGTGGAAGTGTTAAGCTGTAAAATGCATACTACAATAATGATCCATCCTTTGGTGAAATGTGTTTGTCTCTGGTGAATGAACAGGTGTCCTGTGCCCACAGGCGTGTGAACTGTCCTCTCTCCAGCCTGGCTGCTTTTGGCTCTGTGCATCTCCCCCAAACACAGTTGTTCATGAATATGGATGGCCTGGCATCATTAATGTGCCATAAGCCGTCACAAATGATTTTGCCGTAAAGTGCCCAAACGCTCTGCTAAAGAAGGCAGCAGCGCAGCAGTACGAGGACGATGTTAGTTCTGGCCGCTCCTCACACGCTCTGTACAAGTGTTAACAGCTGATGTCTCTGTGACAAGTGGATGCAGTTACTGTGGTTTATCTTGGCTCATGTGATGACAGCCACTCATGCACAGCTGCACTAGCACAACTCCTAGCACTCTACGTTCTCAGTGCAGCCATAGCTCCTCAATGACAGACAGAATACCTTTATTTTGTGGCCACAGTCCCAGACCATTACAATATTTCCTTTAACACTTGTGTAGAGGCAAGGCGAAATAAAATTCATTAAATGACCAAAGCAGCGCCTGGACTCTAAGGGCATTCAGACAATCTGTTGGCAGCCAGCGTTTTTCCAATTTCATCCTTTTTGACAAAGCTGCCCAAAGTCCTTGAAGCCATCTGTATTCTGCTCTTAAAGGGACCTTCATGACTTTAGCTTGTGATACACTGGATCACTCTGTGTGCGCCAAGGCCGCGCTGATGCTGACAATAACGCTGCAATGAAAAAAAAGAGCGATTTTCACACTGTACAAATTGCACTGCTGCACATTTTTACCAACCTTCATTTTACTCAAAGGCTTTTCCCCTTCTGCCTGCAGCCTCCCTCTGTCCAGGAGTGTACAGAGCAGAGCAGGAGCTGAGCAGTGGTGCAGTTGTTTTGCATTTTCTCCATGACACTTCACCACTGCACACATCAAACAGGCCTCCAACCCCACAACAAGGAAGTCTGGCTGTTGGACTTTGAGCCGTTTGATGAGCGAGTGCGCGCCCTCCAAACTCTACATGAATATGGAGAAGGAGGGCAACTCTCTGCTCCCACAAACTTCACACAGGGCTTCCTACAGGCACTCTGAGGAGGGGGGTACCTCACTGCCAGTCTGCTTCGCGTTTGGTCTTTGGTGAAGGGCTGCATTCAAAATTCATTGTTTTACCCTGAAGAGGAAAGGATAAATATTTTGTGAGTTCTAGAGGGAGGAACAGGAGGTGGTGCCGACATGTATTTGAAAAAAAAAGAAAGTCTATTTATGTTTTGCTAAAAAAAAATGGCCATAATTAAAAAAAAAATTGTCAATGGTCACTCTTGAGTTCCTCCATGATCAGCTGTGCGGCTTTGGGTTTTTGTTGAGTTCCTCTCAAATTGTTGATGTTTAGCCAAGTAGTGAATTTTGTCTACTGTTTATTTCAAATGTATGTGAATAAAAAGCAAACATCTGATAATTGTCAAAACCTGATGAAACATCAGACTTGTATCAGTGAAATGCTGCAGTATTTGTGGTGCATAGTACAGTTGCTTGACATAAATGAAAAGGTTGATTGGTGAAGCCAACTTTGTGGCAAATCCAGTGTAATTGTTCTATTTCAGTGTAGATTTCCACTTTCATTTCATGTGTGATCACGGTTTTATTTCCTTCGGGATGCAGATCTTCTTCAAAACCTCAATTTAATATGGCGCAAATGGGCGCAAATGTAGTGAAAATGATATGCCCAAACTCAATTAAGACAACTTCAGAACAAGCTCACCCACAACGTGTGAAATCAGGTTAACGGTAGCATCAACCCTGATATTAACCCAGTGATGCAATTAGGACTACAGGTTTTAGGCTAAAGCGTTTAGACGAGCCAGTGAATATTCCCAAATGAGATTAAGAGAACCAACCCCATGGGATGGGAAGGAGCAATCAGTCTTTTGTGACTTCTCACTGGTAATGACTGAGCACTTACACCATACACCATACATGTCTTTGACTTAGAGTTTATAACAAACAGTTATTAGACTAACTTTGTTTATAGGGTTTTACAGTTGGCACTGTGAGACCAGCAGAAGTCCAGTTTACAGCTGGAGGCTATGACACTGTGGACAGAGGTCATTAGAAGTGCTCCAGGACTGGATTAGAGAAAGCTTATGCTAAGATATGCACCAAATGTAGCTGTGGCAGAGAGGGTTGAGCTGGGATTGACTCCTTAATGTAATTACAGCCACTCGGAGGAGACGAGAGACAGGAGTGGTTCTGAGAGGCCATGACAGCCTCATAGGCCTGTCTCCTCAGGCTGACGTTGCTCTCATGGCCTGGGGCCAGGTGCCACACATGAAACCCTTATTGTGACACACCACCAGCACACGGCCATTACAATAATGAGGCATGTCACGCTTATATATTCTGCCAAATTATACAAACATCATCTTATCCTTTCGAAGTTCCAGCCAGCCAGTGTTTTAAATGTTGTTGAAAAGTAAAAAGGATGTGTACTGTTGAGTGTTTTTGTGTCATTATTCAGAGGTGAAACAAGTCACCTGCAGGGTCACTGTTTATTTTACAAATATACTAGTTTATAGGTTTATTAAAAAAAGGTTTTCGTGGCTACCAGACATTATTATTCTTGGGCTTGAAAAACATTCAATTTTGATGGTAGTTTTATGTGCGACAGGCTTGTTTTTTACTAAAAGAATTGCCCATTCTACAGCTGGCACACTCTGAACAAAGAGGGGGAGCAGACCCTCACATGAAAGTGGTGAACCCAGCCCCCCGCTCGCACTCTGCCCCTCCCTGCTCGTCTCCTGCCCTGTGGAGTTCATCTGGCAAAGGAGGCAGCATCAGCCAATTTACACAAGCTCACAGTCGCTACTTTTTTTCCTCCTCCTCTGTGCCTGCCTCACCCGAGCCTCGCCCCTACACTCCTCTGTTCTTTGTGCTAGTGGAATAATATGGCGTGCAGTGCGCTGAAAGACTGTCCAAGCCCTGCGGCAGCTAACACTGCTCTGGTACAATCTGTGGAGCGGAGGTGTCATGGCCCAGGTAGCACCACCCACCACAATCACCTTCATGTGCCCCATTCAAAGAGCTGGCAAACAGGCCCACATTTCCTTTCTTTTTTTGTTTCCAAACTTCGCTCAATCCAAGTAAAGCAATGCAAGTGCTTCCCAATGAAGAGGACAAACAGATTAGGCGACCCCACCCCCCACCCACAGAGAATCATTGATACAAACGTGGTTATTGAGCAGTTTGCTACCTCTAACCGCTTCATGTTGTAGTGATAACATTAGTCATGGTGCTTGATGAGACGCGCTGACTTGTGGCCACTGTTGTAATGTGTTCGATACTAGTCCCATATACGCTCAGTCTGGGCAAATTCTGGCTCTGCTCCGTCAATGTTTTTCCACAGAGCATGGCCAGATCAATGAAATCAAAGTTCATCTCAAAGGGTGTTAATTATTTTATGGATAGCATCTGGGTGTGGACTGACCACAGAAGGGAGAGCTGCTGGACTGGTGACATAAGTTTGACCATTTTATGTCATTTTATTTTTGTCTCATTGTTGATTTTGTTTGTGTTTCAAGGAAATATCTAATAATTTCAGTCTCTGCCATAGAATTGGTTGATATCGGGCACCGGCAGATACTTAAAGCCAAAGAATCAACCTCAGTATAGGGAGAGAAAAAGCCAGATCGGTGCATCCATACAGGTTGGTCAGGGCTGTACTTGTTCAGAAGCTAATGGGAAATGAGAAGGAATTGTGCCTTGTTGCACTCTGTGATGCCCTTAGATGCTACCCCAGCTCCATTTCTAGTAGTTTTTATTTCATTTTAGTTTTTGTGTTGTTTCGAAACTGTTCTGTACTCAATTTAAGCGATTTATTGAGTACAGAACTAAAAACTTGTGCTATAAAGCTTGGTATGGCATTACTCTTGTGAAAGTACATTACATGTTTTGATATCTTTTACAAATATATGTAGTCTGTTGATCAAATGTAGTCTACTGGTGACAACCCTAGTTATATTTAAAGTTTTGATCCGAGAATCGTTCTGAGCCTGGGGTCAAAGGTGAAGGAGAGCGGCTCATTCCTAATTTGCACAGTGCCGCCTCAGCACTTTGCGTGCTCTGGGTCAATACATGTCTGCAGCAGCGCGTGCCCCTGTCACAGCCAATACACCACTGACACCGCACATCCTGCACCGCTCATTCAATTACTGCCCATTTGTCTGCATCATTGTCTTGCTGTCATATCAGCGTTCATCTCATTGTGTGCCCTGTCTGTCACACTTTTATAGACATGGACATTATATTAAAATACTACTAAAGGTCCTATATTACACAAATGTGATTCTTTTGAGCTTTAAGCCATGTTAGAATGTTAACACCTCAAAAACCAGGAGTTGTTTTTTGTTTCATTCATGCATGCTTGAGTAATTAGTCTTCATTAGTTCAAACGCTCTGTTTCACCTTGCGACATAATGTAGTGGTAGTTTAGTTAACCACCTTTTACCTTTAGTGTACTAGAGATTGATGATTCCAGGGATGAAATGATGATTTAGTGAAGGTGTACAGAGTTTTAAAACACAATGGAGCATTTCCTGCATTACCACATGACATCACAAGGTGTGTTTTTGGTTTGAGAGAGGAACTCAGCCTAAATATGCAGGATTTGTGTGTTAAACATGTGTACATTATAACATAGATAAGAAAATAGTGTAATATAAGACCTTTAATGCTAATCTGAGCGATAGCCTGTTTACTGTATTTTTACTTATGTGACTGGCTGAAATTACATGAGCAATTGCATACAATACATGCACAATTTACTTCTCATTTTGTAAGACACACTGTACACGTATCTGTTTTTGTACATAAATTACCATAGTAATGATTCTAAATGAGGGACATGGGCTGATTTAGTATGTAGTATACTAAAATAGTCACTTGGGATGGTATCTTGGAGAAATGGCTGATGCAGACTGAAATAAGGTATTGGTTTTAGAAAAACACTGACATTAAGCTAATATATAAATTTGTTACCATTTAGATGAATATAAATTTCTTTCCATCTAGACTTTACATTAGACAACCACACAATGTTAATAATTCAGAGCTGGTGGAGTATGCTGCTTAAAATGCACAGACTGAGACTGCTCAAATATTGATTTTATTTTTCTTTTCTTCTATCATGCTGTCGCGCTAAGATCCTACATTTTTTTAAATTGAAAACTCTGGAAAAATAATGAAATTTCTGTGGGCTGTTGGCTACCTTTCTGGATTACTATGACACAATGAAGTAACTTAAAGTGCTCATATTACACTATTTTCTGATCTGTTATATTGTTTCCTCATCATAAACATACTTTGAGTGGTATTTTGTTTGTTTCACCCGTCACCCTACATATTTATTTTGAATTCTCTCAAATAGAACAGCTCATGAGAGTCTTAAAGCAGTCACAAGCAGCAGTTTAGTTTAATATCGGACCTTTAAGGAAATGTACACATTCTGAGATTTAGTGGAAGCCCCTAACAATATTATAATTTTAGCCCCTGGCCTGGTCCTCCCTGCTGTTGTCAAATAGTGCAGTTGTGGTTTTCATGTCCAACTTTGCCGTCATGGTCTGGCATATATTAAGCCCTGACTTTAGTCCCAGTTTGATTCAGTGCGTGCTACCTGCTGACAGCGTGTAATATAAAGACACATCAATTGGAAGCAGGATTATGCAGCTCACTAATCTAAGCACACTAACTGTCTCACGTGTGTAAATTCTCTTTTACTGCCTGTCAGGTCGCGTGTGGCACAACTTCACCGGGAACTCCTCGAGCTGTAACTCACGCGGCGCAGTTTTCAAACACCCACAGTTCAGGCGCTTCTCTGATCTGAGGAAAGCATTATTTAGCCCGGACGTATAGCTGGAAGTTGTGATAAATAACGGTTACAAAAATGTTGATGGTAGCACAGGCCAAGTCATCCAAAGTCAAAGTGTTTAAATCATCACCAGAGAGCAAGAGTGGTATGATTATTGAGTGATGTAGGCGAAGTGGACAGCAGGCTCAAGTTGTAGCAGAAATTAGATTTAAAGCTCCTATATTATGCAAAATTGACTCTTGTGAGCTTTAAGTCATGATAAAATGTTTTCACATTAACAGCTACCTTTGACCTTTTTGTTGTGTAGAGATTGGCAATTCCAAAGCTGAAATCATCCAAATAATTATAGTGAACATGTACATAGTTTAATAACATAGTGTAGTGCTTCCTCTATTACCATATGATCACAAGGTGGAGTGTTTTCTGTTTGAGATTAGAATGTAGCCTAAATATGTAGGGTTTATTGGGTGTCAAAAGTGTCAAACAAACCACAGCTCCCGGTATGTTTTTGATGAGGAAAGAACATTATAACATAGATCAGAAAATTGTGTAACATGGGCCCTTTTTACTTTTTACTATTCACAACTTTAGCCAAATTAGATCAGCATTGCCAGAAAATGCAGCTAAAATGTTTCTCCACAACATGAGTTTTTCTCACGTTGAATACTTCATTACTAACTGGTCACTGACAAGCATAACAACCTTAAAAGCAAAGAATCACTTTTTTAGAAAGCTTTAAAAGTATTTGACAGGAGGTCTTTATCTTTTCATCATTGTCTAATACTTCAGAAATATAATATCTTAAATTTTGGAAAATTTAGAAAATTTAAGCTCACCTGCTCACTATATAAGATCTTAAATGGACTTGCTCCACCACCCCTGGGTGAGTTCATTATGCCAGTACTAGTGGTAGGGTAATAAGAGCCCACCAGAGACAACTGTGCAGTACCTTAAAGACACACAACATTCAGTCAGCAGGTGTTATCAGTCAAGGGTACAGAAATCTGGAACAACATCCCAGCTGCAATAAGAGACCCTGCCACATTCAGTGCATTTAAAACCAATCTGAAACGATGGCTAAAGAGAAACCAGATCTGTGACCACTAATGTTATGCTTCTATGTGAATGTCAGTGTTGTGTGTCATGATTGTGTCTTATTGTGCTGTTTCTGCCATGTTTGTCCTATGAATTGTCACAGTTTGTCTATTGTGTGATGCTGTCTTATGTTGTCTCTATCTCTCTGACCTGCCAGGGACTACAGATGAAAAGTAGCCTTTGGGCTAATTCTGGCATATTTACAAGTATATGTTCACGAATATGCATTGCCCCTTTTAAATAAATAAAACTAAAAAACTTCAACTTCACAGTGTCAGTATGAATTCAGGCTTTATCTGCAAATTGACCAAAACCGCCAGGGCAGCACTCAGTAGTCAATCTCAGTAGTCCTTGCCCGGTCCAGTTTTGATGTGTTCATTAAAAACAAATTCTAAATAATGCCAGACAATACTGGACTATTCTCTGAGGTGCGTACCTAAGAATAACTCCACAGCACTGGTCTGGCTCAGAGCCTGGGAGACTGACACAGTGCAACAGTAGTAAACAAAAAGATCGCTCCGAGCAAATCCAACTCTTTTTGTCTGGACAAACAAGCTGCACTTTCAGTTGTCTGTAGTGTTTGTTTAGGTTTTACATACAAATCAAATTCTCCTACAATTCACAGTAATCAATAAACAATAAAACACACTAGAAAGGGCCTATAGTGCAACCTTATCACCAAGACTACATATTTTTGACCATGACGGACAGTAGATCTCAACAACACAACACAATGGCTCATGTCTGCCAAGGTGATGGGACAAGGCCAGAGTGAGCAAGCAGGGCACACTATCCAATTTGTGAGGGAGCAGATGCTGTTACCCTGCAGCGAGGTATTTTAGCCCTGACTTGAGCTGTAAAACCTCCGTATGTTGAAAGGGACTCTGGAACACGTCGGCTGCACTCGCTGAAGGCTGGAGGTTTGAAGCTGCCGTGCTGTCAGCTGTACCCCACGGGTGCTGCTGTGGCACTGGGCTGACAGCCACAGAGAGGGAGGCAGAGGAGGAGGAGGAGGAGGTGGAGGAGGACGGTCTATCATAGCATAAGTACAGAGCTGTAGAGAATGTCACTAAAGGTAACATATGCATACGTCTCACATTCGGATGCTAATAACCGGCAATGATTGGCACACAAGTGGACACATGTTTGGGCAGCTGGGGCCACGGCATCCTGAGCAACAAGCAGCCAGTCAGCATGCATGGATTAGTGCCATGAGTGGCATTCCTATTTGCTAAGTTTAGGCTTTCGTGGTTGAGCTAAGAGCACATCTGAGAGCACAGAGCCGGCAGCGCGCTCGCAGGACGCCCCAGGCGCAGTCTCACTCCGGATGAGCACTTCCCCTTATCCCAACTGTAGCCATCATATGCAAATAATGTTGTCAATGTTTGCTTATCCATTGGTTTAGAATCTACTGAATTCAAATAATAGAAATAAACATGAAATATGGTGTATGCTTAATGTAAAATATTGGTCACTTTTGTTTTTCAGACTTCATGAGTAAACCACTTGCATATATTTGGTATTCTGTTTATTCCATTTTGTAGTGCTTGTCTTAATTGCATTCTTCAAAAATAAATACCGGTACATATATATTTTTTAATAAATACAGTAGTACAGTAAAAGGAACCGGATACGTTTTCTTAAACTGTACACTCCAAATGCTTCTTGTTGGCACCCTATAAATTCACAATTTCACATTCAACTCTAATTCAATTTGTGCGGTTTCTTCTGTTCTTGTGTTCTTTTCTAGCTGCCGTAGATGCTGCTTGGCCAGTCTCCAGGTCCCTGTGCGTCGGTGTGGTGGACTTTCCTGGCAGAGAACGTCGGACTGCGGCTGGGCGCTGGCTCAGTGTCACCCACAGCGACCAGAGCCAAGAAAGTGACAGTCAGCCAAACGGATGTCCTCTATCTGCTCTTAAAGGTCAGAGGCAGCTACACCACAACCTGTGCCAAAATGAACAAACACTTTGAACAGCGTCATATGAATATACTCCTGTAGTTAAACCTCATTATTTTTACTCCTGCAATCCAAAAGAGAGTATGCACGCACTCATTTAGTTAATTAAAAGCTTTGGGGTATTGTGAAGGACAGTGTTAGATGTGTTTTTGTGCCACATAATTATTAGCTATACTTTGTCAAAATGGCTGAAAGCAATTTCCCCCTTCATATTCACCAGACATTGTTTAATAGTGTTTGTATAATCACTGGAGGAGTTTCAGTCTTGTTCCTCTTTAGAAGGCTCTTGTACAGTCGAGTTTAACATTGCAATGTGTGCGAGCTTGTAAAAAGATATGAATGATATGTGTATTATTCCTGACAACAGCAATTAGTGTTAATGTGTTGACACAACACATTTCACTACACAAAATCATTTTCATAGTCACAAGATAATGATAAAGTAAAAGCAAAGCAGAGACCATTTCAGTGGAACAATTACACATTCTTTCTATCAGACATTATGGACAATACATTTATTACTGTGTATTCATGTTGAGAGTAAAGTGCAAGTATGTGGCTATAGACCAAAAAGACCAATTAATTAAACTGAAATAATTCATCACTATTTGGTCAAAAAGCATCTCATGAACAAGATTATTTTAGTGTCCTTTTTGAGACTGAAGCCTGATAAACTTAAAACTTTCATTAGTAAAATCTGTGGCAACCACATGGTTCAACCTAGCCCAATAATTATCATTATCTTGAACTTAGACCTGTCACGATATAAATTTTTAAAGTGTATTGCAATGCAATATATTGCTGAAATAATTATAGACAATAAATGATAATATTGCAGCTAACCCATAAAGCAGAAATATGTACATTGTAGATTCTAAATAAATACAACACTTAATTAGTTTGTATCCATGACTCATAGAAGATCATGATTCAACCTTCTACGACTCTCATTTTCATGATTTTCCACTAGTGCAAAGAAAAAGCATCCAAGATAAATATTGACCCCCAAAAATGATTGTTCCAGCTTTCATATATCAAATAATAAGTAAATATAATTATTATGATGACAGGTCTATTTGAAATAGAAATGCCATAATGGTATAAATTCAGCAGGCATCAATTCAGTTCTGTTTTAGTGACAAAAAGGAGCAGTAAGCCTCAGGGCATGCCACTGTCTCACTACATGTGAGTGCCACTCTCACTTTGAAATGCTTCTAAATCCATGATGGACAGGCTGACAGCACATAGAGGGTTTCTTGTCTTTGTCATAGTCATATTTCCACGAGAGCTCAGCCTGGGGATTAGCACGGTGGTAAATAGGCTGTTGTGGCCATCCTGCTGTGAGGTTCTTGTACCACGTCAGCTCTTATCACGTCCATGGGATTCAGCCCAGACCACCGCTCGCTGTACCACATATGTAACAGTGTGGAGACAATGTTTTAATTAAGGGGCTGCTGTGGGGGTGTGAGAGGTGGACCTTTGGGTGAGGGACATCTGCCCTCACAACCTGTAGACAGATGGACTCCTCAGAGGGGTCCTTAATGCTAAGTGTTATGAAGATGACAATGTTTCACTATAGGTTTCTTTAATATTCTATTGCACTGCGCTCTGTAATGAAATCATGCGTTTATATTTTTCCCCGGCGTTTATTTCTCAATTTATTTTTTTTTACGTGTACTTGATATGAGGAAATTTTGAAATTATTTAGTTTTATTTATTATTTTGGACCATCAAGACATTGTCAGAATAAGTTGACAGTTATTGCAAATTAATTAATTAAAGGAGACTTTTTAGTTGTAGAAGTTGTATTGAGTGATTCATGCAGGTTTGAGTCACTGCTCGCTCTTAAGTGGATGATATATATAGGATTCAGCAGCGATTTTAGCAGAAGTGGCAATGCTGCTGCTACTGTAATCTGCTGGTAGGTTGGAGGTTCTGACTGTATGGTTCAGCCCAGCGACACTTTGTTATGACATTCACGGCAACATCGGCTCCCAGTGGGCTCCGCAATTTTCCAACTCAGAAGTCATTAAATATATTTATTTTATTAAATAATTTGGGATCAGTATTGCAATTTAAATTGTCCAATATGTCATAAACATTCATGTATAACAGACAAAAGCACTATATGTCATATTCAGATAGTGTAATAAAGATTCTGCTTGAATTAACCATATAATTACCTACACTATAATAAAATATAATTTGTACATGGACATTTATATTGATGTTTTATGTTGAAGAGCTAAACTGGTCATTTTTAGTTGTTTTGTTTCTTTTTCATATTAATGAAAGGGAATATTACATGACTTCTTGATGACACGCTGTTACTGTTACAGAATATGATATAATTCTCACAGATAAAACATATTGTGATTATGACATACCATTTAGTGTGTGGTCAGTAAGTATTAGAAGACGATAATTGTATGTTTCCTGTTTATAGGGTAAGAACATATATGATAAAAGTGGCTCATAGATAATTCATGTGTTCCTCAGATGAATTATAGATGGCGTCCCGTGGGACCAGTGCCCTTGTGCCGCTTTTATTATGAAGAGAATCCCACATCATATCAGGAGAGTGCCTCGCCTTTGGTGTCTTACTGGAAACCCTTTGAAAAGCCACCACTGATCCATCATGTTGCCTGGCTGTTGCACAAACCATGCATCACCAGACTTGAGATTTCAGACCCTTTTCTTCTCCATGTTGGTCCAATGTTGAATCAGAAAATCTTACAGTTGATATTAATTATGAACTTGACCAGAGGAGTTGAATGTCAGATCCATGCTGAATTTTGTTAATAAAGCTATGTTTTGATAGCCAGGCTGGTGCCACCTAGTGCCTCTGCTCAATTTCATTTCTCTCCAGCAACTAGGTCAGGAATCAAAATACACTAGACCACGCACTGGCCAATCAGCGAAGAGCTGTGTAGCCATAACGTCAAACTCAAGGGGCCTGTCTGGGTCCCTTTTGTGATACAGCACAACAGTAAACAAAGCGGTTGAGATGGATGTAGATCAATCCATATATTCTGTGGTGGCAACAATTCCCAAGATCGAGGATTTAAAGCTGGAACAAAGAGAATGTTTGGTGAATTTTATCAAGAGGAAAGATGTTATTGCCCTTCTTCCTACAGGATTTGGCGCATTACATACGTCATGATCAAATAGCAGCGATTGGTTAAATAAAAAAAGTCAGATGGTTTCCACGAAGTTATAGAATATTGTATATTTTCAGTTTTTTAAAGGGCTCATATTACACTATTTTTCTGATCTATGTTATGAAGTTGTTTCCACATAAAAACATACCTGGGGTTGTGTTTTGTTTCATTCACACAAACCCTGCACATTTAGACTTTTTGTCTCAAACAGAAAACACTGTTCCACCTTGTGATGTCATGTGGTATTAAAGGAACTGCTCCACTGTTTTTAAACACCATACACTTTCTCTAGAGTAATTTGCCTAATTTCTGACCTGGAATTGCCAATTTCTTGAACAAAAGGTATAAAAGGTAGCTGTTAACTTGAAAATGACCACTTTGTGACATAACAAGGTGGAACAGAGCATTTTAAGCTTTAGCGATGTAGGCCGAGTAATAAAGGATTACTCAAAAGTGTGAACTCCAGGTATGTTTTTGATGAGGTCACAATATTTTTACATGACTTAAAGCTCACAAGAGTCAATTTGTGTAATATAGAACCTTTAAACTTGTAATAGTTAAAGTATACACAAATAGTACTTCATTCCTAAATACTCATAGTCATGTGAAAGGGTCATATACAGTGATGAGTGACATTGAATATTCCAGTGATGTTTTAGTGTCACCGTGTTACTAGCTAGAGTGTAATGTGTCTCTTATTATTTATTAAATGAATGTTAATGTGAAAATAATCCACTTTATTATCCATGTTAAGAAAAGTGATAATTAAACATCTGCCACAATCCCCATTCTTTTCACTTGTGGGTAAGAGTGGCCTCCAGCTAAACATGAGCGCAGGCTGTATGTATCTTGGGTATGGGATCTGAATAATTGAGATAATTATCACCCTCAGCAACTGTGTTTTTCAAGCGGAATTAGCATAAAACATTGCTAATTTTAATGGGAGACCTAATGCATTGAAAATAATTATGTGGAGATGGGTGGAGGCCTGAGTGATTCATCTTATTAGTGGGTGAACTGAGGGAGGAGACGCTTGGCTTTGTAGGAAGAGGTGCTGTTGCTAATTGATACTACTTAAATATGTAGAGAAAGTAGTACAGGTCAGCGAGAATCAGACAATTCATACACTGGAAATATAACTTGTGCATTTTCCCACACACATTTAGATATATGGCCCAAAAGGTCAAGCAATTAATCTCCCCATAAAGCACGATAAATTACACAGAGCGATTTAACAGAATAATCTATAGTAGTATGTGTGCGGGGGCAGCAAGGCGTGGCACCACTGAGAATATAGTCCCCTTGTGAAACAGTCTCATTTCTCAGGTGAACATAGAAATCCACACGTGATAGAAAATAAAGTCCTTGGCTGTACTATATGAGAGATAAGCATATTTAAATGATTTTTATTAAGTTGTATTATTGGTTGGAAGAGTGTCTTGCAATCTGGATGTTGGTTTATATTGCCATAATCATAATTTTATGATATAAAGTGCACAGGCCTGTCACAATAACAAATTTTGGAGCATGATATCTTGCTAGAGAGAAATACTGTGATAAATTATACTGAAACTACTTCATGCCTTTTTTCAGGAACCACAAATAAGACACTATTTCAATCAGAAAATTACAATTCCCTCAGCTGACCAGGGTTTCTTTCAAATATTTATGTCACTAATAAAAATCATTATCTCCCACAAAAATAATTTCCAGATTGTCTAATGGCATCCTGTTGGGTAAGGGGGAGAGCACATTATGTGAAAGAGAAGTGGGAAAGAGAGGGATGATATCGTGTAAGAGCTTTACACAATGGAAAATGTGGTCTATGTATGTAAAACCGGTGAGATCAGACTTCATGTAAAACTACTTCATATTTGCAATGTTTTGTTAATTTGTGAAAGAGGTTCCCTAGCTCCCCAACCTGTTCTAAGCTTGTATATGTTTAAAAATTTAAAATAAAAGCAAAATCAGGAACTTGTGATTTCATTCTGCACACTGCAATGCGTAATCTGCTTTTTCAATAAAAAGTTAATTTGGAAACTACTTAATATCACTTTCACAAAAGAGTATAATCCCAGTAAACCAATTTTTAAAGGTCTTATATTATGCAAAATTGACTCTTGTGAGCTTTAAGCCATGTTTGAATGTTGTGACCTCCTCAAAAACATACCTTGTGTTTTGTTTTGTTCACACATGTTTGAGTAATGCTTTATGATTAGTCTGTCTACATCTCCAAAGCTCAAAAGACTCTGTTCCACCTTATGATATTATGCAGAGTTGGTTTTCAAGTTAACAGCTACCTTTTAGCTTTAGTTTAGACAATTCCAGGGCTGAGATCATCCATATAATATGATTCTAGTGAAGGTGTATGGAGTTTTAAAACACAGTGGAGCATGTCCTGTATTACCTCATGACACAAAGTGGAACAGTATTGTCTGTTTAAGAGAAGATTTGTGTGTTAAACATGTGTGAATGAAACAAAACACAATTCCAGGTGTTTTTGATGAGGAAAAAACATAATAGATCAGAACATTTTGTAATATGGGCCAGTATTATTAAATGTCATGAGCTTCAAATGACAGAATTAATCAATAATTAAGTACAGTTAGTTAGTTATTATACCCTCTACAGCTAAAATCTTACCTTATTAGAAAAAAAGACAAAAATCTCCCCACTATTGCCAAGAAATTATACGCACGATTAAAAAAAAATAGTTCCAGCTTTCATATATGGAAAAAGAATCGATATAGTATTATTGTGAACCTAATAGTGCTAACATTTTCTCTCATTCTTGGCTCTATGGACTCCAGAAATTCTACTTGCTTTAACTTGTTCCTTTTGTTTTTGTAATTTAAATGGAGAGAGTGAAAGTAAACATGTGATTTGAAACTCCAAGTTAAAGTGGCCTTTAGCTATGCACACAATCATGCAGTGTTTGGTATTATTCCCTGCAGTTGTGGAGCTCAGGGCAGAAGACTGGTGCTGCCTTTTAATCAGCACTGAGTAGGATGCTCCCATGTGTGACCATGGCCCCCAGACAATCCCCAACACACACAGACAGAAACGGCGCTCCGACCTGCTCACAGATTCTCCCACAATCAGTGTTTTCCCCATTTACAGCTTGCCTTTCCTGAGCTTTTTTGCGATTGCTTTGACGGGAGGTTTTGACTCTAGTCCGTGTGTTATCTGCAGACAGCAGCCTGTGCAGCGAGGGGAGACGGGAACCTAAAATGCAAGATCATGTCTCAACACTAGCTCCAAACATGGTCTTATCAAATCCACATTTGCCTCACCTGTCTTCAATACATTAGAGAAATATCAAAAGAAGATATGAGTGCTGTGATTGCCCTATTCCTGTATGAACTGTGACCCTGTATTTCACCTCCCAAAGCCACTGCACAGCTAAACTTATTAATGAATTTGCCTTTAAACACTTAACTATTTTTCTTTCTCTAAGATTAAAGGGTTTGTCTTTAGCAGCTCTAATTCCCACTGGGGATATTTTAGGCCCAGACCAGTCAAAACACATTCACCAGAACAATGCTGTTCGTTGTTTTGAATTCACTCTTGTAAATCGGGCTCTGAAGTCCCAATAATAGTCGCGTTTATTTTCGATAATTTGCCTTGGAAGCAAAACAAAGGCTTCCCCCAACTGGAGCGGCTTCCTGACATCTCCGCCGCAGCAGAGGAACGCGTGCTCTTCCCCTTATCGCAGAGGAAGACACTTTGTTCTGGGAATCTTTGTCGACATCAAAGAGTGGAGGAGTGTTTCTCTAGCTCCGGTTCTAATGAGAGGCGACCGTCCTGCTGCAGCCTGATTAGAGCGCTTCATTATAGGGCTGAGCTGGTGGAGAAGGGCTGGGAAACTCACATCCACTGAGCATCAACTGTCAAACAGGACTGACGCACTAAAGCTCTACTCGCATGACTTTTGATCTCCGCAAAACACAATGTTGAGAGGATAATGCGCCGTGTTGAAAGACAATGACATGTAAAATCAGTATTCTGACAGGGCTTAAAAGAAAGTGCACTGCTTCCCACTACTGCAAATTCCTCCGGCTCTTTAAGAAGCTGCGTTATGCTGTTTATGGTTGCCAAGAGAACATTTCACTCAAAGTGAAGAGAAGGAAGACAAAAGGATTCAGTTAGTATTACACATCAGAAGATGTAAAGCTAACACAGCACCTGAAGCCAACAGAGAGCAGAAGAGGTGGCTGATAAGTGGCTACAGATTTTTAGACCAGGTCACTTTCTTTGTATTAAAATGTTTAAACTTTTTTTTTCCTTTACTGAATGTCCCATGGGACCTTTGGTTCTTGGGAGCCCCCAGAGAAGCCCTAAAGAGTGTTTCCTCTGTGAAGGTCAGGTCAGTGCTAACCTCATGGATCCTGTGGCATTGACCAAAGTTGTGCTCTCTTTATACACAGCATAATTAGACCAGGAGAAAACCAAGTCTCAGCAGAGGGAAATCAGCTTTTAATTTAATTACACATAGGACTGCTCACTGAGGACTGTTCTCAGGTCTTTAGGTTTTACAGGCTGGTGGCCCAGGCTTTGATGGTCTCCTGAGGCAGATTAAACTCTCTTAGCATGGAAATCTATGGGCACTGCCACAACTGTACTAGGAATTTCAGTATAACAGTGTACAGTGACACATGCTCCCTAATGGAAATATAGAGTGACTTCACTGTGGGTCCTTTTCCTTCACTTTTATCTGACTCCACAATTTCAACCACATGGGCCAGCACTCTCGAAATAGCTCTATTGACAGATGGTAGGCCTTAGACCTGCTGCGACCACAAACAATAATTATTTCCCAGTGGAAAAAAACTCCTGTTTGAATGTTTTACCTTTGCCCCCTGCTGGGCTGCTCTCAAACAGATGTGCATTTTATTTGCTCACAGCCCAAAAGCCACGCTGTCATGTTTGTATCAGTCCCTTGTAACCAAATGCTATCAAATTATATCTCCTTGCATACAATTTACAACTAGTAGTCAACGTGTGTGCATCAAAATGTAAATGACTTTGTTGTATTGACATGATTTACTTGTGCCATCTGTCTCATCGTGTTGCATTTAGAGAAACTTGCTGCAAACACACACCTTTTGCATATAAGCCTCTTTAAAAAGGTAGACCTTCAGCTTGTTTTAGTGTTCTCTGTAGACCTGGGTTGTATCGCCGTCGAACAGGAGGTGCTCCTGAATCCTGATTACAGCCACTTTGCGACACCTGGGGGACCGAGGAAAGATGTCTTTAAACCCGCTATAAATATTCACGGGGACTTAATTGTGCGTGCTAAAGTGATGTCGAAGAAAGGAGGCATCACTCTTGTGGATGAGGAGACGAGTAGCGCTTTGGCACCTCAGAGTTCACTTGTGAACAAGTGACAGGAACAGTTTGAATGTTGTGTTCCCCGCCTGCAGGCCTGCTGCTGCTCACTTTCCACTGTGGAATTACATGCATCATGTTCATGTAAATCTCACAGCTTCTTCCTTCCCCAAATGATTTTCTCTTTTTTTTACAGTCAGTACAAAGTTGTACTACTCAACAGTCTGCAGTTGTCATACTTTCATATGATTGAGATAATTTAGCGTAAATGAGAGGGTCCATTGTTGGATTTATGAAATGCTGTTGAAGTGCTGTTGCTGTTGGAGTAAGAAGAATGGCTTCCTCATCCTTTGCATATCAGTATGCAGATTCTGCTCTGGCTGCTTTGGTATTGACAGATTCTACCAAACTACACCATTCTTCCCCTCCCATCTCACGACTGGTACCTCCCATTGCCTTTTATTGACTGCTTCCCCTAATTGCAGGCTGCATAAACAAAGCATGAAGGGGAACTGGCAGTGTAAAATGCTCAGATAATTAGTTTTGCAGGGGGAGGACTGTGTCTGTGGACATTGATCTGCTGCATGCTTGTATTGGACGTGTGGGGAGGGACCGATGTGATGGTGACAGGTAGCCTGTCTCATGGATCGGAGGGCCTTGTCAATAGCACTCCCCCGTCTGAGCGAGTGCCTGCCAAGCCTTTCATACAGCTATACTGGTGCCAATTGATCAGGGATAAGACAATGGAGGCTGTTGATGTTTGCTCAGATTGAACAGGTTAGTACAGTGTTCTGTCAGTCTATATTGTCTGAACACAGCATCCCAGCTTCATAGTTGATTACAACTTTTGTCACCCAACATAATTTGTCCAAAACACAAATGCTTTATTTAAACGCTCATATTATGCCAAATCATTTGGATAATTTGTGCCATGGAATTGCTCATCTCTACTGAACTAACAGTTAAAAGGAGCTGTCAACTTGAAGCTCACATGAACCTATTTTGTGTAATATAGAACATTTTTAAGGCTTTAAAGATTCTTAGCTGCTTTGGGCACATGATAGGCCAGTTGTAGTATCATTGTGTATACCATGGGTCTACATTCCCGTCCTAGCTGGGAGGGTTGCCATCTTGTGTGTGTGAGTTTTTTGGGATAAAGATGATGATGAGAGTGTTTGGGGTGCAGGTGTGAACAGTGCAGGAGGAGTGACCTTGACCACTGCTGCGACGGAGACGACCATCTGTCTCAGGGCACTATACAATGACCCCGTATCATTGTTCAGTCTGGGGGGGTCGGCAGGGAGACCCGCCTGTGCAGTAGCTGATTCAGAACCACACATAGACACAAAGTCTGCTATAAATCATGGCCTTGTTTTTTAATGCTCCAACAGGCTGTTACCTACTCTATTATTTTATCAAATACCAACTGCTCCATCATGCAAAGTGGCTGGCTCCAATGTCTCTTGGTTCCCTTCCTCTCGCTCTGCTGAAGCCCTTTGTGTAATTATTTTGTCATTCGAATACAACACACTATACCCCTTAACCAATTTGTGAACCTTTTACTGAAAGCACTGGGAAGAGGAGTGATTTTGATGTAATTTTCTCTAAAGCCCAAACCTCAGAATAGCCCTTTAATCTCCATTTTACTCTGAAAAAGAATCACTCATTCCTTTTTTTATTAGAATCATTTGGATAATTCCTGCCCTGGAATTGCCACTCTCTGTTGAACTAAAGGTATAAGGTGGCTGTTAACTTGAAAACAACCACTTAATGACATCACAAGGTGGACCAGAGCTTTTTGAGCTTTGGAGATGTAGACAGACTAATAATAAAGCGGTTTCAAAACATGTAAGAATGAAACAAAACACAACTCCAGATATTTTTGAGGAGGTAACAACATTATAACATGACTTAAAACCCCCCAAAATCAGAAAAGTATAATATAGGACCTTTTAAAGGAATTGAGGTCCATCGAAAATGTAACATTTTTATCACCTAATAACTCATTTTGCAGGTTTTCCATATATATCTCCCTGTGGCCTCATTATTATTTAACTCTGAAAATGAATCCTGTAAGTGCAGACCATCTCAATTTTTTTTTAATGCAACCCTATTACTAATTAGATTTGGGTTATTTATCCATGCCATGCACAGACAAGTGTGGAGACTGTGGGGCATCGTCCTGGGACCAAGCAGCACACACTTGATCCAGACAAAGGCCAGTGATGGAGCACTCGGAGTCTGACGGGAACATGGCAGACATGCAATCAGGTTGCTAAATGATGGAAAGGCCATAATGTCTGTCCCTCCAGTTTAATCACGGCACCTTTTTGACTCCACACCACTCTCAATCACTCGTGCTGTTTGACTGGCCCTCTCCATATTTCTCCCTCTAATGACAAGTTTCACTTCTCACCTCGCGCTCATTAGTCACCTTTGTGGCCAATAACGTCGTTGCAGTGGGCTCTATAAATCCACACATAAATGAGTGGCTTTTCTGTCACATAAAGGCGGCTTATAGTGTGTTCCCAGTGTTTTATGCCTTTGGAAATGCAGCCATCACTGACATGATTGGTTAAAAGTGGATTGTGTTATTATGTGTTAATCATGCTTGACTTCAAAAGCACTTCCTGGATTACAGCTGGACGCAGGAGAGTGGAAGGGTGACTCAGATCAGAGGTTGTTGGATAGTAAGCAGAAACTAGTGACAGCACCTTGTAAAAGTCTACATAAACATGGAGTTTACAGCTTGGAATAGTCACTTTAGAAGCTCTGACTCAACTAGTCCCCCTGCAACAAGAAAAGGTTCTGCTTATTTGAAGCAATTGAAGTCACAGTATGTTTGAAATGACGTGACCTTCACCTGACCCAGAAAAGCATTTAAAAAGCTCACATCATCTACCCACATTTCATTTTCTTCACGTCACTATACATTTAATCAAATTTAGTTAGTTAATCGAGTGCTGCATCTTATGAGAGATTCTCATGTTTCATTTTATTAACCGTGGAAATTGAAACCATTTGATATGTCAGTACAGTGCAGGCCTATAATTTACCCACCGCAGTGCTGTGGATTGTGATAGTTTAGAAGTTTGTTAACATTGATTTATTTTCCTCAGAATACTTCTCATGAAGAGAAAAACCCAAACTGGCACACATTTGTTCTCAGCACTACCAGCCGCCAAACACTTTGCCTGATAGGTACTTGTAGATAGGTTTGTCTAATAGATTGGAGCTACCTGAAAAATTTAAATCAAAGAATGTGGAATAATTGCATTTCTACTTTTTGGGTTCACCTTGAGGTTCCTTCTAACCTGACACTGTCTCCCTAAGGCCACGCTGTGCTGTATGGCCAACATGTTTCTGAAATGGTTCATTTCATGGTTCCTACCGTGTACCATCCCCCATATGTTCACAAGGCTTGGCTGTCTATAAATGCATAGGTTTGGTGTGAAGCACATACCTACCTTTCACTCTGGGTGAAATGATGTGTGGTGAATCCCACTTCATATTCCTTTAGCGTGGCTAGCGCCCTTTTGATTTCATAGGCTCCATTACTCTTCAATCTGGAGCATGCTTAAAGGCAAAATGTATGTGCGGGGTTGCCTGCAGTTCAGCAGAATGAGACTTTTATGTTCGTCTTGTGTGGCTGAGAGTGGTTTGGGATAGCAGCTCAGTTTACTTAAGCACCCACCACATTCCCTTCAAACATAATAATATGTCTGTGTTTACAAGACTTCATATGTAACTATTGTGACATTTAAAAGCAATTGGGTGGTGGTTTTATGTTTGAAATCTATGATCTCTCGTGACCTACCACTATGCACAAGTATGAGTGAACACATACATGTTTGAAATCTGCACATGTGGCACACTGTTGCTATTAAATTAAATGTAAAGTGCAGGGGCCCAGACCCAAGGCTAAGATCACAGATGGACATCCATCAGAATATAGTCGGTCCTGTGTCCGCAGTCTTCACTTTAGTTAGGGGTCATTGAACTTGACAGGGGTCTGACCTTTAGAGAAAATGCAACATGGAAGACATAAGGCAACACTGGCCCTGGCTTAAGCTCCAGTGCACTTTTGCTGTTGCTCAGTCTGGGTCAGTGACATTGTGACAGATCATTAAGAAGATCAAGGATGTACTTCTTCCATATAGATTTATATTATAAATCAATTGTATAACGTTATGGTCCATAAACATTACTATATGTACTTTTCATATTTGGTCATTTCCAGCAAAGTAACAGGACATTTTAAGTTATATGGAGAAGTTAAACTGGAGAAAATTAGGGGTGGTCCAACTGTAAGCAAAAATATTCACTCTAGCTGCACAATATTCAAATTTAGGCCAGACCATAGACTGTATAAAGAAGCGGATTAAGCGAGTTTGACGTTCTTGGTAGCGTTCAGGGCCACTTCAATGAAGCGGCTACAGGGGCGAATTTGGAGCCACGTTCTATATTATTAATCAGATTTTTTATTTTTATTTTTTTCTAGCCAAAATGGCTGGAAAAAAACACCAGGATCATTTAGAGCGGGTTAATACAAACATTTTAAGACCAAAATGACAAAGCTCACAGCAGCAGTTACAGAGAGAGGGATGACAATATTCCAATGTAAGTCAATGCGATCCAGGGTCAGTAGGAGCCGGAGCGAAAAGCCTGCATGCAAACTTTTTATTTGGAGCTTGCGCGTTAGCCATGTTAATTTATATAGTCTATGGGGCAGACATAAAACATAAATGCAACATACTTATATTGGAGGTTGTAATAATCATACACTAGTAAGCATCATTAATGAAAAAAGCATGCTTTCTCTATTGCAAAATTTATCTAAACCCAGTAAGGAAGACTGCCCATTATCACCATAACTGTCTCCTGTTGATGCCATAACCTTGTACTGATCCTCTCCCACATATCTGTTGAATCAGCCCGTGCAGAGAGGAGCTGTAGCCATGTTCATGTAGAAAGAACAGTGTAGACTTTCTGATGCCAAACGCTGGCAAAGAACAAGCGCACACAATCGGAAGCAGATGCCGGCCCAGATGGAGGATAACCAGGCGCATACATTCCTGTTACAAGCTCAACTGTCACTGGCTGAGCTAAATGATTATTAGGTTTGCGGTGGAGCAGGGATTTGGAGCCTGTTGTCTTGTGGCTTTCATGGCATTCTGTGCATCTGTCTTACAAGTCCTCTGTGTGATCAGAAATAGATAGAATATGCCCTTTAGCTGTTTTGTGTGTTGCAGGATCATGGTAACTTCACTAAACTGGGATTGGACGGCTCCAGTCAAATGAAGCTCACAAGGCTAGCAGTTAGAGAGGTGAAATTTGAAGAATACTAATTTATTTAAGGGCTAAATAGCAAAATAAAAACACCCGGATCATGTGGAGCGGGTTAATACGAATGTTTTAAGACAGAAATGACAAGATTCAGTGCAGCAATTTTTTAATGACGATGGGACCGGAAGCTCCCCCATGTTCACTTCCTATTTTGAATGGAGCACCTAGTGGGTTTACCTATGCCCATTTATATTTGTACAGTCTACGGGATGAATGAAATACAATGTGAAGCTTTTATAAATTACAGCTATACAAGCTACAGCTATAAAGTTAATAAATTGTTTTTTAATGACCCTTCTGAAATACTAACAGGAATATACCAGTACTTTTTAAAGGAAGGACTATGCACTGGTGAATATAAACACTCAAACATTCAAAAGTGTTAAACGTGTAGGCGGGCAGTTGCAATAGAGATCATTAAATAAATTTGACGTTTTCCTTCAAAGTGATTTTGTCTTCGTTTACTCTGGAGTTGCCGTATTTTGGCTGTACCAATAGCAGGAGGCAGCTGGATGTCGGTTATGTCTGGAGTTGTCACCTATTAAATAAGAGCCCAGGGGTGCATAGGTGGTGATTTACACCCAGGACACCCACAGTTTCCAGAGAGGAGTGTTATGACATGTAATCTCACGTTGTTCTTTGTCTCTATATCTCAACCCTATGCTCATGCCAGTTGTTCTAACGAATCTTCTATTTCAAAATATAGTAATGTGATATTTGTTGTTTATGGCCCACAGCAGTACTTTTGTGAATGTAATTCTAAATAAAAATATAAAGAAATGTACTGTACAAATGTGCTTTTGAATGTTGTAATAATATGTTTGCACTGTTGATATAGAGTCAAGTGTTTTTTGTTTTTTTTTACTACTGTACAAACTGCAAATGATATGTCGTGGGAAACAAACGACTTCCCGAGCCTGTTTGTGGAGCAGTACAGGGACAGCAGCCTGTCCTCAAAGGTGCTGAGGATTATCGAGAATGGACAAGAGCTTAGTTAGGGCCCTCTTCTCAGCCATAGATGTGAGTCAAGCTCTGCATTCACCACAGATGCTGCGTGCCTCGCCACCTTATCCAACTGCACCACGTCCTTCTTCTTGATAATGTATGATGATTTTTAGAGGGAAGGGCAATGTAAGCGGGGACAAGAGGCAGGATCTTCACATTGGCATTTACCCTGAGGTCGCAAGGGGTGGTAGGGACCTATAATTACGAGACAAATAGATAGTGAACACTCAACCAGAAATGGTGGATAGGTATTCATCATATTGTGGAGGTAGATTTTTGTGTACACAGTCCCTTGGGTGATCCCCATTTTTGTCATAAAATGCAAAAAACAAGTAGCCAGTTTATTTTAAATGTTTTACAGTGGTCCAAAGTTTTCCCTCACTTTATATTACATATCTATAAAATTCTTGTAAAAATATATTGCATTTTATCTGAGAATAGTTTACTGTTTTGATGATTCTGCAAAAATCCCCAAATTCTCAGTCTCTTCCCCTTTTTAAAGTGTAAGCCAACATGTTTGTTTTGACAAAACTGGCCCATGCATAAATAAAACCTCAATGTCACTTAAGGCCTCATTTTTCAATTGTTTGATCATGTGCTAAACTCACTAAAAGTGGAGCAAAAACATGACACAGTTTCTCACAGAGACCCTAAAGAATGATGGAATGTGTATGCAAAACAGGGCATGTTCGCCAACATGCGCAAAACTTAAGGCTTACGAAATCCAAATGAAGTTGATTAGAGAGTTGTTGTTGAACTGTCTGATAATGTAGTATGCTGGAGAGACAGGTGCAAACTTTTTACACAGGATAGTTGTTGCAATTTATGCATCTATAGGGCATTAGTGATTTTAAAAGCTTTAAAATGATCCAAAGTACAGATGAGACATGAATAATTGTTGTTGGACCCAATGCAACATTTGTGCGCACTGATGACCTGAACGAAATGATGCACAATAATTAGAGCCATGATACATATCAGCTCTTAGTTACAGACAATTAAAATCTGGAACTGAGATCTGTCTTGCCATACTGAACAAAAAAGCAAATGAGGACATACTTCTATTTGCAACCATGTCGCCATCAACATTTAACATTTGTCATAGAAATACATGGGTTTTTGTTAACTGGGGTGAAAAAATGTGTCATAGATTGGACAAAAAAGCCAGTAAGAACATATGTCTATCTCTAAAGTTCAAGCATGACACTGTCAGAAAATATCTCATTGGAATGAATGAAGCAGTAACATAAGTATACTGATTTTAGAGGGAGGGGTGATATGAGCGTCTCGAGAAGCAGGATCTTCGCTTTGCCATGTCCCACGACAAAGTTTGTTGCTTTTAAGGCCAAGACCGAGACTGCAGGTTATAGACAAGTTGGTCGAGACAGAGATGTGTGTGGGAGCTTGTCTCACATCCAGTATACACAAAGTAACCAGGGCATACTTTCCCTGCTCCATGCCTTGGGCCTTTGACGTACCAGAAGCAACTGAAATCTTGCCAAGTGGGATAAGGTCGTAAAACTGCAAGGCACTCTCCTTTCATTTTCAACTAAATGGATAAAATGGTGTCAGCATGTTAGTGCGAGCCCCCCAGGATCCAAAACAGCAGCAGTGGCCATAAACTAGAGCACTTACTCTGTGACAATGCAGGCTATCCATTCCTGTCACAGATTTTATCAGAAATGCTCGAGCAATGCAGAAAAATCAAATATAAAAGTGATGAATCATAGTGTTGGCCGCATGTCCCTGTAAAAGCTACAATAACCAAATTGTACCAGCCACATCAACATATTACTTGTTTTGATTTGACAGAAAATATTAGAAATGTTTTAGCTTGCATTTCTGTGCGGAGTTTGCGTGTTTCTCCCCATCAACCCAAAAAATGCACAATAGGTAAAAATCCTCCAGCTAATGTAGTCCTGACTAAGACCAGCTCAAGAGGCGCCCTCTGCTCCTGACAGGTTGCCCCAGTATTATTAAAGGATGGGTCAAATGCAGGTGATATATTTTCCTTAGGGAACAATTTAGTGGCCCGTAATGTTACCCATATTAACCTATTTTCTGATCTATGTTGTAATGTGGTTTCTTCATCAGAAACACACGTTGAGTTGTGTTTTGTTTCATTCACAAGTTTAACACACAAACCCTTAGGCGTTCTTCTCTCAAATGGAAAACACTCTACCTCTGCCTTGTGAGTAATACAGGAAGTGCTCCACTTTGTTTTTAAACTCCATACACCGTGACTTGAATCATTTCTATGATTTCAGCTCTGGAATTACTGAATCTACTGAACAAAAAGTAAAAGGTAGCTGTTGACTTAACAAGGTGGGATAGAGCATTTTGAGCTTTGGAGCTATAGACAAACTAAAAATAAAGGGTTACATGTGTGAATGAAACAAAACATGATTCCAGGTATGTTTTTGATGAGGTAACATTAACATGCATTAAAGCTCACAAGAGTCAGTGTTACGAGTCAAGTGCTGCTGCATCTCTCCAGCTCTCACTGTGGCAGCTGGTATCAGAATCCTGCACCGACTTGGGTACCCACGGCCAGCACAAGCACACCGAGTAGGTGTCCGCAAAGCACGTATGGGCGATGGCTGCACTTAAATCCGTGCGGCGCAGAGCTCTGGTCCTTTTGTCTGTGGTCAGACGATGGTCTACTCGGGCGCACATTAGTCCTGGGTTAGTCCTGGGTTAGTCCTGGCTTAGTCCTGGGTCAGTCCTGGGTTAGTCCTGGGTTACCAAGGGCACAGACGGTAACAGGTGGAATGTTAACGGATCCAGGCAGGTGCAGGTCTCTAAAAATGGACCCATGCAGGACTCTGGGTCGGGTCACGTTGGTCACGTGCGGTGATCACGGTGGCCCAACATCCACCACAGTGGACCTCTTAGTACCGCGTCGATTCATTTTTGCAGTTATTGCGACAGCCCTACCCTGAGCAAGACACTTGACCCACTTACTCCAGTCACGGTGGCTGTATGCAGTAGGGAAGATATCTGGTGTAGAGTTCCACTAAGTCAGAAAGAGGACATCATGAAATTGAAATAAACAAAGGTCTAATACAGTCCCACTGCAGTCTGTTGAGTTCCTATTTTTTTTCTATAAAAGCTTGACAATCTGTGATCACATCTGCATCCATGTATTCTCCAGGTTACGGAGGTGTTGATAGAAAAACCTATGTTGCATTAAGGAAAGCTGCCAAAGCGAAATGCAGTGTTTAATTTGCTTTCCGAGCCTCACCTTAAACCTATTCAGGTTTAAGATTTCACTCATTGTCACCTCTCCTCAGTGTGATTTATTGGTGAAATTGGACTGTCACTTTTCAATGGCATTAGACTGTGGGCTGACCTCCAGGACCTATGGGTCAGGAGTCACTTCATTGTCTGAGGTGAGATCAGGACGGGAACAAGGGGAAGAAGGAGCAATAATGATAAAGTGGATTAAAGGACACTGAGAGCACAAGATGTCATTTGATAAACCAGAATGGGTCTTGATAGCAGTCAGATTGTAGAGGAACTCTACACCTACACTGCTAATGGCTTTTTCTAATTGTGATTCTGTTGACCTCCATGTTCAGTTTAAACCCTAACCCAACTTCAGTTCAATGGCTGCACTTGCTAATAAATTGCCAGGCTCACACTTTTCAATTTATGTATTTGGAAGTACACGATGAGGCCTATTTTGTGTCGCAGTTTAAAATTTGTTTTATAATCAAGGAATTTAACGTTAACCATTTTCAGAGCATATTAGAAGCCTTGGTCAGTCACAGAATCCAATTAAAATCAGCGAGGCCTCCATTGACTGCTGCCTCCATTCAGCTCAATACTAAATTAATAGATGCCAATATTCAAGAGCAGATGTCTTCTGCAATTCTGGCTTTGTCACACATGTATCAGTAGTGACAATAGATTCAGTAACAGGGAAAGCTGCAACTGAAGTAAACTTGCAATAGTAGTTTCTCTTATGGCTGAGTGGCTAGGAGTCACACTTCACATCGAGAAGGTTCAGTCGCTTTTCTGTGCGGACTTGTGTGTTCCCTGTGTTTGGTTGGGTTTCCTCCGGGCACTCCAGTTTCTCCCATCAATTGGTAAGCAGTTGGTACAATAGGTAAAATTCAGACAGAGGACAAATTTCCCTATAAGGACAATAACCATGATAAGATGTTATGTCATATTTGCGAATACAGTGAGTGAGTTGCTGGCTTATAAGATATATGAATATTTAGATAGTTTCATGCAATGTAGCTTTAAGGCTCTTCACTGCATATTTTTATTGTAGCAGAATCTTAAGTGAAGGGTCTGGTGGTTTTCTCTACAGAGGTCATGAGGTGGTGATGAGGTCAAAGTTATATATAAAAATATAATAATTATTATTTTTAGAGTAGCAGGAGACCTGCACTGCTTTCAAAGGGGAAATGGGTAGTCTGTGTGAAATTAAATTTCTTTTGGTGCAAAGACCAAATAAATTAGGCGGACATGATGTGCATGGCAGATCCTTCAAATGTTAGCCTGTGGGTCTTTTACATTGTAGAAATCAGTTAAAATCTTTTACATACTAGATCTCACACATTCAAGTTGAGTGTGACACATTTGAGGTCCCCTTATGTATGAGAGTAGCAGGTTGTGAACTGAAGCTACTTCTCTAAACCTGCCCTGAAGGCACAGGCACACTCAAGCAGCTGCTCCGTGTGTCGCACTGTAAGCTGTCATGTTAGACACTCTCCCACACACACTGCTTTTGTCGACTCATTTAACTCCTGTTTAGCATCATTACATCCTGGTTAGCTTGAGTACAGTGAACTGGATGTTGTCTTCATTAATAAAGAGTGTTTTTATGGCTATGTGGATGTTCAAACATAACAAGAGTAAACAATGCAGGAGCGTTGAGTGACAGCTGCTTGTCAGTGAGCTTGCTGCAGAATATTGCTGCATAGAGAAAAACAGCACTGCACCTGCATGCCAATCAGATGTCACACTAATCCCATACACCCCCTTCTCTTCTCCTGCTGTTGTTTTCCTCCCAGTATAGCACCTGCCATTACAGACCCACTCCCCTGTCACAACACCAGCAGGTCCATTCTAAAGTTTACTCTTTTTTTGCACTCCTATATTTTGTGTTACCTAAACGGCAATTTAAAAAGCCGAGGTGTAATGTGTGTTCACTGTAGCGCGGCTGCCAGCATCGATTCACCCACTCGCTCTTCTGTTGTCTCTGGCAGGCTTTTTTATTTACAGTCGCTGACATCCATAGAAACGCCAGAATCAGTGAAGTAGAGGAGAGAGTTGTAAAAGCTATCGATTCTCACAGTGGGAAATGGTGTAGAGAAGGAGGGACCTCTGCCCGGGCTTATGATGCTTGTGTGTAGGTGTGATCGCTGGAGGAGTTTGAAGTGCACGTATATATTTGTATTGTTGTTTTAAGAGGGTCCAGAATGAACAGCTGTGTCGCTAATAGTAGCTTAGCAAGGCAAACATGAAACCCGTTCTCTCGAGCCTCCTCTTATTTTCTCTGTCATGTCGAACTGTAACAGGTGTCTTACCTAAGGCCAAAACACTACATCACTGTCTTCCCGCTCAGTCGGCCCTTGGACTATTACAATAAGTGCACTAGATGAGGTAATCTGATGAACCATATGTACATGTTAGTGACAATAGAAGCAAAACCAAGCTACTGGCTAGGATGCTAATGGAAACTGCTATTTATTCTGACAGATTATTTCTGATTATGTCTGTGATCAACAAGATGGATTCTTGTGATATTTGTAAATTCACAATACTCATGCAACTCCATCTTGTTAAATGGTCACATTTTTATGTAGCACTTTTCCACTTTCAAGGCACTCAGAGCGCTTTACATCAAGAAAACACTCACCCATCCACTCACATGTTCATACACCAGTGTACACAGACACTGGGGGTGAGATGGTTAAGTTTCTTGCCCATGGACACAATGACAGCATTCATCTTTGGGAGCTGGAATCACACCGGCCAACCAATGATGTTTTTTTTTTTTATGTTAAGAGTGGGATTGGAACCACCGATGTTGAGATACTTTCGCTGTAAGGTTCAAATTCACCCGGCAGTGGACGGACCAGTGAAAGAGGAGCATTGAGGTTTGTGTGGAAGCCAAAGGCGAAGCGCTCAAGCGAACCAAAACATATTGCATATGACAACGCTGACAGATGGACTTCAGTCTGTAAAATACTGACTACTTTGTTTGTGAAAAACTTGAAGATGGTAAGCACTTTGTGCATTTGCGGACAGGGAAGATGTCTGTGCTTTTCTCTCAACTGGATGTTGAAGTTAGATTTTTCATCTTATTTCGCTGTTGTGGCAATTTCACCAAATAGATTAAAATAATCGTTGTGACATTTTGCCTTTTGCCAATCGCTTTCAGTAGGGGCCATTGCAGATTGCTAATGTGTAGAACTCAGTTCACAGAGCTACATGAATCAATCTGGCATGAGCCAGGTTATCTGATGATGTTTTTGATCTCTAAAAGCTGCTTTAATTAATATTCTCTTAAAAATCCTTCTTGATGATTTCCATTTTCTTATTTGATTACTCTATTATTACAAATTATTTCTAAAACCTTTAAATTTGACCTAACCTTAGAAGCACTTATAACACCCAAATCTGAAGAAATAAATGGTGAATGTGCGATTTTCTTTAATGAATCTGTAGAAACTCCGGTTCTGGCCTATCAGGAGATTAGCCACATGATGCTAGCTGGCCTGGTTCCTGGCAGAAGGCACATACAGGGTGGGTGATATGAACAGAAGGTCAGGACATGCCATAACACTGTGTAATGTAGCACCCAGGCACAGGAGACCACGGCGGTGCCAAAACCAACCCATCACGGATCTCACCCAGCCAGTGCTCCTGTGTGACTTCATTTACCCTGCAGCGTTTAAATCTTTATTGCAAATGATGTGATTTGTAATATCATTCACAATGCCTAACGGTAGACATGAGCTTCCACATCTATGGCGCATTATACCGGCGAATGTGGTGTTAGCATAAAAACGAGATTATCTGCGGATCAAAACCTGTAGGCACAGATCCATCTCAGTGTTTAGCGCGGTGCCCGGTGTGCACGCGTGTCCCGGCCTGTCCCCCCTCCCTACCTCCTCCCTCCTCGCTCCCTTCTCACCCCTGCTGCTGGCTGTCTGCAGCAGGTAGGCTGGAGAGAGGAAGGAGATGGAGGCTGCTTCCTTCATTAGGCATATTCATTTGCAGCAGTACAGATTTAACAATGGGATGTGTCTCAGAGGAAGCCGGCTCTGTCTGTCTGGATAAAAGGATTAGGCTGGTTTGAGGAGGATTTAAGAAGATCATGGCATAAAGATTGGTCATTATACGTTATTTGAGAATTTATTATATCACGATTACTTTTTTGTTCCTACTATTTATTCGGTTTACCATAAGATTTTTTTACAGTAGTAAGCAGAAGTGAATGCTGTAGGTTTTTCACTCACTTGATTACAGTCGCTATGGTGAAGCAGATGCATTGTTCACATGATTTGGCAGATTTTTATGCCAGACACCCTTCCTTTTTTAATCAGCGTATTGTCGTAGTAGGTGTTAGACTATCCACAGGGTCAAACAGGAAATGCTTAACCTGCGGGTCACTATGTCAGTGTTTCACAAAGACTGTGTCGCAACTGTCAGGTGGGTTGCAAGAGATTTTTTTGGGGGTGTCTTGTCAGAATCTGCTAGCTTGATTCATCAGCCGGTTTCACTTTGTGGAAACCGTCTGACCTTGCAGCATTGAAATTCATTGCTTGACGGTAGGTGGGTACTTTTTTTATTTAAGCAATTGCTGCTATTTGGTTGTGAGGTATGTAATTCGCCACTAACGGGACTACCCACTAAGCTTTTCCCAAATCTCTCAGCCAACACAGAATGTATGGCTCTTCGCTGATTGGCTGGTGCCCAGACTCACACTTCCGGGGTTCTTACAAACCGTCTAGTGTATTCCGATTCTTGACCTACTTGCTGAAGAGAAATTGAATTGAGCGGAGGCACTAGGTGGCTACATTTAATATCCAAAGACGCGACTTATGGATCCCTTTTATTGCTAGTTCCTTTACTGCTTTTCATTGTTTAAAACTTGAATAAAATGAATTGTTCAGAGAGACACAATCACTCAGTGAACAATAATTAATGTTCAGTAATGGTCACATCCACCTTTATTTTGTGATTTACAAATAATGTCTATTGACTTGGGTCACGAAGGTTTGTGACTTTTAAAATATGGGTCCCCAGAAAAAGTTTGAGAAACACTGCACTATATTATATACAATATTATTAACCAGTTAATTCTAGCCAGTCAAAACATTAACATGCTAGATCCATTGACTGAGGAACTTTCCTTTATGTCAGATGTGATTGGGGAATGAAGTATTTGTATTAACAGACGATTGAGTTTGCGTTGGACTTTATGATGTATTGAGCATCGCGCCCTTCCGCATGAATATATAATGAATGGGTTGTTTATTATTAGGAGACACAGACAGACCTGTGACAGAGTGGCACATCAGATCAAGTGTGCCATCGGTTAAGACGCTGAGTGAATGGAGTTAATGACGCAGAGGTGATGAATGGACTGCCTCATCATCAGTCCTCTACGACAAATCTGCACTAAACATTAGCCCATCGTCGCATGCATAATGTTGACTCCATTTCCCATAAGAAATACATTGTGTCTGTAGGGCATGAGCCTGATGATAATGAAAGCAATGGTAAGACAAGTGGCACCTGGCTAATGTCAAGTCACCGTAGACAGCCTGTGTTTACATTGATTCAGCAGTAATTGTGCATGATTGAGGTATTACGCTCTAATTGTTTCTTCTCTTCCGGATCTACTCAGCACACCGGCATTACTCTGGAGGAGCACTTAAGCAAACCTGCATATTTCCTCATTATTTGCTCACATGTTTATTTGTTGCGGGGATTAGCGCACTACGTCTTAATTTTATAGAAATCAAACTAATCACAGTACAAATTCAGGTGGCTGTTGAATGGTCCTCCCCCCCATTTATTCTATGGAGTCAATAAACAATCTGCATATCTTTAGCACATCAATATGTAAAGGTCTTTGTACCTACAGGTCACAGTCAGTCGAGTTTTGATGTGTGCTTCTTTGAAATTCAGTGCACAAACAGTCCCCAGGGTTCTCTGAATTGTTTGCGCTTGCATGTTCAAAAAGTGTTATTTTGTATTGTTCTTTACATGCTCGCCTTTTCTTCATCTGTCTGTGGGTGTTTCCTTATACTTCAGAGGGAAAAGCCCCCCGACCCCCCTTCCTAAAGCCTGTAGCTGCATGTTGCGCTCCTCAAAAGCTCCTCTATTAGCGGGGAGGGGCAAATATGGGGGGTGCAAATTTAACGACAAAAACAAATGAGCCAACACAAGCGGCACAATTAGGGGGAAGTCCTGGCTGCGTGCGGTGTTTAGACGGCAGACATGATGGCCTCTTTAGCCCCGTGCCCCAGGAGAGGGCTCATTAGGACCGGGGTGAAGCGGGGGGAGACAGGGGAGACAGGGGGGGCAGTGGGCGTGGTGGAGAGGGGGGATACTGCCACTCAAACAGAATAAGGGGCTCAGCCAGAGTCCTTTCACAATAAGCACCATTGTGACTTCTGAGAGACATTAGCTCATGGGCCTGCTGCTGCTGTCCACATGTGGTACACGGACAGGCACCATACGGCCGTCATTAGAGCCACACCACAGTCAAATACAATATACCCGCGCATACATCACACAAGGACAGTGCGGGTTTCACTGGCGTCCACAAGTATTATTCATTTATCATTAGAAAGAAGACACACATGGTTTACATGAATGAACTGAAAGACTAGAGTTACAACATTTATAAGCAGCTCTTTGTTAGTGTCATGTTTTGTTTGTTTTTCTTTCCTATGACACATTTTATACTAGTCTAACACAATATTCTCATGTTTTGACAAATGCGTATTAAATGGTGCAATATATGAACTGATATTCACAAGATTTCAATTTAGTCAAAACAAGAAATCCCGAAAAAGCAACAGTGTTAATCTTTGTCTCTGAGTGAAAGATTTGAATTATATTTGAAGTGTTGTAAAACAGACTTAAAACTATTAACTGTGTTCTAATGATGTGTTTTAGTAATCCAGTTTTGTCCTGCATTTGAAGCTTGAGTGCTATCCTCTTTCCATGCTGCTCTGTACTTTTTTATTTATCTTTTTTAACACCTTCAGGTCATACTAGTTGGGGTCAGCTTACAATGGCGAAGAGGTTCTATGTCTATGTCTTCTTTAAAGGGCATATATTACTCAATGTGTTCTTAAACTCAATACGCCTTCAGTAGAATCTTTTGGATGATTTCAGTCCTGGAATTGACAATCTCTACTGAACTAAAGACAAAAAGGTAGCTGTTAACTATGGCTTCATGACATCACAAGGTGGAACAGAGCATTTTAAGCTTTGGACAGACTAATAAATAAATAAAAGAATACTCAAAACACAGGTCCATGTATGTTTTTGAGGAAGTAATAGGATTAAAACATGTCTTAAAGCACAAGAATCCATTTTGCGTAATATGAGACCTTTAAAGTATTACAGTATAACATTCATTGGGATTTTTACTTTTCAGTTTTATTTGAATTAAGCCGAGTCAGTTGGACTTTTGCTAATAAATCCCCAACCTTCAGCAAAGGTAGTGTCCTTGCTTTACGTAACCATTAATTAGCATTTCCATAGTCCATTAGTAACCCTTTTGACTGGTCTGTCCATGAGAGCTAATGCACACTGTACATCCTATCTGATACAGTGCAGATGTAAAGATGAAGTGGATCTGATCTCCATCACAAAGCCTTTGTTCAGTCGCCTTGGCAGCTTTTATCCTCATTATGGGAGCCACACTCTGAGCGCACTGGGCCTGTGTGAGCTGGAAGACTGCCACCAGATGGTTACAAGCAGAAGTGAACATGGCACTGTCTTGAATTCTTTAAAGTACACTATTGTCGTTAAAGTTTGGATTTGGCAAGACTAGTGTAATGAGAGACAGCCTGCAGTTTTATTATGTAGATAATTTTTGGGGGGAACTTGAGTAGGGATGACATGATTATTTGGGTAATAGATAATCCAGTTTATTCATGTCACAATACAGTCATTCAACAAACAAATTATAATTATGAGAAATTCATAAATGAACAGAAGTCATGTCATTAAGGGTTCATATTATGCAAATTTCTGGTCTGTTATTATGTTGTTTCCTCATCAAAAGCATAACTGATAGGGATGTAATAATATCCAAATCCCTCGATACGATAATATCACGATATGCATCTAACGGTACGATATTTATTGCGATATTTTGGAGAGGCTGATATAATTGTAGATCGGACCCTTTTTTGCTTTTAAAATACCTTGACAGGAATTTGGTTTGAATTATTACTGTCATAATCTCAAGAATTCAAGTAAAAACGTATAACTTCATGTTGTCTGCGCTGAAATGAATCATGGGATATGTAGTTCAGGATGTTCATAAGCTAATGCTATTATAAAACAATGCATTTAAGCAAAGGATTTTGTAATTCGATATATTGCGACAGCCCACGGTGGTATTGTGAGAGTTTTGATGATACGATCACGATATTTCAGTTATTGTTACATCCATAATAACTGGTGTTGTGTGTTTTTCTTTTCATTCATACATGTTTTAACACACAAACCCTGCATATTTAGGCTGCGTTCTTCTCTCAAACAGAAAACACTCCGTTCCACCTTGTGATGTTGTGGTAATACAGGAAGTGTTCCAGTGTGCTTTTAATAACAACACACCTTCACTAAAATCATTTGGATAATTTCAGCCCTAAAATTGCCAATCTCTACTGAACTAAAGGTAAAAGGTAGCTATTAACTTGAAAACTACCACTACATGCACATCACAAAGTGCCTCCACTTAATTTCATTTCTCTCCAGGTCTAGGAATCAGAATATGCTAGACAAAAACCCCGGAAGTGCGAGTCAGCGAAGAGCCATATTTTCTGTGTTGGCAACTATGCCTGAGATCGAGGATTTAAAGCTGGAACAAAGAGAATGTTTGGTGAATTTTATCAAGGGGAAAGACGTTATTGCCCTTCTTCCTACAGGATTAGCCCCGTTAGCGGCACATTACATACGTCATGACCAAATAGCAGCGATTGGTTAAATGAAAAAAGTACCCGCCTACTGTCGAGCGAACAAATTTTAATGCTGCGAGGTCAGAGGTTTCCACAATGTGAACCCGGCTGATGAATCAGACTGCAATAATAAGAGATTAATTAATAAGGGGTTGGTTTTACTTCTAAAGTTATTCTATCAACACAGACATTTACATCGACAGTCTGGTGTAATAACAGATTTGCTTCTGGTGTTTTGTGGAGTGGGTAAGACTGTTTTTAGTAGCAGGATAACTATGGCCATTGACATGCACTAGTCTAGCACCAGCGACCTCTGCAAATACAAAGACTGGATGGAAGATTTTAAAAAGTGTCTCCACATGTCTCCAACACTCTGGATAACTAGGAAATCAGGCCCTATGTCCAAAATTCTGGACTGTCTTTAACTATTACTTTATCATTTAGGCAGTAGTTTGATTTCAAAGCTGACATACTTTTAACAGAAATTCTGTGTAGACCTTTTTTGCTGAGTAAATGTTTGCTTCAATTGCATACTTTGTAAGCATTTCCTGCAACTCTTAACAGAAGTCTACTGTATTAAACTCCTAAACCGTCCCTATGGTAAACCGCGCTCTAATACAGTATTCGATGATTGTCAACAATTTGTCAGAGTTTGTGTTTGAAAGTAGCCGCACGCTTTGATTCCCCGTTGATCAAAGCAAGCCGACACATCCATTTGTTTTCTGTCTGGCTTGTTGAATTAAACCGCTGGAGCTGCTGTGCGTGCAACAACATTAGCATACCCGTATTAGCTTTGGAACCAGCCCGGCTCTGCACACAAACACCTTTATTTAAGCGGCTAATTGAGAACCGAGTAAGCATCTCTAATCTGTTTTATAGTATTCTCCAATCTAATTAATATTCGTAGTTTAGCAATTAAAATCTCTCTGGTGAATTTGGATGTGAAGTGAAATTGTCAGTTAAAGGGCCCATTTTATGCTGTTTTTGGATCTATGTTATAATGTTTCCACTTCAAAACATACTTGGTGTTGTGTTTTGTTTCATTCACACATGTTCAGCAGACAAAAACGCTCTGTTCCACCTTGTGATGTCATGTGTTAATACAGGAAGTGCTCCACTGTTGTTGTTTTTTTTTAATGGAAGAACTCTGTGTAAATTTAATATGATGTCTTGCCAAATTTTACAGCCTCAAATGTAAAATTCAGAAGTGTCCCCCTAATTTTTCTTATTTTAAAAATGAACTCAAATTATATATAAAATCTCAGAAATATATGAATGGACCTAAAGCTCAAGAAGTGTATTCCTACATGTGTGAAATTCTCCTGGACTCTATGGACTCTACTCCCCTTGCTATTATCTTTTCCTCTTCCTAAATGCACTTTTTTATGTTGTTTTATTACTATTGTACTGTATCGTTACTATATAACATAAATAAATATATGTTGTGTTCATCCCGACATGTAACTGCTGACGACACACGGCCATGTTTGTTCTATCACGTTTATGCACCCAGTTGTGTGTAATTTAAAAAAAAAAAAAAAGTAAAACAGTTTTTTGTTTTTTTAAGGCCACACACTTTCACTAGAGTCATTTGGATAATTTCAGCTCTGGAAATCCCAATCCCTGCTAAACTAAATGTAAAAGGTAGCTGTTAAATTGTCACTTTATGACTTCAAAAGGTGGAACAAAGCATTTTGAGATTTGGGTTTTGGATTATGTAGATGGAGTAATTCTGTAAACGAAACAAAACACAACTCCAGGTATTTTTTGAGGAGGTAACATTCTAACATGGCTTAACGCTCACAACAGTCAATTTTGTGTAATATCGGATCTTTAAGCATTTCAGCAGCTAGGCTTTGTATAATTCTTCTATATGTGGTCTCATTACGAAGCACATACAATAGTTCCTAGAATGAAGGCTCATATTGACAATAGTGTGAGGAGAGACTTTGCTTTATTAAATACCCATTCTGAGTCATTGTCACTTGTGCTCTAAAAGCACTTTTGAAGCTGGAGCTAAGTGCCATGTGTTCAGCATATAATGAAAAGTGATAAGTTAAAACCTCTTTGGTGCTTGTTTTTACAGTGCACTTAGAGGAGATGCTTTTTACACATAAGATGCATCTCTCAGGAATAACTCGTTCACATCCTGGTACCTGGTACAAGAGTACTGACAGAAGTACTTCAGTCGCTATTCAAATTATGGAGTCTTGAATATTTATAACGTGCACATAACCATGTTCCACATTG
This sequence comes from Boleophthalmus pectinirostris, assembly GCF_026225935.1. Lineage (NCBI taxonomy): Eukaryota > Metazoa > Chordata > Actinopteri > Gobiiformes > Gobiidae > Boleophthalmus > Boleophthalmus pectinirostris. The sequence continues at coordinate 12,606,811 of NW_026570971.1, read as the reverse complement.
TTACTATCAATTGGAGAAAGTCCATATGTGTATTGACTTAGACTTAAACAAACTTTATTGGGCCACAAGTGAAATTATTTGGACACAGTAGCTCACACGTCACAATATAATAACAAAGAGCAACAATATAAATGGTAATAATACATTCAAAATAAGTAGGAAACACAGCAAAAGACAGGTGTCAAATAAGATATAATTATATAAATGTATATGTATAAGTAAAAATATAGAAATACTAGTATAGTAATACAAATATTTCTGTTTCACTTATTTATCACTGTATATAAGTGTCTTTGCTTAAATTCATTCTTGTGGTGCAGCAGGAGCTAAAAAACAGAAGGAACTATATATAGACCATGATCTTTTGCTCTGTTTCAGCACAGACTATGGGAAGAAATAACTGTTATCAAGCACTTTTTTATTTTATTATTTTGGAATTTTACATTAAAAAAAGAAAAACCTGCCACACCCCACTCCTCTCCACAATCAACACGCACACAGAACTAGACAACAGCATTTTCAAATCTTAACTCTTTGGATTATAGCGATACCAAAATCTTACTTAAGGCTTTTTAAAAAGAAAAAAAGTGGCAATAAATACTGTACTGTGAGATGCACTCTGTGAAATTGTACAGAAATTGTACAGAGAGATTTAGATATTGTTAAATAATATCAAATATTGAATGCGATTAGATTTGTTCAGATGAAAATTAGATTGACAAAAAGACCGAAATGTGAATCGACAAACTCATACAAGCATCACATTTTTGCACAGATGTTTGCTCTGATCTAACTACAGGGTTCGCATTTTTAAGACAGGATATTTTGTTTATGGAAGAAATGATGGTTCTTAAAAAATTGCATCCATTCAAATTGCGTTTTTGATTGAATTATAGGTCCTATATTACCAGAAATTGACTCTTGTGAGCTGTAGCCATGTTACATTGTTGTTATTTCATCAAAAACATACCTGGAATTGTTTGGTTTCATTCTCACAGATTTGAGTAACCCTTTATTACTAGTCTGGCTACATCTACAAAGCTCAAATTGCTTTGTTCCACCTTGTGATTTCAAGTTAAGAGCTGCCTTTTACGTTTTACTCAGACAGATTTTCAGTTCCACAGTGTTTCCAAATGATTCTGGTGAAAATGTATGGAGTTTAAAAACAGCACCAACGAACTCAAGCAGTGTTTGTGTGTTAAATGTATGTGAATAAATTTATTAAAGGTATGTTTGTGATGAGGAGACAACGCTATAACTTGATAAAAAAATAGCGTATTATGAGCCCTTTGATCTTGCAGCTTTAGTATGAATTGCAAAAGACACTGTGCATTATAAATATATATAAATGAAGACCTTCAGATATATTAGTTTACTTGTAAATATTGTACTAATTCCATTCAATCATAATTCCTGTGCATGTCAAGAGCACGTCCAGTACAGATAAGCATGTATTCGGCCCCTCAGACTCTTGACCTTGGGTAAAGTGTCCGCCCTGACTATCAATCACCTGCTCAAGCAAGAAGGGCAGAAAATGATGCGGCCTAACAACATTATCACAGCACTTGTTCACATCTCATTGATTTGACAAAAGCCATCCGTCAGGGGCTATGTCACTTATGAGCTTTAGGACTTTATTATCGACTAGAGCTATTCTATGAAAGCTACTGTGATGGACTACAAGTTGAACCCTATCTCTAATATTTATTTGTTTACTGAATTGTGTACCGATCATATGGAGCTCTACTTTATTATGGTGACAAACATGACTAGTTGCTGTGAGGTAGAGGTCTGCACGGGACAGAATTTTCAGTCCCGCTCCCACCCACACCCGCAAAGAATTGTAATTTTCATTTCCACTCCCACCCGCATCTGCGATAATTTGCAAATCTCGCAAATTGGGGACGTTTGCTTTCTTAAGCTCTAGCAAACACAGAGAAGCGGAAAAAAATTGTCTAAAATGTGCACTAGATTTGACCACATCTGCAAGTTTAGGCTGCGTAAAATGTTTTATGAATGCCAAATAAAATATCCAGCACAAATGATATATGATAGGCTTACATTAATCATTTGTATATTTTACTTTACACTCATATTTAGTATCCCGGCCACAAAGAGCTTTCAAATCTGTTTTGCATTGGGTAGTGCAAGGCTCTACTGTGAGGCTGCAGAAGAAAAAGGCTCAAAGAAGTTTAACTGCTGCTAAAAATTTACCTCAGTGTTGAATATCGGCACTGATACTGAAAATGTAGATGGATCAGATATTGGTTCAGCCAATATCCTAGTTGGACATATAAAGACTATTTACTGGTTGTAGTTGGTCCAGAAAGTCTTATAATGTTTTAACTTTTATTTCCACAAAGTTGTTCTGTGGTAACCAGGCTGGCACCATCTAGTAAGTCCGCTCAATTTGATTTCTCTCCAGCAACTAGGTCAAGAATCGGAATGCACTAGACCAGGGGTGCTCACACTTTTTCAGCATGTGAGCTACTTACAAAATGACCAAGTCATAATGATCTACCTAATACAAAGCCAAGCAAACTGCACTGAAACACTCTGTACCCCTTTTTTGGACCCTCACCCACAGTTTGAGAACCCCTTCTTTAAGAGAACTTCCTCTGGCACTTTACACAAAACTGTGAAAAAAGTGAAGGAAGATTTTTAAACCTGTTTTTTAAAGTTCCAAACTGGAGTTGCATTCTTTTCTGGTTTTGCAGTGATATTTACCAGCTTCTGCACATTTACCAAACCAAACGCACATTGTGACAAACACAGATGCATTTGTGCACTTTTGTTAGACAAACTTCAGCCAAATGTGGCAGTAGGTCTGTTCTGTAGATCTGCTCTATGCTGTAGACCTGCTTTGTGCCAACACTGTAACACAAATTTAGACTCGTTTTGTCTTGCTCTTCTAATCAGCGCACTGTGGAAGGGGCTTGTGTTCGCTGTACGCAGGAAGGAGCGAGAGCCTGAAAGGGGAGGGGCGGTGTGCTGACGTGAGGCCGATGGACAGGTAGGATGTTTAGGAAGTTGAACCTGCCCTGTGATGCACGCTGGTACACGAGGGCACACGCTGTTGCAGACGAGCCGTGCATAGGGAGTGTGTGTATTTGTGATGTGCCGTAGAGTCTCCGCGGGCTGCACTGAGTGCACAGGCTGCACTGAGACGCCCCACACGCTCCTGCACCCCGGTACAAGTTTATTGCCAACAGCAGCGGCCGTAATGAAATATGATCGCACTTGTTGAGTGTCAGACCTTGAGTGAGAGACACGACCGAGTCCGAACGCGAGTCCGAGACGAGACACGGCGATCTACCCACACGACCTTGGTGATCGACTGGTAGATCGCGATCGACGTATTGAGCCCCCCTGCACTAGATGGTTTGCAAGAACCCCGGAAGTTGTAGATCACGCAAAGTACCTGCCTTCCCTCAAGCGAATGAATCCTAACGCTGCGAGGTCAGACCATTTCCACAAAGTGAAACCGGCTGATGAATCAAGCTAGTTCTGTGGTTACTTGAGAGATAAATAACAGCTCCATTACACATTTGGTTTGGTTTTGTTTTATTTTATTTTGATTTCTCTACACTGGTATCAGTTGATATCGGGTATCAGCAAATATGTTAAGCTTTATATAGTTTTGGAATCATTATTGGAACTGAAAAAGCTCGATGCGGTTTAGAAATATTTTGGCCATATTTGGTTAGCTGCTTCTGGATTTTTTTTGTTTTGTTTTTTTCATGTACTACATGAAAGAGATTGAGCTAATTGAATGTTTTGTGTAGCCACAAGCATCATTATATATATCACAGGTTATTTTCTGTGTCTCATGCTAACTTGTTCTTCCTATACGACACTGCAGAGAGTTTTAGCTACAACCAAAGAGCATACTGAGCCTATTTCATTTGTTTGGGGTCATATCTTTACAACATTCCTCATTATGTGATAGATGGATCATTTAGCTTTTCCCAAAATGCTTCTCTGTCTTGATTAATTATTGATCCCTTTCAAGCCCCGCCCCCTCACTCCATCTCTGCCATGATAGTCATCCAAAATGCAGTTGTACCAGTGGTCATTGGCACCTCTATGTCACCCTGGGGACCCTGTCGTCACACAATTCATCAGCTGTTATTGAAAGGTGACCAGGGAATGGCTTCACCTCTACTTTTTTACGTGAGGTGGACTCTACCCACTCTGCTCCCTGGGGAGGTTTCAATTAAACAACCCCCATATTTGAGACGTTTTAATCCCCTCTTCAGTGGTTATCTCTGCACCCACACCTCTGCAGTGCACACAGACACTGGATAAACAGTTCACTTTGTCTACTTGTCTATGGAGATTATAGGCCTGCTGTGGACAGGATTAGTCTTTTATGTTCATGAAGAAGGCACTAGACAATTTACTGTGGACTTTTAAAGATATCGAGAAGACTTATTAGACAATGAGATGTGTAACAAAGGCTGTCCTAAATCCCTCTTTTCATTTTTGTTTCGTGCAAATACTACTGACAATCAGCATCAAATTATTTATAAGAACAACTATCTTGAATGTATTCTATTCCACAGCATGCTTGACTTCTTGTTAACACATAATATTCAAAATACTAAAGCAAGAAATCCAGCTACGCTGCTTTTCTATAAAGTCCTGTTTGTATTGGTACTGGTCCTCATTACATTCTTCCGAATTATTATCCTTTGGGAAGTTGTACTGTCAGGAACGATGATCTCTAATGTTTTGCTTTTATGTCTTTGAAGCACTTTGGTAATTGGTACAACTGTTGTTTTTAATAGTGCTATATAAGTAAAGTGGCTTGGCTGGGTCGTGAATGTCATGAGTGAGTGGTGATGGTTGGAGGTGTCAATAGTGCAGCTTGGCAGCCTCATTTCTGTCTATCCCAGGGCAGCAATGGCCAGTGTAGTAGCTTACTCTACTGGGTATGGAGTGAATGAATAATGCAACGTAAAGTGTTATAGGAGTGTTGAAGGGCACAGCATAAATCCAATGCATTATTACACTACCTAGTATATTAGCTTTTCAAAGTACCACCAGTACCAAGACTACATACAAACCTGGTCTCAGAATGGCCTTTAAAGTGCAAAACCTTGACAAAACAAAAACAACCAGGACAAGTCTCATGTTCAAAGCAGGACTAAACATAAAGACTAACTTAAAAGAGAGCCAACTGAATTGCATTAAGCATAGAACTACATAAACCCAAACAGAAGAACCTAACTGGTACCTGTACCACAGTCCGAGAAACACTAACTATTTTTGTGCTTTCATGTAAAGATGTGCTGTCATCCTGGTAATGTGAGTACAGTGCAATTACATATAATTAAAAACACATCTTTGTGTGTGCAGGAAAATGAATGTGACAACCTTTACACATAAAAGATCATTGAAAACACTTGGATGTGACTCATAAACTATAGACTGTGGTTTACAGTATTGCCTCGCCGTGTCTGACTGCTTTGGACTGATCTTGGGCCGGCAATTTAGCAGGTAACAGCTTGTTAATGGTCAATTGATTAGTGCTTAATGGGAGTATTGATTGAGGTGAGGTGGACTGTACATTTTTCATCCCGTGTTCTCAAACAGAAAGGTGCTGTGTCTCCTCAGGTCATGTGTTAAACGTTCATCATTAGCGTGCTACTTTTAGCCGCTCACTCAAATACATGAAGATATCAGAGTCACACAAGAGTGTGCACCTGAGCAGAGCTTCTCACACTTTGGCACAGGAGAGAAGCATTTTGTATTCTGACAGTGTCCTGACTTAAGTTGTACGTGTTCACAGAAAGACTGTGGTATTTCAAGCAAGAGCTATTTTATTCTGTTCAGGTGCAAAACCCAAAAAGACTAATATTAATATGTACTGACATGTAAATGCTTAATTAAATAATTTCACTGTAGATACTGTTTTGTACAGAATAAACAGTATTGGCATAAACTGTATGTCAGAACTTCTGCCGACACACAGCAGGGCCTTATTGTAAAAGAGAGCTTAGATTCATCAGCTATTCATTATGACAAGAGATGAACCATTTCAGTACTAGTATTGGATATCAGCGCCAATACTGGAACAAATTGCAGGATCAGATAAGACTGGTTTTATAATATTGGTCATAGTCTGCCCAAAAAGTGTCTTTTTTAAAAATGAATTTTGATTTATACAAATTTGTTCTGTGTAGTTACATGAGAGATAAATAAAAGCTCCATAACACATTTGGATCAGTTTTGTCTTATTTATTAATTTATTTTTTTTATGAATGTTTTTTATAATTTTGATGGAAGCCACAGATAGTCATCAAACAGCAGTAAAATATAATTGAAGTAAAATGACATGAAATAAAGTTACAGTGTAGATACAGTCATATACAGTCTCCACTTTCACTATCTACTAATATCCTCTATTCATCTGTTTGAAACATAGACCATTTGTGTCGAAGACCATTTGTTTGAATAATGTCTTCATTTGTAACCTTGCAGTTTTTTGCTCCATATGATACTTCCTTTATTATACTGGGTAATTGTGAGGGGCAAGTTTGGTCTTATTTTATTAAAATTTATTTTAAAAGAAATAAGTGCTAGTTTGTCTCAGGACTAGTATCGGTTGATGTCGAGTTTTGGCAGATACTTAAAGATATAGTATCGGAATTGTTATCAGAACTGAAAAAGCTTGGTGCATCCCTTATGACCATGGATTTTCAGTAAAACACTAATAAATGTAAAGAAAAAAAACAAACAAACAACTTATTAATCACACATTCTCAAAGTGTGCAGGATTATTCAGTGCAGTGTGGGCGACTGAGATGGTTTGCCACTCCCAAACCCAGATAGGCAGATGTGTCAGGTAGAGAATAAATTGTTTTTAGCAAGCAGAATGGCCTTGCCTTCATACTTTTCAGCACACTTGCTGCAATTATTTAACCCACAACCAAACTCCTCAAAAAATCATAAAGCTGATGCATATAGATTTGATTTTATATTATATGCTAGAAGGTGCCTTTAGAGGTACACCTTCAGCATCACTATGTATGAGATGGCCCATTGAGCAAGCGCTGTATGCCTAGGGAATGAGAAGAGGATGGCGGCTCCCTTTAGTAATATGTGCCCATTACCATTTGAAGATTCCAGGTAAAATGAAATGGTCTATTGCTGTACCGTTAGCATGCAGAATGTGTGTCTATCCATCTATGTTCCAGACAGGGCACGGTCCCCAGACAATCAGCATGTCTCTGGTAAAGAATGGGACAGCCCCACAGCCACAGGATCCATCACTCATCAGACACTGTTAAGGAAATTTAAGAGCTTAATTTTGTCGTTGCCGGCGCTTGATACGGCCAGTGATTCAACATTGTTATACCAGAGAGTGATGTCTGCTGTAAGTGATGAGCACACGGCATGCCATCCCTCACCACGAGCAATGTTCTCCGCTGCAGCCCTTAATGATGGCAAACCACTGCTTTATCAAACTGGGGGAATATGCCAGTGTCAGGCATTTTAAAGCTTATCTAGTGCTTACTTAAAAATCCATTTGTCGATTGGTATGACTTGTAAATTTCTTTACAATCTAAGCTTTTTGCTCAGCTTTTCTTACTGTACCTACATTGAGTTCATCACACTAATTGAGTTTCCACTTCAGACAAAGTGCCATATGTGAAGTAATAAGTGACCTACTTATTACTTTAGTGTGTGTGTATAAGATAAACTTTACTGTCCCACCAGGGGAAATGTGTCTTGGGCGCGAAGTCAAGGTGCATAAACTTCAAATAGACAAATGCAGTACAGAAAACAGAATAAAAGCAGAAAATAATGAACTGTAGTCACTTGTACAATCAGTTCAATTCATAGAATTCATAAGTTCATAGTCAGTACAGAGAAAGAAACTGTAAAGTGGGTGTGCACTGCTGTCTTAGGTGTTAGGTCCACATGTGAGGGCGGAGCAAGCAGCTGGAGCGTATGTATGTATGAACCAAAAGCTTGTCATAAATGTATACGGAGTAGAAACTATCACGCTTCAAACCAATACAAATACATGTATTCATATGAGCTGTTCAGAAACAGTTATCCTTCATTTCACCATATTTTTTTAGGGACCACATCAAAACAGTAGTTTGTAGTGATCAGTGTACCTTTAAATATATATATTTGTTAAAACGTTTAGATGCCAGATGCTGTTCCTGTTGCTCAGAGACTTAACAAAATGCACATGGGTGAGATTTAAACAAATACTGATGCTGCTACATCAGCCATGCTTTCCTTTGCAATTAATTTTAATTTAAATGCATTTAAAAAAAAAAAAGTCAGCATAAATACCATATTTTCACAGTGATGTTGCTCAGGCTTTTTGTTCTAAGTCCAGGTGATCTTCATACAGCTCTTCTTGCACTGGATCTCCATTTGAACAGGCTAATTAGCGGGCTGCATCTCCTCCGCTGGGCTCCTCCTCAGTCAGAGGCCCGGGCTGAGCCGTGCCAGCCCGGCTGCAGACAGCTGCTGAGTGGTGCACTTCCAGACACGTCAATGCAGTCCTCCTCTAATCCTGCACCTCCTGCTGTGAGCCTGTTGTTGGAGAGGCATCACAAAGAACATATGACAGCGCTGATAAGAGGGGCTGTATTCGATCTCGTCAAATTAAAACGGATCACTCTGGGTTATTAGTGCAGCGTTGGTTCCGTGTTATCGCTCTCAATTCAAGGATCATTCAGTGCATTCATGTGACTAAGGGCTTGTGTCTTTTCTTGTGAGTTTTCCAGAACAACAGTTGATAGAGCACAGACTGAATTATTTATTTGGCTCTTCTGAGTGTGGATGAAGGGTGTCATTCAGAGGTGAGAATGGAAGCAGATCTCAGTGGATTTGCAGGCCAGGTTTCTTCTGCCAGACCAGAAGAAAGGTTCTGACATGAAACCGACAGCTCTGAAGAACGCTTCCCCTCTTGTGTGTTAGCCAGGCCGAGGGTGAGCTCCTTCTATGAAAGAATCATCACAGACTTCACATTTGCTCTTGAGTTTGAGTATCAGACACACTGTACTGTGAAAACTGTGAAAGTGCACAGTGCTAATTGCTCACTGCTGACAGTAGCATCCTTGCACAGAATTATGAATGATTTATCCAGTTATTAGTTTGTAGCTGGGATTGGTTCAGTATTCTGTTAAAGGGTCCATATTATGCTGTTCTATTCTGATCTAGGCTATAACAGGGCTAGGTAAAAATCAAAAGACCAATGGATCGTGATCTCTACTTTGGTCGATGTTGAGGATAAGGCATGTGCATTTTAATCAACAGCTTCACAGCCAGTAATGTGGCATTTAGAGCGCATAGTGCTGATGACGATTTACGCTCTCTTGTTCAGGAAAAAGTAGCCTGCCACAGCATGTCCTTTGTTTCCTCACATGATCATAAGTTTTGACTTGAATCTGCAGAATTTGACTAAAATTCCAGTCCCTCCCTCCCCCTGTGCGTGCGCAGTGCCGCCTGACCACTCCCCGTCCCTCGCTCTTCTCCTCACCTTTTCTCCTTTTTTTCTCCTCTTGTGCTTCTCATCTTTTTAATCCAAGTTATGGAAAGTAAATGACTGTTAGCCTCACCTTTTATGAGTGAAACTTAAGACCTCATTTAGTGCAGGAAAATTGCATGCGTTTCAGTTGATGGCGGTAGCATGTGTGCACAGTAACAGTTGTACAAACTCATTCCAAGATTTAAATGTGAATTTCTTTGGAATTATCAGTCCTTTCAACACAAAATAAAAACTGTAGTGATTCTTACACCCTACTCTTTATAACTGAAGTACTTCTATCTGTTTATCTGTTTTAATAAGATGGAAGAAGATGAAAGCTCGATCAATATGGGTGAAAAAACAAAACAAAAACATGATTCTTTTCTTTTCCATAACACCCAGCCCTTATGATGTTGTTTCCTCATCACAAACATACCCGGAGTTGTATTTTGTTTCATTCACACATGTTTCACACATAAATCCTATATATTTAAGATGAGTTCTTCTCTTATATGGAAAAAAAATCTATTCCACCTTATGATATGACATGCTTTACTAAAATCATTTGAATGATTTCAGCCCTGGAACTGGCAATCTCTACTGAAATAAAAGGCACAAGGTAGCTCAAGTCATTGTTACACGTAGTCCATATGATGAGCCTAAGATAAGACTTTGAAGATAGTAGCTGTCAGGCAAATGTCAGTGGTTTTCACAGAAGGGAAATACTATTCTAGATTTCCCCTTATCATTGCATTCTGTTCCCATAACATTACTGACCACTTTACATAACACATTCATACAGAAGATGGGTGAAGTGTCTTTGTACATCGAAGTATGTAACACGAGGATCAAAGAAAGTCCACTGTGTGATTTGTATCAGTTAGGCGCACTGTATGTCACACCAAGGGTTTATTCGAAATGCTAGGAGTGAGAATAAAACCTCACACAGTCTTTGTATCAAAATGAAATGTGTCCCATAAAAAGTTTGAGCTGTCTCCCGCAGTCTGAACTCACAGGAAGCACAGTAATGTCTCCTTTAGCTTCATAAATCCCGACAGTTTTAGAGTAGACAGTAAACAGTTAGGGCTCCGGTGTAAGTACCTGCGTCAGAGGTAACGGATGGCGTGTATTTTCAGAGCACACTTGATTGATTCGGCTGTAACAGTGACAACAGGCCTCCCCTGAGTTTGACTGTGCATAATTCTGTGATTAATGTTGCACATCCCAAAATCGCCCCGCTGCAACACAAAATCGAATTAAATCACCTGGATACGATCTGTAATTGATTGGGAATGTCAAAAGGCACGGGCTGTACCATTAATAATGCCAAGAATTTTTCAGCAAATGTAGATTAAGTGATTTCTTTTTATACTGTGTTTATTGGTCACATAATGTATTTCATCAAGCTTGTTGCTGTCAGAAATGAAGAATCCGTATGGTGCAGCATCTTTCTTCCTTCTCTCACTATTTCACTTTGACATTTGCCTATGTCATCAGTCCCAGAGGCCCAGCCAGTGCTCATGTCCCACTGTGTACAGAGGCAGGAGCCACACAAGCAGTAAATGGGACCACTGTACCCTTGCATCACTTCACACTGTATGACTTTGTCTCCAATCAATACTGTAAATGATTGAAGGCACCCTATATGCCAAATGATATTCATTGAAGGGAATGGTGTTCCCTTGGGCTGTCAATAAGGCACAGCACAGTTCAGCACTACTGCTGGAGATAGGAAATGCCTACTTTGTCAGATTGTGTTTTCTATGAATAATAATTATAGGCTTTGATAATTCCTTTGAGAGCATTGTCTCAGCAGATATCAGTGAGAACAATAGAGCAGTGCCATGTGGCCCTTGGAGCCTAAGCTCTGTGAAAGTGAGTAGTCTTACAATATCTGCTGCATTTGACCTTGGCATCATGATTAGAAATAACTAGCACCAACAACTGCCAAGACATGGTTGTAAATCTACTTAGTAAGGTGAACAGCGGCAGAGTGGTTAGCAGCCTTGCCTCAGATTGCCTGGAGATTGTGGGTTATTTTTCTGGACTGGTCCACATGGAGTGGAGTGTGGGCTATTTTTCTTCCTCTCAGTGTCCAAACACTGCACAGTAAACAGCGATGTTGAATACAGTTAAATGGGCATCTCTGTTAAAAGGAACTCTACAGTATTTGTTCTGATTTGTAGTAGTGGATAAACAGGTTACAGTATTGTACATTTTGCATTATCATTACTGTGGCTGTAGAAAAGTACCCAATATTTTTAGCACTTAAATTTTAAGTGGCCACCATGTACCAACCAATATATTCCTAATTATGGTAAACTGTGTATCTGGGCCTCACCCTTTGGGCCACTGACTTTGATGTCTCACTTTTTTGTCAGAAATAATGAGTACACACGTAGAATCATTAGCATCCTTCACTCCACGACCCATCCTTTGCAATTCATATGAGCCCTTCTCCTCCTACCGCTCCAGTTTTGACGCATACCCCCCGAGCTCTGCTGACCCACCATTTTTAGGCAGAAAACATGCTAGGTGCTAGGTAAACGAGCCTGATGCATTATGGGAATGTGAAGGTCCAGCAGCTCCTCCGCTCATGTGTGGAAGCCATTATTATTCTGGCTGTCAGGATTACACACTTGCTGAGCGGATGATGCCGTATGAGCGCCGCTGGTCTGATAGAGCCATCAATACCTACATCCTTGGCCTCATTCTGTCTGTCACTGTTTATTTCTCTGTGCATGTTGCGAGGACTTTTATAAAGAAGTGTGGGAGCGCTGGCCTGCCCTTACACTGCAGTGACTTCATGTGTGATGCTCATTAACCACCGGACACAACCAAGGACCCTTGAATAAATATCGGCCTGGACTATAGACCTAATCTGCTGTGTTCCAAAGACGAAGTAAACATCGGGAATCCGTGTATCATTCGTTCATTTGTTTTTCAATATAAAACCAAACATAAGAAAATGAAAAATGTGTTTAAATGAATAATGGAAAAAACGGATAACGACCCTTTCCTGTTTACACGACTTAAATTGTGATGCCGGACTTTTGCACTGCATACGGACTGAACAAAGACTGAACCAGGACTAAACCAGGACGAAAGAAGGTCCAGGACCAGACCGGGACCAGACCAGGACTGAGACCGGGACCAGACCGGGACCAGACCGGGACCCAGACAAGGACTGAGACTGGAACCAGACCAGGACTGAGAACGGTTTAGTCCTGGTTCAGTCCTGGTTCAGTCCTGGTTCAGTCCTGGTCCAGTCCGTATGCTGCGCAAAAGTCCAGTATTGCAGTTTACGTCTCTGAAACAGAAAACAGCCGTTATCCGTTTTTTCCATTATTCATTTAAACACAAAATTGTTATCAGTTTTTTCATGTTGGTTTCTGAAACAAGTAATGAAGAAAATGGTTGGTTTTTTGTTTTTTTGTTTTGTTTGTTTTTTTCGGTTATTGAAAAGCGAATGAACAAATGATACACGGATCATCAGGGCTCCATCAACTCCATCAACTATTAACTACTAACTACACCAAAAATTGGTGTGGGTGGGTGTTTTTATATAGCTATTTTGTTCGTAAATAAATTCCTGTTCCTAATATGGATCTCGGCTCCTACAACTGCAAGCCTCATGAGCTTCATTTGACTGGAGCTGAATGCCAGACTTCTTTATACAGTCTATGTCCTGGCCTAGTATGTGTAAACTTAACTAATAACCTAAACTGCGCACATTTTATAGGCAAATCACCATATAATTAGAATGGTGATTATTAGAAAATTATTATATAAACAACCTCCATTCAAATTATAAATGCTGTATTAAACAATACACAGTGCGCTTAAAACATTTCTACAACAAAACACTATATTGTTGAATAGCTAATTTTTCAATTCTGTACGCAGGTACACAGCAAACAATAATATCTAGGTTCAAAGCTAAGTTTAAAATCCTCATTAAGAATATTTAACTTGATTGGAGTAGATTTGACATGACAAGAAAAATATCTACCAATCGAATAAGATTTTTTTTTTTTTTTTCAACCTTTTTTAAGGAAAATAAGGTTGAATTTAGTGCAAAGAGATTTTTCTGATCTTTAGTGTAACAAGATTAGGGTGGGGTATCATTCAGAAGTTGCCGGTACGATACATACCTCGATACATAAGCCACGATACGATACATACCTCGATACAGTGATCTTATGATTCGATACGATTCAATACTATATATTTCCAATTGATCTGATACGGTTCAATAAAAAATAAAGGCTAAATCATGGCTGTGTTAATAAAAGTCTTTGTTAAATCACTTCTTATGCAAAGTTCATATGAAACACAAACATTTTAATCCTCAAAACAGCGAAAATGTCAAATGTGCTTCATAAACGAGTTTCCTCCCACTGAACAAGCAACAAAATTGTAGCACTGCAAAATTACTTAGTAAAATATACCAAAAAATACTCAGAGCCCACGATATCAATACTGTATCATCACATTAAACAATACAATATATTGATATTTCAATATTTTTGCACACTCCTAAACAAGATGTATTTTCCTGTGTATAAAAAGTACAAAAAGGTGTGTTCCATGGATGGATAATTTTTCTTGTTTTGTGAAATTGACTAGAATCAAGATAACATTTTCTTAATTTAAGTCATTTTAGTCTGGCAAGATTTAATTTTTTGGATTATACCCCAGTACTACCTTCTGCACTGGACTCGAATACAAAAACAAAATTCCAGGGGGCAATTAAATAACTATTACTCTGTCACAGTTACCTAGAATCAATCTTTCAAGCCCAAAAGAAATTGAAATTCACTTTATCTTGTTTCGCCTTTTGATTCTGTAAGTTTTAGTTTCCAAATCTTTGTACTGAAGTCAAAGACATCATTTCTATTCTGATTAAACCATGAATATGAATCAGTCCACTGTGAAACTACTGGCTTCAAATAAAAAGATGATTCAAAGTTAATTTAGTGTAAGAAAAAATCACATGCCAGTACAGAGAACAGTGCTGATGGCAATAACACGACCATTTTCAGATTTTCTTTGTGTCAAACCAATTTTTCTTTGTATTTTATCCATGTCTCATCTCTCATTGTCTGGAGCTGTTGCCATCCACTGCAGTAGCTTCTCCCATTATTTACCTCCATCTTGCCTCCTTTGTCCCTCTCCATCAGATCATTTCTTGGAGTTTGTGGCTCCTCCCACCTGGAGTAAATCCCTGCTGACAGTTTAATGACCATACAACATGTGGAGTGTATGAGAGGAGGCTAGCAGCTGGCTGACAGATGAGCAATGGGAAAGAATTGAAAAGAAAAATGCGTGTGGTTTGTCAAATCAAGTTCATTTTGGGATACTGGAAGCTACAATGCCAGTGAAAGGGTCCACATTACTCTATTTTCTGCTCTATGTTACAATCTTGTTTTCCTAATCACAAACATACCTGGACTTGTGTTTCATTTCATCAAATCCTGCGTATTTTGAGTTCTACCTTGTGATGTCATGTGGTAATACAGGAAGTGCTCCACTGTGATTTTAAACTCCATACACCTACACTAGAATCATTTAGATCAGAGGTTCCGCAACCTTTTTTGTGCCACAGACCAGTTTCATGTCCGATAATATTTTCATGGACCGGCGGCGCATAGGAGCAGGCACAGTCCCTGTGGTTTAGACCTGGTTTTAGACCTGGTTTTAGACCTGATTTTAGACCTAGTTTAGACCTGGTTTAGAACTGATGTTAGTCCTGGTTTAGTCCTGGTTTTAATCCTTATTTGTAGCTCTGGTTTTAGTTCTGGTTTTAGTTCTAGTTTAGAGGCACGGGAAACACTGGAAGAGTCATGGTATGTATGGGATGGGAGATTTCTGCATTTTCTGCCTGGTACCGAACGACCCACGGCCTGGTACTGGTCCACGGCCTGGGGATTGGGGACCCCTGATTTACTTGATTTCAGCCTTAGAATTCCCAGTCTCTACTGAATTTAAGGTAAAGGGTAGCTGTTAACCTAAACTACCACTTCTACTTCTACTACTGACATCACAAGATGGAACAGAGCATTTTGAGCTTTGCAGATGTAGACAGTTTTATAATAAAGGGTTAACCAAGTTATATGATAAAAATTGCACAAAAGAAATAAACTCAAACTTCCCATAAACTGCTCGAAACAAGTATTCAAAAAAATGGTTTTAAAGCAGGTCGAGATTAAAATCCCCTCTCAGCATTTTGCTTCCACCCCCTCCAGCATGATTGACAGCTCCGCCCCAAAATATGCATTTAATCACAGATTCTATGCTACATGTGCACAACTGCTCCATAAAGATAGCGCTCGTTGGACCAGATCGCGGAGATGGCTGTGGTTTGTTGACACGATTTATGTTGGATGTTATAGCAATACTGTGCATGTGGTCATCATGTTTGGATCTTTCATAACAAAAGCTTTATGTTGGGGAGACAAAGGATCACACTCTAATCTAAGGCTTTCTTTGTGGACCCATAATTTAGCCCTTTATTCTTAGTGCAGCGCCTAGAAATTAAAGGTCATATATTATGCATAATTGACTCATGTGAGCTTTAAGCCATGTTAAAATGATGTTACCTCATCAAAAACATACCTGGAGTTGTGTTTTGTTTAATTCACACATGTTTGAGTAACTCTTTATTCTTTGTTTGTCTTCATCTCCAAACCTCAAAATGCTCTGCTCCACCTTGTGATGTCATGAAGGGGTAGTTTTCAAGTTAACAGCAACCTTTTACCTTTAGTTCAGTAGAGATAGACATTTCCAGGGGTAAAATCATCCAAATGATTCTAGTGAAGGTGTATTGAGGTTAGAAACACAGTAGAGCACTTCCTGTTTTACCACATGACATCATAAGGTGGAGTTTTTTCTGTTTGAGTGAAGAATTCAGCCTACATATGCAAGGGTTGGGTTGTAAACATTCTGTGCATGAAACAAAATTAAACTCCAGGTCTGATTTTGATGAAGAAACAAAATTGTAACAGAGAAAATAGTGTAATATGGGGCCCTTAATAACAGTTTTCATTGTAACTATCTTCATATAACATTCATTTCCTTTGTTATTATTTTTAACACAATATGTACATGGTCTATAAAAGCGTGAATTGCAAGTTTATAGAGTGCAAATGCTTGACGTTTGTTTTAGGATTTTCATATTCCCTCACCACGCCAACACTGATGTTTTGATGAGATCAGCATAGTCGTCTTGATAGAACATTGATTGATTAGACTTGTTCTGCTGTTTCTGTAAAAAGTGTAAAATATAAGTGATTGCAGCAGAAGTGTGGCAGATATCCTAAGTCACGCTCAAATGAACATCCATAAAAGTCTCAGTGGGCCACTTCACTCTGTTCCACACGGCGTTAGACAACTCCTCTTCTGCTCCCGCAATTGTGTTTTCATACCGTTTCCAATCATGTTACAGCTTGTTTGTTGAGGGAAATCTTTCAAAAACACAATTTTTCATCACAAACAAGTTTTTTTTTCTTCATCAAATACAGACCCTCTAACAATTCATTTCACAGCACAGTTGCACTTGTTGGACCTGGGATCGAACCAGTTTTCTACCTATTATTGCTTATATTATAGGCCAACTATAAATATACTTTGCAATGATATCAGAATGGGGGGTTCTGCATATATGTCTAGTCTTAATGTTCAACAGTTGCCAT
Source organism: Boleophthalmus pectinirostris (assembly GCF_026225935.1). Lineage (NCBI taxonomy): Eukaryota > Metazoa > Chordata > Actinopteri > Gobiiformes > Gobiidae > Boleophthalmus > Boleophthalmus pectinirostris. Next base: position 12,589,618 of record NW_026570971.1, on the reverse strand, counting down.
GGTGACATAACGCACATATTAGACAACACAGCCAAAAAGTTTAAAGATGGTCTGAAAACACAAGAACAAATACAAAGTGGATTTAATGCTGGCTGATAGCTGGCCGTAATTTAATTTGAGAGGGACCTTTTAACAGTACAAAGTCAAGTCTAACAGAGTAACAGAGCTTCAGACAGAGCAGTGCCTCCAGTTGTCCTCATCTCCAGGAAATGTTGATGACATCAGCTGCTTGTAGGGCTGAATGATTTTAAGAAAAAATTTAATTGCGTTTTTTCTGGCAGATATTGCGATTTCAATTTCATCATCAAATCAAGTTTCAGTGCACATGAACATTTGCAAATATCACAGAAACCTGCATCATACTAGAGTCCTGCACCAACGATTTGACACTAGAGCATAAAGCCCAGTTTACGCAGACAATAAGGGCTGTGATTGGTCCTCTATACCACCGCTCTACATTTTTTGTACTCCGCATTCCTTTCTTTCAATATACATTGAGTAATAATGTGTTTAATACAGCTTTACGCACATTTGTTTACGTTTTACAGAAACGAAACTTAAAATCGCATGGCTAATTTGCATAAACTGTAAGCGCTTAAAAAAAAACACCTTGCTCCTTGTGCCCTGATGTGGTCAGCTTCTGTCGGACTAAAGGACACGACTCAGTGGAGTATCTGTGTTGTCTCTGTGACAGGAGATGTGTTGTTGATGATGAGTCTGTTCTGTGCTTCTGTCGCGTTGGAGATGGTTCATGTTAAACTTTACACAAACGCCAGGTTTACATCCTAGCCTCCTTGCGTTGAGGTGGTGAATTACTTCGCGGCACATAGACCTGGATGCAGATTCGTAAATCTGAAATAACAGTGACAAGGCAATGGCGGCAGTGTGCATTGAGTCGACACAGAACTAAACTTTGCCCTTAAATTGGGCTTTAGGAGCACTAAAAAAACGCGGCTTTGATGCTCCCAAAATCGTGTTGTCTGAGATTGCGATTTTCGATCCAAAATGGTAGATTGCTCAGCCCTAACTGCTTGTATATATCAATATATCTGCTCCTTCAAATACTATGTTCTACCACTATTGCTAATATTTGCGCCCAACACATAGTAAAACTCAGTCAGCTTTTTGCACCTGTGCTGTAGCTTAAACAGAAGAGATAGCAGAATAAATTGCATGCTGTACTCTAATCCACTAAAATTGAAATTTAATACGTCCATTTTGTGAGAACTTGACATAAAAGGCTTTGGCTTAATAGTACGGAGATTGCAGAACTTCTGTAATGAAAAGGAAAGTAATGATCTAATTTGCAGGAGGGGGCTAGTTTTCCTGCAGGATACATTTCTAATAGCAATTTAGGAGAAAAGATGACACAAACTCTACGGTTTCTGACATATAAAGTGCACACTATTACAGGCAATAACATCACACGGTCAGTGAGTGTGATGCCTTTCCTTTGATTCACCGCAATGTTCGGGGCCGAGCTGATCTGTAGGATGTTTTATATGACATGACAAACCATTAAATGTGTTGATGGATCGAAGAAAATGACGAAGCTTTTACAGAAAGTCGAACATCCAGCCTCTCCTCTCTCTATGTGAGCGAGGAAGCCTGGAGGGGAGATCATATCAGCCACACTCCAGTCCATTTAATCACATAGCACCGGGAAATAGATTCTGGGAGAAATACAAAGAGTGGAGGAGTCTCTGCAGGGTTACCAGTATTATTGGGAAAGGAAAAGTGTAGCTGAATATATTGTGCAAGGCTGAAGTGAGGAGCAAAAAGACTTGGACCAAGGTCAAACCAGATTTCATGAAGTTAGATTGGTCAATATTGGGGCAAGGCCAATTCAAGCCTAAAGCCCTGAAGGAATTCAGATTCTCTTTCGACAGTCATGGCCAATAGTCTCCACTGAACCAGAGTAATTCTTAGGGATGGTCCATGTATCAGAGTTAATATTGGTGTGCTCTGTATTCATCAGATATATTTTTAAATAGACTAGTGAGTTAAAATGCATGTAGAAGAGCAAAATTATGGCTTAATCTTCACATAAGCAATATCATCAATCACAATCACTACTTATTTAAAGGTCCTATATTGTGCAAAATTGATTCTTGTGAACTTTAAGCCATGTTAGAATGCTGTTATCTCAGCACAAACAGTTGTAAGTTATGTTTTATTTCATTCTTACTTGTTTATTATTAGTCTGTTTACATCTCCAAAGCTCAAAATGCTCTGTTCCACCTTGCTCCTTTTACCTTTAGTTCAGTAGAGACTGGCAAAATCAGCTGAAAGCATCCAAATGATTCTAGTGAAAGTGTACAGAGTTTTAGGGTATGTTTACACGAGAACGCTTGTGGGTAAAAACAACAAAATATTTTGTGCCTTTCCTTTAAATGTTTTTGGGGCTTAAAAATGCAAAAATCTGAACCCACCTTCCAGAGTGGAAAAGTTAAATACGCTCTGCTGTAGCGTTTCCATCTACACTGCCCAAGATGCAAAACTCTGGTCAGATCTGCTCACGTCGTGTACATCTTTACATCACATACATCGCCACCTAGTGTCACCACCTGGGCGCTTGGCATGCATACCCAATCGAATTCCACACACTTTTGCGTCACCATATCCATGCAGATTACCTCCCGAAAATGTTTGTCTAAACGTGGAATAAAAAGTGAATACATAACGCCACTTTTCTGTCTTCTGTTCAGACCGTCATCATATAAACTTAGCCTTAGTAACACAGTGAAGCACTTCCTGTATTACCACATGACACATACATCAGAAAATAGCATAATATGTGCCCTGTAGTATTCCAGATAAATGCATTGTGTAGTTGTGTAAGATAATTTAGAACATAACATCCATTTGTGGCCTAGCTATAGACCACAGCAGCAAATGTTTAATATCTGTAGCAACTAAAGCAATCCACGTCAGACCACGCCGTGAACAAACCTTGGAATGAGTCATGATTAAAACACCTTGACTTTTGGAACATTTTACATGAATAATCAGTGTCACAATCCGTGTATTGAAAGTTTTAAAGGGAGCGCTCTCCAGGGCCGAGTCATCACCTCCACTAAAGGTCACGAGAGACCATGATGGATGGGCGCGGCCGTGGATTTAATTTAAAATAAAGAGCAATAAACGGCGGGCTGCTGCTGGTGGCATAGGGGATGATGAAGGAGCCATTAGTTAAGCAAAGGTCACTGGCTCCTCCCCTGACACTGGCAGCACTGACACACTGGCTCACTCTGATCCACTGACCAGTCCACATCACCAGTGCAGCTGTCAGGGCGGGCGCGACTTGGCTATAAGATGACAGGAGCTGGTTAGCATTATTGAAATGTGGGCTAAATGTTACTAGACAGATAGACATCACTATGCATAAGAAGGAACATGTGGGTGTGAATGCTAAATGCTCAAGGCGGCAGTGGCTCAGTGGTACTAACCAGTTGTGACATGATTACAAATGTTAAAGCACAATATATTGCTATAGAGATAAATATAAGTGGCATCAAATATAACAATTTTATGACACTGACACAATACCAATTCCAAGATAATTCCAGTATACATTTTTTAAATAGATATATAATTTAAAGGCTTGAGTTGCACTAAATCAGTTGGAGAATGAACCGACTATTGGCTGTAGAAGTGACAGCCCTCTACAGCAGTTGTATTACAACTAAAATAACAAAAATCTTCCCATTTTTACAAATATTAATAAATAAATAAACAGTAAATATGGAGTACAAAATTTATTCTTACAGCTTTCACATTATTGAACAATAAGTTGATATAGCATTTATTGTGGTTAGAGCAGTAGTTCCCTAAGGTTGGAGCGTCAATTCCTGCTTGGACCAAGTTCTGTCGTTGTGTCCTTAATTAAGACACCTCACCCGCATTGCCTTGTATGAAAGTGTTGTGTGCATGGATGATTGGTGGTGGTCGGAGGCGCCGATGGCACAGATTGGCAGCCTCAGCTCCAGGGCAGTTGTGTCTACAACTACTACAGTGTAGCACTCTGAGAGACTTCAACAAACCCTTAAAGCACATTGCAAGTGTATGGCCTTATTATTAAACACGTCGCATAATTTTATTGTAAAAATGTCATTTTGATATGACCCTCCCCACATATTAATTTAATAACATTAATCATTAAATTAATATTTTAAATTCACAAACCACATGACACTTTTTGCCATATGCAACAGTTGTATTCATGGGTTTTTGACCACTTTTAACCACTGTTATTTTTTCCCTAAAAATCTGCATAAAGTTTTGTTTGAACACTTTTGTGTGAAAAGATAACTGCATAATACATGACGACACAGCTCTCTAACAGGTTTCAGTTGAGAAGAGGCTGCGGTTGAATTTTTACTTCATTTAAATTGCGTAATTTGGTGAAAATAATCAAACTCGGCTCTACATATTGGCCCAGAAATATTGGTGTTTTTTATTGGCGATCAATTGCTCAGGATTCTAAACAGTTAAAATCAGTATTGGCCATGAAAAAACACACAAAAAACATATTAGTCATTCTGGAGTTATTTGTGTTCGTACCTGTGCCAATTATTCATCACTTTGAAACCCATGGATACATAGTTCGGTAATTCACAAAAAACAGCGCACTCCTGTCATATGCAGTCAGATACTGATTATTCCCTACAACACTTATCAAATCACACATTTCCCCATTGTTTATGCCAGTGATCGAAAACAGTATTTTGCTGCTAAAACCTCTGTAACACATGGGTAATTTGCCACCTTCAGATGTTCCTCACTAATGGCGTTTAATAGAATCGTTTGGGCCAAAATTGTGACAGCGTGATGTATCTGGCCAACGAGCCGAGCTAATGACTGCCATCAAACGTGATTTCACTGTTCAGCCATAGTTATCTCAGTCCACAGCGATTCATTTAGTGTCACCTTAGAACTGCAGCGGTTGGCACAGACACATGGCCCAGGCGCACATGAGTGAAGGATGCGTTAATACTGATTGCCTTGTTAGCGACATGAGCAGGTTTGTTTACAATATGGAGCCTCATTATAGGTTTTAGCACATACATGATAAATGGGGCGGTTTGAGTTCAGCATAACAAGCCGAACTTTTGTGGAAGTCAAAGTTTACAGGGGAGATTATGGCTGAGGGTGTTCTGAGCGACACAAAGTGGTGGATTTATTTATTTAGTTAATAGTATTTTCCTTGTTTTTTATGTTGCTGAGGGAAAACAAGCGAAAAGACCTTGGCGTGAGGCGAGAGTTCTAACTACTTTGCCACTGTATTGGTAATAGTCATCTATACACAAATGGTAAAGGCTTTATATTCAGACCTAAGATGCTACAATCAACCATAGTGTGTAGAAAGAAGTGGACTAAGGGAGTGTGACATCATTCATAGGGCTAGATATCATAAAGAATTTGCCGATACGATACATGCCTCGATATGTAGGCCACGATATGATACATACCTCAATACAGTGTACTTTCGATTCAGTATGATATATTTGAAATTGATTTGATACAGTTAAATAAAAAAATTATGGCTAAATTGTGGCTGTGATACTAAAAATCCTTGTTAAACCAATTCTTGTGCAAAGTGTATATGAAACACATCCATTTTAATCATCTAAACAGTGAAAATATCAAATGTGTTGCAAAAATGAATTTCTTTCCTTTAAACAAGCAACAAAACTGTTGCACTTTAACAAAAACATTGAGTAAAATATGCAAAAAAATACTCTTGGCGATATATATCGATACAGCAGCCACATACTGTATTGTCACATTAAACGATACGATATATATCAATATTTCAATATTTTTGCACCCCCCTTGTCACCCATAGTGTTAGGCTCTAGTCAAATAAAGCTCATGAGGCTAGGAGTTTGGAGCGAATTTGGAGCCGAGATCCATGTTAGGAAATAGTAATATAATTTATTTTACAAAAAATAGTAGAGAAGAAGTAAAAGAATGAGAACTTTGCATATCAGTTACTTGAGATGGGTGTGTTTGAGGAGAGGGAGCAGCCTAAGAGCATAGAGAAAAATCACGCACACTGTCTTACTTGCAAAATGTGAGATTTATTAGGACAAACCGTGCAACGTTTCAGCACTAGGCCTTCGTCAGGCAAACCGAGTGAGAACTCAGGTAGCCATCTTAAATAGGGTGTGGCGAAGCACCCAAGAGTGACAGGTCATAAAGGAACAGTGTACCCAAAAACAACATAATTCACAAAACAAAGGCAATCAACATACAGTGTAATAATAATAATCATAACGAAATATTAATCATAGTAGAAAAAAATAATAGAAAAATAAAATAGAAGAGTATTTCAATACATTTAGACAATGAATATATTTTTCTACTATTTTAGATATCTACCTGAGCCTGATGAAGACCTAGTGCCGAAACATTGCACTGTTTGTCCTAATAAATCGCACATTTTGAAAGTAAGACGGTGTGCGGGATTTTTCTCTACGAACAAAACAGTGAAATAAAAACTCCAGGATCGTGTAAAGCGTGTTAATACAAACATTTTAAGACCAAATGATGAGGCTCTTTGCAGCAGTTACAGAGAAAGGAGTAACAATTTCTCAGTGTAAGTTAATTGGAGCCTGCGTCGATGGAGCCGGAAGTGTCCCCATGTTTACTTCCTATTTGGGATGCGGCAGCTATCGGGTTAGCTATTTATGTTTACAGTCTATGGAGTCAACACATCAATTTTGACCAATATTGACCTATTCTTCAGCAATTACCATCCATGTTTGATCCGACTGTTTTTCTATTTTGCTTACAGATGTCCATAAGCATTCCTATGTCGCTCTTGAACCATATCCAAGTTTTTTTGCCCATTTTAATTTCCTCTTATCAGATACTTTTTCTTTGAGCGCCCCTATACTCACAAGGCTTTATCAGCTTACCACTCATTTACATGTATAATCGTTACAGCCGCTTCTGGAGCCATTTCCTAAAAAGCTTTATGCAAATCGTAATTAACGGTAATTAAAACCCAGGCAACCTTGAATGGGAGCCACGGCGCCAGTGCATCGTTTACAAAGGCAAATTGAATCTAATGGTTTGACTGCACGGGGCTGGCGGGAGGTCCAAGAGAAACTCGGTACGTCCTGTTTGACATTTGGACCAAAGAACTGATACGGCCGCTGTCTGGACACAAGCCAACTGTTGATCCTAATCTGGAAATGACTGCGCCACAATTACAAAGTGGATAGAGCAGGCAGAGTGCAGTGAACGGAGATAGGACATGGGTCATACTGCATGTTAACTCATAAATACCTGAGCTGATTTTAAAAGGGAGAAAGTTATAGCCGTGGTCATAATCAGAATGTGGCCTTATCTCACTTTGCCAGGTGCGTACAAAAAAGGCTACAGCAATTATTGATTCTAGTGTACTGTAAAATCATATAGTATTTCAAAATCTTACAGTACACTTTATCAGCATGAGCTACTGACTCAAAAGTAGAACGATATATGTGATATTTTAAAGGCTCACAGTACAAAAGCATTTTATTGACTAGAATTAATTGCTAACCTAAAGTCATTTTTATTCCCTAATATGGTTATACTTAAGTAGAACAGAGTCTGTGGTTTTAATAGCTACTTCTGCTTTTTTACAGCTACAGCAACAATAACAATGTGACTTTTCACATGTAAAAATCAAGATAATTGCTTTGTCTGTGCCAGTTTCTTTGTATTTGTACTGGACAATTATAACTGGATTATCTCTCACAGTAAGGCTTGGATTGTATAGTCATTAACCAGTTTTGGAAGAAGTACTCAATTTTGTCACTTAAGTAACAATGCAGACACTGGAGCAAAAAAAAGAAAAATACTCATGTAAAAGTAGAAGTATCACATGAAAAAATCTCCTCAAGTAAAAGTATTATTAGTATTAAGTACTCGTTTAAAAAGATTAAAAAGTAAAAGTGTTAGTGCAGATTTTGAGATTTTTTATACGGATTTGTGCAGAATTTAGCTGTTTTTATTTGTATATTTTTGTTTGCTCAAACAACAAATGTGTTAAAAATAATCCCCTCAGCCTTTTAAGCAGGTCTCCAACTATAATACAAAATACTTTTACTTTTCAATCATGTTCCAAAATGTAGAGGAGTAGAAAGTACAGATACCTGCTCTCAAATGTAGTGAAGTAAAAGTCTGCTTAAGTAAAGTATAGAAACCTACATTTTGTACTTTTCCTTTGTTACTTTTCACCACTGTGATTAAAATATGAGTAGCATAAACACTAGCAGTATGCATTACAATTTACAACATCTTTTTATGTAATATGTAAAAAAGGGAATAAATAATCAGATATTTCTAAGTGCATCCGTTTAGTGCAGACGTATTACTTTAAGGTTATGACAATACAAAGCCAAGTTTTGTTGAAACTCTATTAAACAAATTAGACAGGAAGTAAGAAGCCCATTATGGATATGAGTTATTGTACACTTGGCAGGATGTGGATAAAGCTCTCCATGTTTGATCTTCATCCAAAGTACAATTAGCGCCTGTATTTACTTATTATCTATTAATCTTTTATGCTTTCCTCAGCGAGTGGTTTTCTTTGACTACATGCGGCATGAATGCATAAACGCCGCTTATAAAAGTACTTCCAATTAGCTCGGCAAATGCTACATATTCAGAGCACACTTCCATTAACGTGTACCTTTTACTACTAATTTGCTTTTGGTTTTAAGAGCAGCTTTCAAATTGCCTCCTGTTTACAAGCCGGAGGTCACTGGCTTGAAGGTCAGACTTATGGAAAATTGAATATGCAGAGGCTTCAATGCTATATGCCTTTTTTATTATCCGCTGCAGCCCCAGAGTTAATGAGGGATGTATGGGCCTTAATTTATTATTCAAAGTGATTGGAGATGGTATCTAAACAACATGCACCAGACTACACTTTGTTTTTAAAGTAGTATGACATATAGCTGGATTGCCACATAAGGTTATAAAACGGGTAGAAGTCCAAGTAATAGAAAAAAAAAAAAAAAATCATCTTATGAGGTCATGTGGTGATACAGGAAATGCTCCACTGTGTTTTTAAATTCCATACAGCTTCACTAGAATCATTTGGATAATTTCAGAGCTGTAATTTCCAATCTTTACTGAATTAAATGTAGATCACAAGGTATAAATCAAGGGTCTAGGTTTGCATAGGGGCAGTGGGGACATGTCACAACCAATATTTGGGGAAGACAAAATAGTCCCTACCAATATTTGCCATTTTATTTTAATAAACAAAAATATAAATTTATTCCGATATTTTTCCAAACTCAGTAGTATTAATTGAACATATTTTAGTTCACAATTAGTTTATCAGACATTCTGAGATGTATTCAGTGATATGATGACAGGGTTACACCTGCCGCTATTCCATTGGCTGCAGCTGAGTGATGTCATTAGTGGTGCCAGGAGCCTAAACTGGGGAAGTGGCAGGACAGGGCCGCACCTGAAGATGGCGGCTTGAGCAGGCGTGAGTGAAGACGCTGCGCGCTAAACTTTGAAAAACTTTTCAAAAGGAACTTACTTGGCTTCATCTTCAATTAAACTTGCCTTATAATGAGTCGCCGCGGAAAAAGTGACTATCACTACAAGTGCACCTCCCAAATGGAGCCCTACTCGTGCGTTGTCAGCAGCCGGACTCTATTTACAATATTCCATGGAAAAATGTACGGACATTATCTCACAAATATCTTATCATCAACAAGCAAAAGGAAATCTGCTACAAACTTCTACATCACTGTTATCCACTAAAGAATCATCTTAAAAGTTTGGACACAAAACTGTACATTTAGCGAACTGAAAAATGAAACCACCTCTCACTTATTTTGGACCTGCCCAGACTCTGTGTGATTTTGGAAAGAATTCATAAAACAATAGGGGAAGGGGACCACACCTACGCCCTTGGTATAAAATAAATTTTGAGCCAAACAGATAATGAAGGATTACTCCTTTACTGTGTGAGTGAAATAAAACACAACTCCAGGCATGTTTTTGAAGACAACAACATTCTAACATGGCTTAAAGCTCACAGGAGTCCATTTTGCATAATACAGGACCTTTAATACTTTATTATGATGACAATATTGCTTTGTCTTTGATCCAGTAATGAAGTGTCTTGGAGTAATTAAAATTGTTCAGCCCTCATGAGATGCTTTTACTCCATATTAGCTGCACATAAACATACATCAAAACTAGCTTTAAAAATCGGATGCTACATGGAAATCTGATCTTCCATCTTATTCCCGTGCGTTCCTTATCGCTGTCAGTGCATTGCTAAAGAGACGTCAGAGCAGGTGTGATAAGCCTGTCTATGCTGTACAGGTCTCCAAGCCTTCTGATACACCCCCCTCCTTCACCCCACCCGCCCGCTCCCTTTCAGCCTGACCACCCTCGTACTATGGACCGATAGCTGTCTCCTCTTATCTGACAGCTTCTACTCCACGGGGACAGATTGAGGCTTATCGGGGGAAATGGAGTCCCTTCGCTGGAGCTGACCATAACCCCGCATGCATTGGATTCTATTGCACCGATGGCTCATATAGAAAATATACAGTATAAAGTGTACTTTGACTGTATACTGTAACATGAATGGTTCAATAAAGCCGGAGGGATGTCCTCTAAGCCTTATCTGCCCTCTATCATCACAGTTTGGTTATACTGCTGTAAATGGGACTATAGGCTTGGATTTAAACAGGAGGTCACGAGCCCCCTGTCCCTGCCTCATCAGAGGAGTACAGGATATTAAAGAGATAAATGGTAACGAGATGGAGGATATAGAGATGTGCAGGCTGGAAACGTAGTATTGTTCTTTGATTGATTGTTTTACCCCAACCAAGAACAAAATGACGGCTCTTATCTGCAGCATTGTTTGGCACATACTTACATTCAGGCTGGGAGAAGGATTTCAAATGTTTTTGCAGCTGTCACAAGAAACATTTATTATGGACAAGTTCAGTATTAACAGTATATCTTCTGTTGACATGGACAAAGTTAAATTAGTCACAAGATAAACAGAGAAATAACATCTCCAGTCAGTATTTCATTTCATGATCTCTAGATAAATAGACACATTTAGGATATTAATAGCTGCATTATTACCAGGAGCTGCTCACAACTTCACAAATTAATTTCTCTACTCAATAATATTTAGGAACTATTTATTTTCATGTATTGTTTATGTAATAAAAATAATGTAAAGTTATATTGTAAAGATTGACCAACTAGGTTACAATTTAGGTCATCTTAGTGTAGGAATACATATAAGTTGAATAAGCCAGTGTGTTTCAAAGATGCGCTCTCTCCGTGCTTATTCCTTATGTGACCATGGAGATGAGATGTAGATGCAGAAATGTCACGTGTGCTGCTGCAGGTTGCATATGACTTTTCTGCACTGGGCTGGGTCGTATTGATCCAGTTAAGACATGGATCTGTTATCCTTTTGATACTGGGATTCAATCTTTACTTTCACTGCACTGTGCAGTCTTATCAGTCTATCTTCACTCTCCTACACGTCACCTTTCTCACCAATCACCACACTACATTGTACTGCTGTGTCTGGGCATCACGCCTAATGGGAGGTCCAGGTTAATGTTTTGCTGCTCTTTGAATTAGTAACATGTAGTTAGGCCAAATGTAAATGAATCAATCAATATAATGGCACCCAGCATTAGGATGTTAATGATGATGTAAGAGAGATGCACTAATCTTACAGACACTCTGTATTCTCCAATAACTTATGAAGTTATCATTATTGCTAATGTTCGGCTGCTGTCGTTTGTCAAACTGTGCTGTGTGTGTACCAGACACTTGAATCTGTTTACATGACAACAATAACACATGAAAGGCTTGTTCTAATGTTGAGCTCCTGTTGATTACCCAGAATGCACCTGTAGTCATCGTTATTATTGCTTCCAATGTCTGGCAGATCAGCCATCATCCTGACAAAGGGCTTAGGGCTGGGCTGGTTGGGGAGTATAGTGGCTAATTTGTACTCTGAGCATGTCTTTAGCAGAAAGCCAAGGAACATTCACACACATATCCGATCTGGCTCAGGGCCAGCACCTTCAGCCGCCTGAGGAAAGAGATCTGAGTGTGGAAGTGTGCTGGAAACCTGCTTAAGGACCTGAGATTCTGTGTTTCTTTGGGTGAACTTAGAAAGTGTGTTGTCTTCTTCAGTAACTACTTAGCTCTCCCGTCAGATATCCACTTAACCTCTCATCAGACAGGACAAACAAGTGATTAACATGGTTCCTCTTGTCTTTCTTTAATGTAGACACTAATGACATGTTCTCTGCTACACATCTACCATCTCACAGACTGGTGAGGAGTTTATGCCACAGAAATCCTCCCCTGCCAAGTCTTTAAAGCTCTATAACATGGAGCTGTGGCAGGTTGTTGCCCCTTAGAGCATTGTAACTAAAAATAAGTGGGAATATAAAGAGGAGATACTGTTTCTATGTGTATAAAATAGGGCTGTGTACTCTTGCAATGTAAGAAATGCAAGATTTACAAGGGAACCGCTTAAAAATCGTAATCTACATTTAAGAATCTCCATGGAGACTTGCAAGCCAAATTACAGGTTAGATTTGTGGAGAGGCAACCCCACTCACAGTAAAGTTACGTTTACACTGAAACAAATCACTTTATCACTGTATCACCATATTGGAAATGATTTGCATCTAGACACATCGTTTCTGTGTCCGCAATCAAATCCTTTCGTAACGCGAAAACACCTGAAACACTAGTCACATGACTAGGCTGGCATCTCGACCTCACATGGATGGTAAAAACAAGAAAGTGGAGCATTGTGTCTGAAGTTACAGCAGCTGATTTCGAGCCAAGGAAGATGGCAAGCGTGAACAACGCTACGCTGTTTCCCATTTGTCTATGGTTTGTTTAAACTGTTTTTCTGTGTTTTTGGGGCCTAGTTTATGTAGAGTTTATGTTTTTAATATTTTTGAACAATAAGTAACTAAATCTGTCTTGAATAAATGCAAGACAGACATTAATGTAATGACATACTGTGGACAATTTAAACCAAAGTATCAACATCAGATTGCGGACTCTCTCCAGAAAAGTTACACAATGCATCTTTAACTTAATAATAACTGGAAGATGTTGACCATTGCAGTGTAGGTCTTGAAGATCTTGGAGGGTATTTGGCCTATTTAAAATCTTCTCATGTACTAAGCTCTCGAGTGCCACTTGAAAGTCATGTAACTGCATCTTGTCACACATTTGGTAGACGTACAGATCACGAAGCGCTGCCAATTCTGGTGTTAACCAGACTGGAGGGAGAACACGCCGCCACTGTCACTGCATGTGGCTCTAATAATTAGGCCGGGATTTCTCTCTCCCAGTCTGGGGATTCAGGCTTGCTATTTATGCTAATGCGCTGGGCAATTAGCGAGTGGAAACAACTAAAAAAAGTCCTCATCTGCATTCAGCCCGGAGACTTCCCACCAGCGGACACTCTGATCACTCTGACCTCCGAAATATTCCACTTTTTACACTCATCGCACGCCTTAAGTGTGTCTCAGAGCCGTAGGAAAGCGTCTCCTCTGATTTGCTTCGATTTTGCGGAAGTGTGCACAGGAGGACGGCCCCGTATCTGAGCAGCAGGCAGGCGGGGAAACTCTCAGTTGGACAGTACACATCCAAACGCCCTCTTCTGATTGGCTTTATGTCCTGAGGGGGCAATTAACAGCGGGTCAGAGAGGGTCCAGTACGCCTGTTGCACCAAAGAGCCTCTAATGTCCCATTGTGTGGAGGGGCAAAATAGGCAAGTGATGACTCCACATCATCATCAACATTAGAAGGATACTACATTAGCAAAAACCACTTGTACTCATTTTACATTGAATTAGAAATCGTTGAGTAGCTAGCTGGACATGTCCATTTTGTCCCGCTCGAATGGCGTGTGTGTGATGGGGCCCACTGGGAATTCACAAAGCCAGAGTGACTCCGCCCCCCAGCTGCTGCTCACACACTGTAATTGCAAAGTGTTTATGCGCGGTTGACATTTAGATATTTGAACAGGCTTTGGCATAATCCCGAAAGAGGAAGTGTTGAAGCACCTCTATTTGCTTGTGACATTTATGCACACGGGGCTACGCAGGGCTACACAGATCTGTGAATGTCCCACAGCAGTACTCACAGTGTCTGTTGTTTAATTGTCCTTCTGTGTTCTGTATAATGTTTCTTTTTATATACGGTTTACAAAGGTGTAGACTTCATGCATAATTCATAATGTTGCTGCATAATCAATTTGACAGTGATGGCCACACTATTGACAAAGGTATCGAGCAGATCCAGCGTCAGTGTTACAAAGGCTTTGAGGCTTTAGAGAAGATTTTTAGACATATTTTTAAAGCATGATTGGGTGATAGAAATTTGCCTGTACACACAAAGCAAGATTCTTGTTGTACCAAATCTATGCATAATCATGAGCAACTAAAAAGCTGTATTGTGTATTTGAAATTTAAATGTGAATATTGTGATGAAAAACACATTTTCAACAGGGACCAATTGTAAAAAAAAAAGAAAAAAGGTTGGTGAGTAGAGAGAGAGAGTTTTGGTGCAGCAATATTTACACTGTGATCTGTGTCAGGGCAGTTTGAGGAGAGCAAGAGCCAAAAGTGTCCTTCCTCTGTGTCCTGCAGCATCACAGCAGTGTCCAGGGAGAACCAGGTGAACACAACAGGAAAGGCCTATTTCTCTGCTTTGGTGTTTTGGTTGGTGATGAAATGGTTCATTCCCTCAAAGTATTTCCTCTGGAAGGTAATTTGCTGCTAGCCAGGCTGGTGCCACCTATTGCTTCCGCTCGATTTCATTTTTCTCCAGCAACTAGGTCAGGAATCGGAATACACTAGACTCTTTGCAAGAACCTCTGGAAGTTGTAGACCATGCACTGGCCAATCAGCGAAGAGCTGTGAAGCCATGACTGGGTCCCTTTTGTGGTACAGCATAACAGTAAACAAAGCGGTCGAGATGGATGTAGACGAAGCCATTTATTCTGTTTTGGCAATGATTCCCAAGATCGAGGTTGTAAAACTGGAACAAAGAGAGAGTTTGGTGAATTTTATCAAGGGAAAAGAGGTTATTGCCCTTCTTCCTACGGGATTTGGGAAAAGCTTAATATACCAGTTAGCCCCGTTAGCGGCACATTACATATGTCATGACCAAATAGCAGTGATTGGTTAAAAAAAAGTACCTGCCTACCGTCAAGCGAATGAATCCTAATTCTGCGAGGTCAAAAGGTTTCCACGAAGTGTAATTTGCTGCCACATATGGTGTAAAAAGTCTATAGCATTTCAAATGTGATGAGTGAAGGCATTTAGCTGAACTGAAGCTGCTACTATTTATACCGTTTATTCCCCATCCTTGTCTGTCACAGATATCTCACCTCAGGCCTGTTACTAAATCCACACAGAAATATTATACTGTCTTACACCCAATTTTTTTTTTCAAATTATATGATGACCTACATGTGAAAATGAATACATGGTAGATTTGTATTTCAGCATTGACAATGACTTCACCATGAATCAATCAGTGCAAATACTAAAGAAATGTCTCGCAGGCTGTATTAAAATAGATACTTGCCAAGTTGTAAATCATGCAAAAATAAATAAAAGCATCTTCTCACTTTCATTCTGATTGCGTGCCCTCTAATAAATCTGTCGGGAGGAAGACACTTGCCTCTCGCCCCGTGGCCTCTTTTTATGGTAATGTTAATCATAACATTTGGAGTTCGGGGTACATCAACACGATCCGGTTTCTGTGCCTTTTTAATTCACTTCATTTGCTATTTCTCTGCTTTCTAGTCAAGCCATGTTTTGCAGAAATGGCAGAAAATAAACTACCTTTGGACATTGGAAGTAGAGAACTCATTTGAATCAGCAGGCATGTTTTTCTTCATAATCTTACACTTGCATATTCATTTGCCTTCCAAGCAACAGTGGTGTAAAAAAGTACTCAGTTTTATTTTTACTTAACAAAACTATCACATGAATAATCTACTTAAGTAAATGTATTCAATTACCTGTTTAAAAATGTACTTAAAGAGTAAAAGAAAATGTATTTTGCACAAATTTTGAGATCTAATAAAGCTTCAAATATAAAAAAAACAGTAATAAATGATAAATAAAATGATTATTTACTTTTCTGTCCAGTTAAAAATGTAGTGGAGTAGAAAGTACAGATAAAAGAGTAAAAAATATCCACTTTAAAATGTTCTTAAGTAAAGTACAGATACCTAAAAATTATACTTAAGTACAATATTTTACTATTTCCACCACTCAAAGAAGTGTATTAGTTGGTGAAATGTTCTAGTAAGTGAATAAGTGAATATTCTGGTTTGGAATACTTGTGCTAACTTCTACTAACTTCATTAACTTGGAAGCAGTAGACCACATCTAGTCGAAGATTAATATTAGGGCTTTCTTTCTGTTTGAGATCAAGGTAACCGAACACAAAATAATTCCTGTTTCTTTTCAAAGCGTCGTCCTCCATCTTGTTTTCTTTCTCATCATTCTAGGTCACCTGTGCCGCACCGAGCGTTCCAAATAGCAACTCATTTGTGACTCTGAATATGTAATAGGACAGACGTGCTTGCTTTTCCGTGTCCTGTCGCTGCTTTCATTTACCAAACATTCCTTTCTTGAACCTGACAATGGCCCACATTTGCACTGGCATCTCTTCTCAAACACCCTTTCCCACACCATCCTCCCAATCATAGTGCAGCAGCCAAGTCGCAGCACATAACAAAGACCTGTGATTACATAGCAATCCATAGCTATTACCCAAGAGGTGGAAAACATGAGCCATTTGGAAAAAAAAAGACAGAAAAAACAGCCCTCCACTACAGTGTGCTTCTATCTCCTCATTCCTGTCTCTTCCCGAAACACTGACCACTAATGATAGCTTTACCACACCTGAACATCCCAATGACAGCTTGCTCTACTATCTACAGTGGGAATTTCAAATGAACGGATGGGGAAAAATGCTTCCCTGAATCACAAACCGCAAGACATTTCCTCAGGCAAAGGCCATATAGCATATGGGATCCAGGCTCAACAATGACTTCTTAGCTTTTAATACACCCCCAATCAATAGATGTAGTGATACAGACTGAATTGATGTAAATGATTATACAGTAAATATATATTTGTTCAAAAGTGTATTGACAGGTGTGTAAAATGACTCTTGCTGTGTGATACCATTTGTTAAGGGAAGTCATCGATTAGACGCTGGGTCCAATTACGCTGATAGATCCCATATAACAAACAGTTTGGAGTGGATAGAATAGTTTTATTGTTTGCATGGGCGTGTGGAGTTTAGCTGTAAATTATCCGCAGTTATAGACGGATTTCTCTGCCTGTTTTCCCCCAGCTGATTTCCCAGGAGACGGTCACAAAACAATGCTACAAGCAAACAGCCACATGCTTTCTGCCATGTTGTGGATAATTAAATGTTAACCAACATGTGGCTATGTTTTTTTTCATTTTCATTTCATCACAAACAACATCCAAACATAGAAAAACCTGTCTCTTTGGCATATTATCAAATATCTACTCTATTGTAGTCTAGTCAAGTGCATGTTCTTGAAGTCCTGCCAATGTACTGAGCTTTTTTTTTTCTTCTTTTTCCTTGTGTATTGCGTACACTCATGGGGGGTTTCCAGGAAATTATCAATTCTTATTGCAAATACTTGGAACAAACATATATCAGGATGTCCTTATTTGTATGCATCTGGTTTCTCCATTATAAAACTGCGTAACCAAAAAGGATATTATTTTTATCCTCTACTTTACCTGAAATGACTTATTGGCAATTTGAACTGATTGAAATGACTAACAATTGGGCACCATCGGTGTGTCAAAGAAAACCCTGCTTCCACCCCCTGTCTCGGGGCCCTTTCAGAGGCTGTTCGCTTCCCTTTGCCCTTATCCAAAGTGATGTAATCACATTCACATCATCTAATGCCAGTTTTGAACACAACTCACACTGTTACATAGTAATGGCTTTGCTCAAGTTTTAGTGCTGCTTTTTGAGTGGTTTTAGACTTTTCTAATGTTTGCCTCTGCTGCAATACTTCTGGCATAGGTCTTGGAGGTTTCTGGGGCAGTACGTTACATTCACTTAGAGCTGACAGCAGTGGGGATTGCTGTGCTCTGACTGTGCACCACTTGACAGAGTGAGATCGAGGTCTCTGCTGCACACCCTCACAAAAACTAAACTACTTTTTTTGTCTGAAAGTTTTTATCTTTTATATATTTTATATTGTGTTATTCTCAGCAGTCACTTTCACAATGTAGCTTTTATGGCGTGCCCCATGTTCAGGCCAAAGGAAAGGCTGTTGTAAAGGGCAAACTATTAAATCTATATGTCAATCACTGCTGGTGATATAGCAGATTTGCTGTGTGCCCCATTAGAGAAAAGTTTTAAAACAGGATTGCATGTTATGTTATGGCTATCTTTTACTATCCAAACTGTAAATTGGAAGTGTTGTTTGCCCTTTTCAAATAGTGGAACTGCATCATGTTTTGCCCCTCTTCCAGCTGCTCACCACTTAACCTGAAGATATTGCCCACAAACCCATCTATGTAACAGTAAGTGTGCATTGCCTCAACAGGGTAAACACAATAATGTTTTATCAGGATATAAACTGCCTCCATTGTACTGACTAATAACGTGTCGCCCCGAACACGGATGGCATTAGAGATCCCTGCGCTCCTTTGGCAGGATGCTCTGTTGTGACGAAATTAAATTCTGGAGCCATGATGTCAGATAATGTGCAGCTGACAAGACATCCCAGGGTCACAACAAGAGGAAATGGCTTCACCTCCTGAATAACGTCAGGTAAATGAGAAGTGGAGAGGAGGAAAATCAAAAGCACCAGGACTGAATTGCTTACAGCTGGACAACTGTATCAGATGCTGAATACAGAAGTGGCTATGATTGACATATACAGCCCATGCATGTGGAATGGTAAGCCAAAGAATTTATTGTGTTGTTGTGGAAAAATGTTGTTTAACCACTGAAGGAAAATTAAATGAAGCTCTCAAAGAGTTGTCTTTGTGGTGGATTTTAATGCTTTCAAAAGGAATAGAAGGAATTATGGCCGTTCAGTGATGCCCAGAGTGGGCGCTCCTTACCTGACCAGCCAGTCCCTTCTACGTTCAGTTTAAACCCAAAAGGGACTGGAACGCATCTCTTAAATGCAGAAGACATCTCCTCTTTTATTCTCCTATTATTTAGACAGAATATATAACTTCTTTTACCTGAGATAAGTAATAGTTTGGTAGCCAGGCTTGCGCCACCTATTGCCTCTGCTCAATTTCATTTTTCTCCATTGACTAGGTCAGGAATCAGAAAACACTAGACGGTTCGCAAAAACCCCAGAAGTGCAAGTTCAGGCACCAGCCAATCAGCAAAGAGCCATATATTCTGTGCTGGCAATGATTCCAGAGATCGAGAATTTAAAGCCAGAACAAAGAGAATGTTTGGTGAATTTTATCAAGGGGAAAGACGTTATTGCCCTTCTTCCTATGGGATTTGGGAAAAGCTTAATATACCAGTTAGCCCCATTAGCAGCACATTACATAGTCACAACCAAACAGCAGTGATTGGTTAAATAAATAAAGTACCTGCCTACCGTCGAGCGAACGAATCCTAATGCTGCGAAGTCAGACGGTTGCTACGACATGAAACCGGCTGATGAATCAGGCTAATAGTTTGGTGCTTCGATTGTTGATTCTGTAAAAATCTGCAGTCCTTTATGCTGTTTTTTCGTCTTTTCATTGTCCCTTTTTTTAAGGCCTATAGGTCTCTGATTGGCTAACCTACCCTCTGAAATCAGGGGGACAGGATAGGGCTCCAGATCCACTCATCTTTGTAAAGTTTTGTCAAAGCGTGTGGTTCTGCCTCGTCAGGTAAGTGCGCTCTCAGACTAGATTAGACACAGATACAACTGAGTGCATCAGCAGTGACAAAGGTGCATAGAACAGTACAGTACATTATCTGATGTGTCTAATGTAGAATGTGTTTTTCCATTACACAATATAAAGAGTAGCCCTTTTAATTAATTAATTTTTGTGCACACATCGAGAGCATATAACTCACAGATACATGGGCAAGTATGAAAAATTCAATTGCTGACCATTTTGTTTTGCTAAAAGCTCATTATGGAGCCAGTCAGCAATCTAAAACAAAAACTTTTCCTCCTTGACAATTGCAAAGCTGATAAATTGTTGCGTCCTTCCAACCTCATGAAAAATCCCATTTAAGATTTAGTAACACTGCTCATTCAAACATCAAATCACCGGCTCTAAATTAATCATTCTTTCATTGAGGAGATGAAATTTCCACTGGCATCCTTCTCTAGTTTGTTCTGCTTGTTTGGACCCGATTTTTCTCAGGTGATACACTATTGGGAATTAAATTAAACTTCCAGATAGGCAGTGATTATGTGAGCCAGGATTCCTATTACACGGCTCGGAGCAAGTGTAAACATTGCCATATTGTAGCGCTCTGAGATTCCCTGCATGATCTGTGTTCCCTCTGCGCCGACATACCTGCTGTGATCATCGTATCCCATATTAATCTACCAGACGGAGAAGGCTTGGCTGCAAACTTTCAGAAATCTTCTCCATCACTATTTAGATCCACCGAGGGATACTGCTGTAATGAGTTTGCTTCCAAGGTCTTTTGATTTTCATTTTTCTTGGTAGATGCACGCTAGACAGTGTTGGAAAGTGACTAAATGCATGTACCTGAAATATGTATTCTGAATAATCGTTTAGACAAACTTTATTGATCCGCAAGGGAAATTATTTGGAGACAGTAGCTCACACATCAAAATAAATATAATAACAAAGAGGAAAAATATAAATGGTGATAATAAATTCTAAATAAGTAGCGAAAATGACAAGAGACTGGTGTCAAATAAGGCATAATTATATACATGTATCATTTCAGTTTTGTATTTTTATTTTGAGTAACTGTATTCTGGTACATTTACATTTTCCTTTGGTGGTATTCAAAATATAGTTATTTTTCTACATTAAAGGAATACTTGGTAATTGATCATGCAATTTTGGCTTTGGACTACACAGTATTAGTGAAAAAAAAGCAAACAGCTCGTGTGTGCATGTGATTTTTTCTTCTCTAATTAGACATAAGTTAATGCAAAACAAAAAAATTACGCAGTTTGTAATTATATATCATGTTCTTTACACTATAATTGAAATGCAACTCCATGTGAAAGTATTCTAAGTGTTCAGAATTAAGGGTGTCAAAAATATCTAAATATTTATATATCGTATCGCTTTATGTGATGATACAGTATCGATATCATGGGCTGCTGCATCGATATATCGCCAAGAGTATTTTCTGGTCTTGTCTTTCATGGAAGGAAACTCATGTATGCAAGACATTTGGCATTTTTACTGTTTTGATGATTAAAATGTGTGTGTTTCATATTCACTTTGCACAAGAAGTGGTTTAACAAAGACTTTTAATATCACAGCCATGATTTAGACATTATTTTTTATTGAACTGTATCGAATCGATTTGAAATATATCCTGTCGAACCGAAAGTGCACTGTATCGAGATATGTATCGTATCTTGGCCTGTGTATCGAGGTATGTAACGTATCGGCAACTTCTTAGTGATACATGATTCAGAATACAGTATTTTGATTCGACCATGTATTAGAGCACATTACAAAATCCATTTTAATTTGGGTATTTAGTTTTCCCAAAATATTCTCCAACTGGCTTCTTCAGCTTAGTGAGAGATACAGTGAGAGATACAGAACTGTGTTCTTACCATACTCCATACAACTCTACAATAACTCTTATATAATAGATAACCCTACGTCCTGTCAATCACTGTTTCGTCTTTGCACTGTTTTCTCCTTATGACCTCTAGTGTATAACAGAGATATATTTGTCTTACTCTATTCCAGTATTTATTTATTTTTTTTGGTGTACACATATTATTATGCCTTATTTGACACCAGTCTCTTGTTATTTTTGCTACTTATTTTGAATTTATTATTACCATTTATCTTGTATCTCTTTGTTATTATATTATATTGTGATGTGTGAGCTACTGTGTCCAAATAATTTCCATTGTGGATCAAGAAAGTAAGTCTAAATACATTTTCAGTATTCTTCCCATCACTGGCTGTAGATGCGAGCTCCCAGACTAGACTTGCGTGTCTGAGTAGCATACTGGAGGGAGAGTCCGTGGAGGGCGAGATAAGCAAAAGAAAACAGAACATGGGACGGAGCAGGGAAAAGTGCTTCCGATTCCCTGGTGACAAACGGAGTGAGCGTCAACTTGAAGTGACGAGTTTGCGTGGACAACTTCCGAGTCTCACTAATGGAGAGTGTGAACATGACGGAGCCAGCAAGCACCATGTGGGACCGCCTGCCGTCGACTGAGAAATATTCACCGAGAGTTCACTTATGTTTGCTGAAGCGGAAATTCAACCTGGAAGACTGCATTTCCTAATTTGTATCAGCCAATCGCAGCAGTAGCTTTGCCAACCGATCTCATCTTTGCATTTCAACGTGACATAACATAAATGCTAGTAACCCTGTGCCGATGCAGGAGAGCCAGCATACTTCTCAGCCTCTCCATCTTCTTTTGATCAATACCAACACAGCTTCTTTATTTATACATGAAAACAGCTTAAATTGCTCATATGATGCTATTTTTCTTCTTTTCTGATTTATGTTATATTTCCTTATCACAAACATACCTGGAGATGTGCTTTGTTTCATTTGCACATGTTTAACCCTCTCCAGGCAGGCGTTGCAGATTTGCAACAGCTAAATTCCAATTACCTACTTACTCTTCCCATATTTTATGAGCTTTTTTAACTCAGGAGCCCTTTCTCCCATCCATGCTGATAAACGTGGACGATGCAGACTGTGCAAGAATGGCTACACGCAAACGGCCTGCCAGAAGTGCAAAATAAAAAACTCAGGATTGTATATTACTACCCCATATTATAATTTTCCCCAAATTAGGGATGGGCATTCGATGAAATTTTCTTAATCGATCGTCGGAAGAATTAACGATCGATTATCGATTAATCATTAATATTTTTATATTAAAATGATCATCATTATTATTACTATCTGCACTACTAATCTGCATAAATAAATTAACTTTATGACATATAAACCGTAACGACTCTAGAGCCACATCAATCCGTTTGAGATTATAATGTGTTTAATTCAGTTTTGCGCAACTCTCACAGAAATGAAACTTAAAACCGCATAGCTAATTTGTATAAACTACAGCTCTTGTGTGCTGATGCGGTCAGTTTCTGTCGGATTAAAAGACATGACATGTGTGACCAGATTTGCGTTTGTTAAAACCAGGACACCGTACGGGAGGTGGGAGGTGGGGACTCATCATCGACATTTGCGCTTGGTACGTTGCAGGCTGACCGACTGTTTGTGTTTGCTCGCTCCTTCTGAGTGCAGAGAGACACATGTACGGACCCCTGTTT
Organism: Boleophthalmus pectinirostris; assembly: GCF_026225935.1. Taxonomy (NCBI): domain Eukaryota; kingdom Metazoa; phylum Chordata; class Actinopteri; order Gobiiformes; family Gobiidae; genus Boleophthalmus; species Boleophthalmus pectinirostris. Next base: position 12,566,057 of record NW_026570971.1, on the reverse strand, counting down.
GGTCACGCTACGCACAGCAACCTACATTCGGGTTGTCGATTAAAATGAACGTAATCGATGAAATTCTTAATGATCAATTATCGATTAATCGACTAATCATGCCCATCCCTACCCCAAATATCAGATTTTTCCTGATAATAAAAATTAATTTGAGCCTGAGAGGGTTAACACACAAAAGCTGCAAATTTAGGCTGAGTTCTTCTCTCAAACAGAAAACACGATGTTCCCCAGTGTGATGTCATGTATAGGAAGTGTGACACTACATTGATTTGGATAACTTCAGCCCTGGAATTGTCTATCTCTACTGAACTAAAGGTAAAATGTAGCTGTTAACTTGAAAACTACCACTTCATGAGATCACAAGTTTTGAGTATTGGAGATTAAGTGTGTGCAAAAATATGAAATTATCAATGTATTGTACCATTTAATGTGATAATACATTATCGATGTTGGGGAAAGTTGTATCAATATACTGTCAAAAGTATTTTTTGGTATATTTTACTTAATTATTTTGTTACAGCTCTACAGTTTTATTGCTTGTTTAGAGGAAGGAAACTCATTTATGCGACACATTTGACATTTTCACTGTTTTGATGATTAAAATGTGTGTGTTTCATATTCACTTTGCACAAGAAGCGGATTAACAAAGACTTTTAATATCACAGCCATGATTTAGCCATTATTTTTTATTGAACTGTATCGAATCGATTTTAAATATATCGTATTGAATTAAAAGTGCACTGTATCAAGATATGTATCGTACCGTGGCCTATGTATCGAGGTATGTATTGTATCGGCAACTCCTTAATGATACCCAGCCCAATTCGAGATATACTAGTAGATAGCCCAATAAAGCAGGATTACTCAAATTTGTATGAATGAAACAAAGCACAACTACAGGTATGTTTTTGATGAGGTAAAACATTCTGACATAAACGTAGAACATGTTCTGTCATTGCATAGCACAGTGACAACATAATCTAATACCAATCTTCTCTGCTGTGGAATGTTGGCATATTACTGTTGATTGTAACTATCTATGTATACATGACCTAAATATTTGTCCAATCAGTTGTCAGATTGTCAGCCCCCCCCTACCACCACCAACTACAGTTTCCTATTGTCACAAGCATAGCCATCCATCAGTGCGTCGTGATTGGGCTGTCATTAGCGGGGGGGCCGTGCCTGTTCTTGTCAGACGGATGCTGGGAAGGAGCTCTGAGGAGGCCCGTGGATAAATACGCCGTCCCTGATTCAGCAGCAGTAAACATAGCAGGAGAGCAGGTGATTACAGGGTATCTCTCAGTATTTGGGTTGAGGGCAGGTTAAAGGGAGAAGAGCCAGCTCCTCTGAATGAATCCTCTCATACACGACAGTGAAGAGGGAGAGGCAGCACAAGATGGGACACGAGCTGAGGTTATACGGTGCACCAGCTATGACAACTTTACAAGATGGCACGTTTGTAATTATCCTACATCACTATCATTATCCCTGGCATGAGCGGGCTGTCCTCATCCTGAGCGTTGCACTTTTTTTCCCTAATGCAGCAGGTATTTTTATGTGGCCTAGTTTCGACAAAGGGTTACAGCCTGCAGGCCACGTAGAATAAATTTGATTACATATTGTAGTGCTCTTGAACCTGTTCACCTGTGATACTTTCATAAGCTAAGCTCTCATTAAAACAGGATTCGAAGTCTTTACTTTAGGCCCCGCAGCTGTTTGTTTTATACAGACAGAGTGAGAGTGCAGTAATAATGCAGGTGCAACGTTTTATATGAAGTTTTATTAAACACACTGTTATTAGAGTCTGCCTTAAGGTTGACATATTTCTGTATTTCTGCTATAATTATTTAAATATTTCATTGTGACTAAGCTATTATGTTCAGTCCTTCATCTTGCACCACTTACTGGGGTAAAGGGGGCTATATCAGCTATTCTAAGCCTGAAGCGGCCACTTTGGACACTTGCCAGTTACTGAGACCATTTATGTCCAGAGGAGGACATGCAATTATGGACATAGTATAATCAACATGTTCCAGTTTGGTCAGAAGAAGTCAAGCTATTTGAAAATAGTGGAAAAAATGATTGGAACATTAGACATTGCTATTAACCCCTTGATCACCATAGGCCCTTTTGAACCCCAGACCTGTTTGCCTTCGTTTCATTTGGCATGGTTATCCAGGACCACGTCTGCCAAGTCAGCAACTGATGTCACCCAAACATAACTAATGTTCAATCCATAAACCTAAATTGTACTGGATTTATATTGCCGTCTCTGGAAATATTGCAATTTATCACAAACTCAAGCATTTGGTGAAAATGTATTTTCTTTTTATATTGGCTTTTTGCCATCTTGTTTTCTCTTGAGTCTACGTTATCTAATCCAATCATCTCATGGTAGTGTGTAGCTCCTTCTTAGCCAAAGCAGACCTGGAGTCAGTCACCATCTGTCCCCTCTGGGAGGTAGTGCCTCACATGGGACAATTTGGACCCCTCAAACTGGCTGGCACCGTTCACTTGAAATACTTTCACACCATACCACCATATCTATATAATTTATCTATATTCACCTGGTGCAATTCACTTTTGTCATTCTCTGCTGAACAATCAAATTAAGTCTCCCTTTACCTTTCAGATTGCACTGATCTCTGAGCCGCCTGACTAGGCTCCATGTAGCAGCCTTTGCAGCGGCGTGTTGTTGCGCAGCTGTGGAGCTGGCGGTGTGGTAATTGTCCTTGGCAGAGCTGAGAGCAGTGCAGAGTGGAGGACATCAGAGCTGTGCTGGTCATGTCAATCAAACGCCCCGTGCAGACTCCCTCAGATAGATCTGTGTGCAGCGCATCAGAATGGAGGGGCCGCTCTGTAATGGCCTGTCACCAAATCATTCTCTACGTGTCACTGAACCACAGAGCTCTGGTCAATGACTACTTCATGGGCAGAGATGATAGTTTGAGCTGCACTGTGTAGGAGTTGGCTGTACCTGAATTTTCACACCCTAAAGGCAAAAGGATGCTCCTGTTATAACTTTTATGTGAAACCAATGGAGCTGCCACACTGATGATGTCAGTATTTTGCAATCTTGGCACAAGTTTGGTCTCTATTTCATTGGCAACCCAAACAACGTGCTCTGTGACCTAGAGTCAAGAATCAAGTAAAGTCTGTAAAGGGTTCTTCATCATCTGATAAACAGGTTGTTCACCAAGTAAAAATCCTTAGAAACCATAAAAGACATTGGTTTCAGGTACACTTTCATATTTATTAAAATGTGTCCTTTTTCCATTCAGAAGATAATGAATTGTCTTCAACAAAATTCAAAGCAAAAAGCAAATGGTTAGCTGAAGTCTTTTTTGTTACAATACACCTGAAACATGGACATTGTCCTTTAGTTTTATTGCAAGGATTCTATCACTAAAATCTTCATTGCTCTAGTATGTACAGGACAAAATGTGGATTGAATCATCTAAAAATAACTCAAGAGGAATTCTATCAGTCGAGCTCATTTGTTTTACAACCCAAAATCCCATTTTCTCTCTTCCCCATCTATCTAACGGCTGCATTGGGCCTAAATAATGTGTTTCCCCCGCTCCACAGATATAGCAGTGCCAGTGTTTGCTGTGTGGGCTTTATCTTGTTTATGTGGCCATTTCTCTCTTTAAGATATCATTACTGAGCTGGGACACAGGCAGGGGGGTGGGGGTGTAGTGGGTGACCTCCTCTTTCTGAATGGTTATTTGTTGACAAGTTCTGTTTGCACCAGGAGTGAACAGTGCTATATAAGTCAAAACAACTGAAAAACCTAGTTACACCTCGATTTTAATCAAATATACTCTTGGAGGCCAGGGAGGGTTTTATTCAACCCAAACTGCCACACAAACATCAAAGCCTGTTACAGATTTAACCCACAAGTGCAATGAATTTTATAAGAGAAAATACCAGATAGTAGGAGATGATATTTTGTGAACATTTGATTGTAATATTGTCTTAAAGTAACATTCTCAAAGCATGGTGTTTCTGGGGGTCATTGTGCTTTACCACATACTGGAGGAAACACTTTGTTTGCGTTCAGCTCACAGTCAGTTTACTCCCGTCTTTCTCATCATCTTTTAGTCTGTCATGGTCTCATTTTATGGAATGCTAAAACAGGCCAAAATGTAAATGCTTTGCTCCCTATGACACATTGCAGATGCTGTTGATAGATTAGAAGAATATCCAATAACAGAACTGCCTTATATACCAGTTATAATTGGAAGACTAGAGGAGAGAATTAATTGAGAAATAACACATCTGATGTTTGCTCACAGATGTAGAGATATTATGATACAAATTAAGTCAATCTGCCAAAGCAATGACCAAGCCCTCATGCCTGTTTAACCCACTGTTTTTGGTAATGCTTGGAGTGAAAGATCCCAAAATGATTTCCAAATAGGAAGGGGCATTGGTGAAAAGTGAATAGGTACGAGCAGGAGGCCACATGCAGGCGTGAACATTAGCACGCAGGCTGCCAGTCAAAATGACTGATTACCTGAGAGGGTCTGCTGAGAAAAGTCAATTGAGTACTCAGAGCCCTCTGTCCCTCGGCCTTCACACAGCCCACACACTCCTCCCCAGGGTGTTCAAAATGTACAATCATTAAAATATCCACGGCGCTTGGCCTTCGCTGTAATTTCAGAGGAATGCTGTGGCCTAAGCTGTTGCCATCAGTCTCCCACTGCCACACCTACAAGAGTGGAACTGCTTTTAAACACGCTCTTTGCTTAAGGTAATTGATTTACACAGCACACTGCTGTGATCTGCTTCTGAGATAAGAAAACTAGAAACACAGATGTGAAAAAGAAATGTCTTCAGTGTGTGTTGTGGCCATGGCTGCCCTCATTTATGGACATCCATCTTACAGAAGATCATCTCATCTAATGTGACCTTTTCTTTTTTGGTCTAACAGAAGTCCACTCACCCAGACTGTGTATAAGAACGCTGTCACACCAAAAGAGTTCCCCTTCATGTGTAGGCATGTGTGCAAGCAACTATTCAAGCACAGTAATGAAACCATAATGGATCACTATTTATAAATGGTTTGTCTCAAACAGGATGCGACTCAGTAGCACCGGTGTCAGTAGTTAAAGTTTGTGGCCAATGCCGTCATGATAACCTTAGCACTGCTGTGTCCTTCTCCTTCTGAGTGTGTCCCAGTGGACCAGGCTCCTGTTCACTCCTGTATTTATAGAGCTTGTATCTGTCCTCAAACTGCCCTTCACTTCCCCACACAAACCACACTGTCTTCACCACAGAGCCTCAGCCATTTGTCACTGTTTATGATGAGGCTGATTTTCAATGTGACACATCTCAGTTACCAAATAAAGCCAGTTTATTTACAATATGTCAGCCTCCGTCAAACCTAAAAAGCTCTCTTATTTTAATTTTTCTGTTAATATGTTACGACTGTATGTTGAGACTAGTGTTTGTCTTTGTTTCCATTTTAAACAGTGTCCAAGCTTCCATGCTTAGGTATTTTCATGTTTTGACGTTTTAGTATTTTATAGCTCCACTCTACCCACACTGTACAGCACACATCCAGACTGGAGCTCTTGTCTATCTATTGTGTTGTGTGTCTTCTCACCATCCTCTGCTTCTCTTTATGACATGTTATGCCCTCAAACTGAAAACAGCTTATTTGGGTGTGTTGCATGTCCATTGTCCCAGTTATATTGAGTGTGTAAACTTGAGCTGCGTGTCCATATGGGAGCCCTCAGCACCGGTTTGCCTAGAGCCCTGACTCCCTGTGACCGTGTCAAACAGCTTTCTGTGGATCAGGGGGCTTTGACAGCAGAATAGATTGCATGTGTTTAGGTTTGGGTGGGAACAGTACCAGTGTGATGCCCAGGGCGGAGGTGGTCTGTGAGCACTGGAGAGGGAGGGCCGGAGCTACAGTTTTCATCCGTCAGAGCTGACCAGGAGCGGGTTGTTTCAGATGGAGTATTCATTGGTTTCAGCACCCTGTAATGAGCAACATTTTGAGGAAGATATAATATTTTGTTTAATATTTTTAAACACTATGACAACTGAATTTTTCATCATATTGAACCCTATGGCCAGACATAAAGTGCATTATAAAAACATTTGTGGTTTCATATTGCAGCAATATTGCGGGGGGGATGTGCATGATATAAAACAAATACTTATTTTGAGCGACAGTAGCTCAACTGGTAGATGGTTTGTCCACTGATCCAAACGTTGACTGTTGGAATCCCACTCTCAAAGATAAACACAGATGATTTCTGCTGTGTCCTTGGGCAAGATGTTTAACCTACCTCACCTGTAGTGTCTACGTACACTGGTGAATGAATGTGTGTGTGAATTAATTAATTAACCATTCTGAAAATAGTGAGGCTGAATAGAGAAATGAGAATTTGTTATATTGAATTTATTGAATGCCTAAAACATGACAAGAGATTATTTTATGGACCCCATGAATACAAAATAACATAATAAAACATCTGAAAAATGGTGTATAGTATAATCTGTTTCTGTTCATGCAGCATTCTAACATCTAGTGGGTTGTGGTTGGATTTAGAAGCTTTGAAGACATTTACAGAGGACAACACAAACCACCTTCTGTCTCTCCATGCATCTGTGCGTCTCCTCCCCCGTGCAGACCCCCACCTCCAGCCCCATGCAGACCCCCACCTCCAGCCTGACAGTGTAATCATGGAGCCGGACAGCGTTTTATGGGCTCTTCTGTAATAACCACCCGCACCGTTTGACCTCCACAAGTCCCCCAAACACACCCCCATGCGCCATCTCCTCGGACCAACCAACCAACGAACCAACCCCCTCCCCAACATGGCCGACTGTCCCGTCAGATCTTTTATCCCCAAACCTTTCCATCCTCCATCACACGCTCAGAGGCTGCAGGCATGTCTCGCAGGTCAAAGGTGGGAGCTGGTCTGTCATGGTGGGCTGGGCCTTAGACATAACAGGAGCCTTCAGGGCCAATCCTTTTGACTGCTGATAATTTTTTGTGTTCAGAGACTGATGGATGACACGGTTTAACATCAGGTAACAAGGGGATTCAATCAGTCTTGAATTTAATATCAATAAGATCAACTGTTGAATTGCCTAAAAGCTATTGAGATTGGAAAACACACTTTAAAGGTCTTATATTACGCAAAATCGACTCTTACAAGCTTTAAGCCATGTTAGAATGTTATTATCACCTAAAAAGCATACCTGGAGTTGTGTTTTTGTTTCATTCACACATGTTTGAGCAACCCTTTATTATTACAGTCTGTCTCCATCTCCAAAGCTCAAAACACTCTGTGCCACCTAGTAGTTTTCACGTTAACCATTACCTTTTACCTTTAGTTCGGTAGAGGTTGGCAATTACAGGACAGAAATCTGATTCTAGTTAAAGTGTATGGAGTTTATCCTGTATAATCATATAACATCACAAGGAGGAACAGAGTGTTGTCAGTTTGAGAGAAGAGGTTTGTGGGTTAAACATGGGTGAATGAAACTAAACACAACTCCAAGTATGTTTTCAATGAGGAAACAACATTATAACAGAGATTAAAAATAAGTAATATGTGCCTTTAAGTACCATATTTTTCAGATTATAAGTCATACACTTTTTCATGGTTTGGGTGTTTCCTGCAATTTATGTGAGTTATATATTAAAATTTTCACACTGACAGCGGCTCTAGGCTCTAAGCTTGTGTGTCAGTATCTTCTGCTCCTGTTACTCCTGGACCTCTGTCACTTCACTCTACTGCACATGTCTCCTGCAGAAAGAGCTGGTAATCGAGCAGCAGAAAGAAATTTGGAGTGAGCGAGAAACTTGTGACACCGGGAGGGTGCGCCATGCAACTTTCCTGGAAGTCACTGGATGGATGGACAAAGCCTGGACTTAAGTGACAACTGAAACCATCCTGTCAGGATTCAGAAAAGCTGGAATAATTCTAACTGGAACTGATGCCGAGTCTGACAACAGCTACGTAGAAGAGGAAGCGGTGCTCCGTTTACCTCTAGAGGTCGCGGAGTTGTTCAGAAGTGACACAGAGGATGAAGACTTCAATGGATTTAGTGATTTGGAGTGAAATGGAGAGTTTGGTAAAATTGTTCTGTTCTGTTGTTTATGTTATCGTTATCTGAAGAACTATTCATATGTGATGTTAACAGCCTGTTGTTCTCTGTTCTGTTGTTTTTACTATAACTTGCCTTTCAAGATGAAATGTTGATTTTATAAAATTAATTTCCTCCAAAAAGTGTGATTTATATATGTTTTTTTTTCTTCTTCATTACACATTTTTGGCTGATGCAACTTATACTTTGGAGCGACTTATAGTCCAAAAAAAATACAGTGATATGTGCCTTTAAGACAGATATTTTTAGTGCATACTTACAATTTAAAAATTCAATTTTTATTTGTTTCACTTCTTTTTATGTACAACAAAGACCAAAACGTTATGTATGGTGTCATTCATAATACATTTAACAACATCGTCACACAGATGAATACGAATTTGAATCAACAAATCAGCTTAACTGTGAACAAACAACATATGTTTTTGTCGTCTGTCTTGTTGATGCTTGTGCGAGGTCTCTTATTACCATCTAAAATGTGACCACTAAAGCACACTGGAACAAAAGTCCCCACCTGTTCACACATCTCACAAAACAATGTTTGTTCTACAGGCTCATTCATTAACTCCGTGAACGGCTCCCTAACGAGCGCACGGGAGGAGGTGTAGTCCTTGTTATGGAAGCCCCGTCATTGCCTGTGGAGACCAATCTTCTGCTCTTCAACACAAAGCCTCCTGATCCCTCTTGAGATGTAGTGCTGTGTCTTCAGAGCAGCAGCAGGTACGACACACAGGATGAGGCTTATATTTAGGCGCTGATGTCTCCATTTGTTGCTTGGTCACAGTGTGCGGTGATGGATTGAGATGTTTCTATTTCCTCCAGCTCGGCTCCTCTTTCCCCCCTCTCCTCCCTGACAGACCATCCATCCTTAAACAATTTGGCAGTGGCCGGTTGTGAGACACAGACGTGGGATTGGCCTCAGCGCTGACAGTTACCTTAATGAAAGACTCATCGGAGGCTGGCAGCGGCTCTTTCACGGGGGGAAGATGGACGGAAGAATAACACGCTGTCAGGTGAGGGAGCCGAGCAGACATTATGAGATTCTGTACGCAACAAGTATTAGGGTCGGAGAGCAGCGGTCAGAGGAGTCCACCTGGAATTCAAATCAAGTCTGGGGAGAGGCGGGCTGTCATTCAAATGCAAGAAGGTGCTATAAAGGTGCTGGCAGTTTAGAGTGTGCTCATCTTTAGAATCAACATGTTTTTACGTAATTACACCTTCTAAAAGTGACATAAAAAGTAAACATTTTTTATGAATCAGTTGACAAACATATAGGTAGTGAAACTGTTGGTTGTCAATATAAATACCTTGACAGTCTGTCTTCAAAGTATAATATTACACAAACTTTACTCTTGTTACTCATTATAATTAGGGTTGGGCAAAAAAGTATATATATATATTAATCGCATTAATTGCATGAGTTCCTGTGATTAATCATGATTAATCGCATGTTATACGCAAAACCAATTAATGAATTCAGAAGTAGCACATAGCGACTTTTATTGGAAATGTAAACGAAAGTGCAACAGGAGCAGGGCACTAGTCTGTAAAGTCCATGTTTATACTTCTTCCTTTTGGAGAATCTTACTCAAAAAAAGAACCAATTTTAGTGCTGTTTGTCAATTCCTAGAATGTGACTTAATGAGTTGAATTCACAAGTAAAGTCCGGGTGATCAGCGGCAGTAAAATAAAGTATTCAGTGTAAAGCTCAACAGAAAAAAATCTAATCAAACCAAATACAAAACTGAAATGTATTGCCACTGCCAGGGCTTTAATGTTATCCTGTTTGACATAAAAATGAGAATCTCAGTCACCAGAAAACAGTACACACAAACAGAAAAAACTTTCAGTGCAGTTTGTGAATTCCTAGAACTTTTTTTTTTATTATTTACTTTTCTGAACAAAGCAAGTTGCTAAGGCATACAAGATTATTATTATTATTAAGAATACAATCGATTTGTGTTAACTAATTAATTCATTAACATATTAACGTGCCCAGCCCTAGTTATAATGTTGCTACTTCATCAAAATATACCCGGAGTTTTGTTTCATTCACACAAGTTTCAGTAAATGGAGTTAACTGAGATTCAGGAGTTGGACCACGCATCAACCTTCTCTCCAGCCAACCACAACTTATCTCAACCACGTCTTCAATTACCCAGAAGCCCTATTTATACGGCCTATCCTGACAACACCGTCCACTTCAACACTCTTGACCCCCTGCTCTCCCACCCATGTCTTTCGTCCATCCTTCAGTCCGAAGACATCATCTTCATGGAGGGAGTGTTCCAAATCAGCTGTGTGACCATTTTGGACTGTAGAAGGACCCTAAATCTCCCCCCAACTATCACAACGTCAATAAACATCTTTATTGTATTTCATTGCTGTGGCGTGGCTCTTAGCAAGAACATCTACATCTACATCTCCATCTCCAAAGCTCAAAATGCTCTGTCCCACCTTGTTATGTCATTAGTGGTAACTTTCCTCAGCTTTTATCTTTTGTTTAGCGGAGATTGGCAATTCCAAGGCTGAAATTTAAAAACACAGTGGAGCACTTCTTGTATTACCACATGTGTGAATGAAACAAAACACAGCTCTTGGTATATTTTTGACGAGGAAACAACATAGATCAGAAAATAACGCAATATAGGCCTTTAAATGGTCTTGTTATTGAAGCATAGTTTATTAACATAGCCTTTTCCTTATTTACTTATGACCAACCATATATTAACGTATTCACATACTTTTTTTTGTTTGTTTAGTTAATATGCACAGTTTGGCGGCTACAGTTTACTAAAGCCCAAAACATATTACCATGTTGTTTATGTTGTCCATTTTTTACATTGTGCGAACATGTGTGTGGGACCTATAGAGTGCGGTGGCCTGAGAAAGCTAGAGGCTCCTGTCAGCTCTCAGATTTATCGTCCACAGCTGCACAGAGTCGTCTTAGGCCTGCGTGTCAGCCCAGTAACTGCAGCCTAACCTCTTAGCGCCAGGCCGGCTCCGGTGATGGATGGAGGTGTTTAAGTCGGGTTAAAAGTCTCCTTCCAGTCACTCAGCGAGCACAGCCACACTTTAATCCTGCGACCTGAAAGCCTGTCTGTAATATAGCCATTTGAGGCTCTGATGAACAAAGTGCGGGGACTTGCTCTACTGGGCTGAGGCTGGATGGATGAAACCCTGGCTCCTGTCCACGCCGCTCTGATTAGCCACCTGCTCCGAGCGCGCCACTCCACTCCGTTACATTAGCGCTAGCTCTGCTCCGGTAATACTTGTGGACAGTTTGTTTGTTTACATGCAGAATGAGAAAATCTAACTGTGCCTTCATCTGATTGTAAGAGATTGTAAGAGGCATTTCATTTTATTATTCAGAGTAACACACCTGGACAACTTGGTCTGTAGTCAGTATAGTGCTACTTAGGTCAGAGAGACACACTGAGTATGTTGAGCAGTTGCAGAAAGAGAGCAAAATCCTTTTCAGAGCCATACTAATGTTTATTTCCTCTCTTACTGATACTTACTGATTGATGCAGCTGATAACATCAAGATTTCCTGGAGATGTGATGGTAATTGTAGGCACTGTTCTGTCTGTTAGTTATAAGTTAGAATTTAATCTGAGCTTTATTTTAAAACAATCTGACCAGAAAGAGCTGAACTAGTTGGAACTACAACACGTGAGCTGATTAAAAATGGTCTCTCACACATAATTACAGTTTTTCAGTTAGTTGCTCTCACCTTTTGTTGAAAATCAAACACCTAAACATGACCATGAACGCTCGTATTGTTCACAGGCTCCTGAAAAATATTTGTTTTAAATCAGTTTTGCAGTTTTATAGTTTTTTTTCCAGACCATCTTAAAACATTGTTGATAGTGTTTGCCATTGTGTGCATTGTGTCACCATGGTAACATCTGAACATTCCGTCATTCGAGACGCATGTAGAACTCCCCCAGCATGATCTAAATGGTAAATGATCATATTTTTATATAGCGCCTTGCCACCTTCAAGGCACTCAAAGCTCTTTACAACAGGGAACCACTCACCCATTCACACACGCATTCATACACCAGTGTACAAAGACACTACAGGGGAGGTAGGTTAAGTGTCTTGCCCAAGGACACAACAGCAATCATCTGTGAGAGCTGTACTCACATGGACAATGTGTACGTCGAGAGTGAGATTTGAGAGTGGATCTGACCGCTCAACGAATGATGATTATGTCAAAAGTGGAATTCGAACTGCCAACCTTTGGATCAGTGGACTGAGCTACTGTCGCCCTCACTGCATGTCACTGTAAAGTATCAATTGACTTGGTGATCACTGTTGATGTCTTTTGGCAAGACACCTTTCTTACAGTGGTGTCTGAATGACACTGCTGTCTTTTTGCCAGGTCTTCTCTGTCTGAACAGATGCACAATGAATCTTTGTCTTCATAAGAAAATAAAAGCAGGAAGTACTACTGGATTACAGCCAGTACACCTTTACTAAACTCATGTCTATCAAAGTGTCTTGTTGTGATTTAATTAGCTCCAAATGCTGCTCTCTACTGCTCTCTCAAGTTGTGCATGTAAACGTTCCGAGTAAATCAGAATTTTGTTTTTTTGACCCTGCTCACCCACCCCACTAACTGCTTGATGCTCCAGTTTTCCTGAAAGCCTGTTGTGCACTTCCTGATGTGAGAATCCCTGAGACAAAACCAGGTAATAAAGACAGCATTAGAGGCCTAATTAGACTACCGACCTGCTTTGGCAAAACAAATCATTTCATCACGCCGCTCACAATAGGGCATCGCAGCTGATCCGAGGCACAATATTTCATCGCCAATTTCCCGTACCTGGGATTTATTCACCAATTTCTGTCAATAAATCTGGGCTCATATCCATATTTATTGAGGTGTGAGTTGGAGGAGGCTCGGAGAAGACAGTGTTTCTGAGAGGCTTCTGGGTCCCTGGGTGAGCCTTAACCCCTCCCTCTGACTCTCATATCCTGACGCGTTCACAGGCCTTGTAAAACTCACCGCTGTAGCTGTCACCGTGATAGTAAATTACTCTGACATACAGGATTCTGTGCTTCGTTCATCCATCTGGCTTAGAGCTTCAATTAACCAGTGCTCTGTACAGTACAATGCGTATACGGTGCTTGATTTGTATTTTTCCGAGTTAATTTCTTTGCTAGTGTGGGTCCAACAAAATGTAAATACCGGCATATGTTATTTTGTTATAATTAAGAAAAAAACATGGAGTTGGAGCAATACATATGTTTCTATAAATAATTAACAGGATAGTTGGGCAAGCTGTTATTCAAGGAGAAAAAATCCAATAAAGTAATGTTATGCATGCTTGCTTAGATAAGTTTTGTGCCATGAGTATGCAGTATGCATTTCAATTATGGTACCATTTAGGTGAATCGGTTTTGAGTTGGTGGAGTTGCTGTATAACCCTATACACCAAAACCTTTGAAGTTTAGACTAAAATGTCACCATTTTTATTTAAATTGTTTGCAAGGAGCCTGACTATCTTGACCCATTCTTGACAATGTCTTAGTGGCACTGTGATCTTTAAGTGTCTGTCCTATATTATGCAAAATTTTGAGCTTTTAGCCATGTTACCTCAAATGCTGCTCAAATAATTTCAAATAATTTCCCTTGTGGATCAATAAAGTTTGTCTAAGTCTAATGTAGAGGTCTGCAAGAGACAGAATTTTCAGTCCCCCTCTTGCTCACACCAGCGAAGAATTGTAATTTTCATTCCCGCTCCTGCCCACATCTGCAATATTTTGTCCCACTCTTGCCCGCAAATCCAAGAGATGGGGACGTTTGCTTTCTTAAGCTCTATCATACACGGAGAAGCAGAAAGGAATTGTCTAAAATGTGTGCGAGATTAGACCACATCCGCAAGTTTAGATGCTTAAAATGTTTTTATTAATGCCAAATAAAATAGCCAGCACAAATTATGTATGATAGGCAAACATTAATCATTTGTATATTTTACTTTACTCTCATTTAGTTTGCAGGACTGCAGTTTATCATCTTACCCGCCCGCTCCTGCATTGTGCAGTCCCGCCCATGCCCACAATGAGCTTTCAAACTGTGTCCTATGTCTCACTGTTTTGCGTTGGTCCTGGGAGTGCAGGGCTCTAGTCTGATGTGTTTTATTCACATGTTTGCCTAAATATGCGGGGTTTGTGTGTTAATTAAACATGTATGAATGAAACAAAACACAACTCCAGCTATGTTTTTGATGAGTAAACAAACTAAGTATGGCCCATACACGAATAGTTCAACAGAATTGCCCAATTTCATGCTATACTTGATGCACTGAACTGACTACCAAATGTTCAAAACACAATCTAAATACAGATCCAATTACAGTTTTTTTCTTAACCCACACATACTCCTCTTCCCCCATGTGCAAGATGCTCATTATACACTGTTCTCTCTGATTCTTTGATACCCCATAATGCCGCGGTCGGATTAAGCCCATTGGACGTACCCTTGTGTGAAACCCGTCTTCTGTAGTCAGCATGCACCATCAGCATCCATCCTGCATGCCTCACCGGCCCTTCTCTCCGCACAAGAGGAGCCTGGATTATGCGCCTTAGCCCTTCTCTCCTTCATGCCTCTGCTGCTTTTTGTCTCGGCCTCAGTGGAAGGTCACCTGAAGGAGGTAATCCCGTATTCCTCTCTCTTCTTCTCTCTCACTTTTTTTATCTGAGGGGCTTTGTGGCCACTACCAGGGCTCATCCACAGAGCGGCACAAGCAAAAGCCCATGTGCTAACAGTAAGGCTCTACGATGCGTGAGATTGCCGGCTTTTATCCCCCTGGTATGAATAGCAAAAAGCACCTTGCTATTACACAAAGCCGATGTGGAGATTTCATACTCTTTTGAGAAACATTGTGCAAACTTGTCACGGCTATATGACCAGCAGGCCTGTCCCTCTTTCAAAGTCGAGGGACACGTCGACTCTCTAGAGATGTGAAGGTACATATTTGCATTCAGCTGTTTTCTGGCAGCCTCTGGTTTCATTTGTTTACATGTGGAGATGCAGCTGGAGAGGTCCTCTGGGAGAGACATCCCATGGAGATGTGTGGGTGTTTGACCATGAGAGGGGATTATGCAGCGCCTTGGAGCTTGTTGCACCAAGGACTTAGAATTCAGGACAGCACTTGATGCAAATGATACTTAGACTTGGATTGTCTCCTGTTTCAACCATGCTACCTCCTACATTGTTGATTTGTTCCATTTAGTGTCATAGTGTTGTTTATCGAGATAATGTGACCGAAAGCGTGTACTAAACAAACTCCTGTACATCATCGATAACCCACAGCACCCCGTACACAGCACCATCACAGGACAGGTGAGCACCTTTGGGGACAGGCTCTTGTCCCTGTCCTGCTTCACTGACAGCAGAGGTGGGACCAAGTCGTAGTTTTCTAAGTCTCAAGTATGTCTCAAGTCTTTGACCTCAAGTCTGAGTCAAGTCAGATTTTCAGTGCTAAATAACTATGCAAGGATCATGTTCTATGTAGTTTCCTCTGTTTTTCTGTATTGTACTGTGTATTACTGTTATACATTTGATGACATCACATCACAGTACTTCAGTTACATCCAAAGTACCAAACAGAGAAGTGGTTTGTTCCTGTAAAATTAATCACTGCATGTATCAACTGTAATGAGAAATGTATTTTCTAAAAACATATATTTTTTAGAAGAAGCATCAAGTCTTCTCAAGTCACAGGCCTCAAGTCCGAGTTGAGTCCCAAGTCTTAGTCCATTTTATCAAGTCAGTCCAAGTCACGACTTGTAAGTCCCATCCTCTGACCGATGGATTGCTGGTCCCTTAGGAATCTTCTGCAACATTCAACACCGTCCAAGCTATCACTGACTATTGTGTAGAATGCGCAAGCTGACATCGTCCTTGTTCCTGTCACTGTTTGCTCCATATCATAGACTGTATATACAAATGGACGTAGCTAACCTGCTAGTCGCTGCGTTCCAAATAAAAGATGAAAATGGGGGTGCTTCCGGCTCCTTTAATTGTTTTAGATTGAAAAAAAAGTCAGACTTCTCTCTGTAATTGCTGCTGTGAGCCTCGTTATTTTGGTCTTAAAATGTTCATACTGATCCACTTTACATGATCCAAATAAATTTCTATTCCTATGCAACTCTGTTCCAAAATTGCCTCTATAACCGCTAGCATCGTGATCTTAATGTGACTGGAACCGAACATTTTGAGCGACGTCACACACCCTCAGTCCACTTCTTTATACAGTCTATGCTCCATACACAATAATGACAAGTCTCCACCAAGCACAATGGCCGACTGATGGTTAGTAAAATATGAATCAGGTCGGTGGGGGAGTCAGGGTTAGCCATCACAGTTATGCTAGAGTGGAACATTAGCCCACGCTCTAGTTAATGAGACATATTTAAAACAGCTATCGTCCTCCTCTTTGGGCCCCAGGTCAGTGCGCTTCATCCCTCCCACAGGTGATTGAATACAGGGGCCATATGCGAGTGCTGGCCAAGGTCACACGCTCACCCAGTCTGCATGGGCAATGGAGGTGCCTCAGAATAGCAGAGCCTGATTAAATCTCCGTAGCCGTAGACTCACATTCAACCTCATTGGTCAGGTCATTTAGTGAACTGTGGATCTTTTCCTGAGCTGCTACTTTCAATTGAATCAGGGACTTATTCCACATAATTTGGTTTGGAGATTAGCACTTGGCTGGCGATGCAATTGTCTCTTGATAAATGGAAGAGAGAGATTTAGGTGGATCAGCTGTTGAGTTGTTCTGAATATTGCTTCATTATACAACATAAACCAGTCGTGATTTGGACATGTTTTACATCAGATGCCCTTTCTAATTTTGCGCTCAGAGCTTGTTACCCTGCAGTTTTTAACCTTTTTAGAAGCTAAGTTTGGAAAGCTGGATTGCGTTCTCACTTGCACATTAACTACATCCTAATTGGGACAAGACCTAGAACTAAACCAGGACAAAACAGCCAGAGATGTTCATTTTATCTTCTTACGTACTTTAACTTCTTGGGTTCTTTTTAAAGACAATACAGTAAAGTGTATTTACCTTGTTGATGGGTTTCGGCTGCTCCCTGCAAGCCATCTATAGAACTGTCACTGTCGGTGTTGGTGGTGACGTGTCGTATATCAGCTGTTGTTACTTCCTGTAGGCGTGGCAGCCTGATGGACTAGACCAGGTGCTCAGACTGACCACACCTCTGACCCCAAAGATAAAATCCCACAAGAACAAAAATGCAACACCATATACGAAATCAAATGCAAATCATGCAATAAGTCATGCATCAGGGGAAACGGGTCGGGCATTCCACATCCAAAACTAGAAAAGCACTCAGAGAGCGCAGACCTCCGCCAAGGACTACCCCCATTTTTTATATAAATTGCGATAAAATCAGTCTTCTGGGTCAGATCCGGATCAGCCTTTGGAATATAAAAGAGGATCCCATTGTCCATCCCTGAGTCAAACTTCATGGGGTTTGGTCAATAATTAACCGAGATATTAAGAAACAAATTTTTAAGCCCCATTTACCACAATGTTAACACAAATTTGAAAGTGATCCAGAATCCAGGATTTCTTCCGGATCACCCCCAAAATGAAATCAGTTCTTCCTTTTCACATTTCCAACAAATCCTGAAAATTTCATCAAAATCGGTCCATAACTTTTTGAGTTATGTTGCTAACAGACAAACAAACAAACAAACAAACGCCGGCAAAAACATAACCTCCTTGGCGGAGGTAAAAAGGAACACCAAAAGGAATGCGAAAAGGAAATTTCAGGGAGACTCACCAGAACACAAAAAGATAAAGCAGAACAGGAAAACCTAAAATCCACCATATCAGAGCACTGTAAAAGAAATAACGACATTATGGATTAGGACAGGGCTCGGGTCACTGGATCGGAAAATGCTGGAAGAGTTTAAACGCTGGATCAGGGAGGAACATCGAAATCGAGAAACGAGGCATGGACAGCATTAACCGTGACGATGGAGCGACACACCTGGGACACCCTCCTCCAGAGAACACCGGGCGACGGGAGGCGTGGTCAGTCTGAGCGACTTGCCGGGTCCAACAGGCTGATCACGCCTACAGGAAGCAACAACAGCTGATATACGACACGTCACCACCAACACCGGGGACAGTTCTGAAATTGGCTTGCAGCGAGCAGCCAAAACCCGTCAAGAAGGTAAATACGCTTTACTGTATTGTCTTTAAAATGAACCCAAAAGTTACAGGACAAAACAGGATCCACATCAAAATTAAACTAGGATTGTTTTTTCACATCTATGATTAGTGATTTAAAATTTTATTACAATTCTCGATACGGCATTCCTTGGACATCTCATCAACTTCAAATTCATAAATACACATGATGATGGCTTTCTTAAAAATAACATGTAATCTTACTTTCACATATACACTACATAAATTATTCATCACCTGGATCTATAATTCCCACACCATAAACCCAACCTAATGTTATATTTTCCCTTTTTGATCAATACGTATTTCTGATAACTCCCTATATGCTAGTGTGACCTTCATTAGTGTATAATTGAATCCTCAGAGTTCAATTAGGCCCCTCTGCTTACATGTACCTTCCATAGCGTTATCCCTATCTGATTTAGCTGTAACAAGTCAAGTAGCGTTATATAGAAGTATCGCTATCTCCACTCCGCATACTGGCCTTCCCACTGCCACTCTGACACTAATGAGAAAGTAGAAGGATATTAGGCTCGCTAATGCCTGATAACAACGCAGTAATGATGTAAGCATATTTGCGGTAGTGTAAAGGCGTTTGTGCTCGGGTAGCTAATTAAACAGAAGAGATAAGACTTTTTCTGTAAAGGTCAGCGTCTGATCTAAAAGAAATGGGTAAGAAATAAGAAGAGTTCAGACAGCTGTTAGAGACATGCAAATATAGTGGCATGCAAATAAATGAGTACAACTGTGGACCTTTTGATTAGTTGGAGGCACTGCATCATCTCGCTTAATTTTTATTTAACCTCATTACTGACTAGTGGTGAAATGAGAACGTAATCAAAACCCAAACACTACTTTTATCATGCCAGTAGCACCCTAGTAACGGGGCTGTGGAAGGCTCTTCTACAATACAGTTTAAGACCATTATTTGTTTGTTGTAGTCATCATTTGAGTAAAAGATTTAAAGCTTCTTTTTTCCCCCCAACTAATACCAAATATCCTTATAGGCCTTGTCACTCGAGACTGCAGTTAATAGTTAGACTCTTTCTTAAGTAAGCTGCTTTTAAATAAGTCAAATTAGTCCAAGTTATGTAAGCTTAGACCAGGCTGATATGTATTCAGTGGAGAAGGAGCAGTTATATACACATTATGGACAGTACTGTGTGTAAATCCTGGCAGCAGGAGCACACATCATGAAAACAGAAAGCTATACTACTGTGATAATGAACTGACAAGACCAGCTCCACTACAGCAACCCCATAAACCCGCTGGCGATTTACGAGAGCGCGGTGACCAGAGCACCTTCACAACGCTCGGACGAAAAGCACAAGCCAGCACTTCCTGAATGTGGTGTCAGCTAATGTCAGCTAATGTCAGCTAACAGAGGGCGAGCCTCTGTTTAAACTGTGATGTACAGGGCAGACCTGAACTGCACTGGCTTCTGTTCACTTTAATGTTCTCTATGGCATTTTAAATCTCTTTGAGGTAATAGATTGTATGAAATAAAATGAGAATAATGTGTAGCCATTTAGATTATTTATAGAAATGTTTCATTAAAAATATGAACATTGCAAGTAGAGGTGTGCAAAAATATTAA
This sequence comes from Boleophthalmus pectinirostris, assembly GCF_026225935.1. Classification (NCBI taxonomy): domain Eukaryota; kingdom Metazoa; phylum Chordata; class Actinopteri; order Gobiiformes; family Gobiidae; genus Boleophthalmus; species Boleophthalmus pectinirostris. The sequence continues at coordinate 12,546,087 of NW_026570971.1, read as the reverse complement.
AATATTGACATATCGTATCATTTAATTGGGATCCTGTATGGTAATTGTGTTTTTTGTATTCTTTACTAAATCTAATCTCTCATTCATGTCTCTTTGTACAAGTAGATGCTTTTTTTGGTGTTGATCATTAAGTAAAGGGACAAAATTCTTTATTTTTTACTGAACCATGTTGAATACATTTGAAATATGTTGTATCGAATGGTATTGAATCGAAAGTGCACTGTATTGAGATGCATATTGTGTTGTGGCCTGTGTATCGAGGTTTTTATTTGTATGTAAGTTGCCGATACGTTACATACCTCGATACAAAAGCCATGATACGATACATATCTTGATACAGTGAGCTTTCAATTCGATATGATATATTCAAATCAGTTCAATACAGTTCATTAAAAAATAAAGGCTGAATCATGGCTGTGATCCTAAAAAGTCTTTGTTAAACCACTTCATGTGCAAAGTTAATAAGAAACATGCTCATTTTAATCATCAAAAGTGAAAATGTCAAATGTGTTGCATAAACAAGTTTCTTTTCTCTAAACAAGCAACAAAACTGTAGCTCTGTAACAAAATAATCTTGTAAAATATACCAAAAAATACTCTTGGTGATATATTGATACAGCAGCCCACGATATCCATCACATTAAACGATTCGATATTTTTGCACAACCCTAACATTCTCTTCCATACACATTTGAATCCTGACCTACCATTTGGTCATTTGGTAACCATGCAACTCTCACTGCAAAGGGCTGTATCTGGGTAAGGGCTGTATCTTATTACATCAGTGGAAAGTGCTTTCACTTAATTTAAGATGTTATCCTGAGAAAACCATACTTGACATTCCAGCTGCAGTTATAGATGACAATGTATTTGAAGTATGACATGTAAAACGTTGGGTTGACCTGTGCTGCTACCATCTTGTGTTGACTCAAATGCTCTCTGTGGCATTAGAAATGTCTCCCAGCATGGCCATATAAAACCCATCATATATAAAATAGTCATATTGAAGAGAGTCTTAGCTGAACTGCTACGGGACAGCCATTTCAATTATTCACGGGAATGTAATTACAAAGCTCTACATCCAGAGCGGAGCACTTTTGCCCTGAGCAAAGATCATCCACAGTGTGTTTTTATTGATATTCTGCTTTGTGCCCCGGTCAGGGATTTCTGCCGCCCTCCGCCCCAAATCTGCTCCACACAATTAGGCCATGGATCCCTGGAGGAGCAGGCTACAGGGAGGCCAGATAACAAGACTGCACTGCATTAGTTATATGGTAAATAAAATCCTGGTTAGTTACTGTAGAAGAGCCTGGAGTCATGGAGGATCATTTCAGTGGAGTCGTTGGATGAATTTGAAAGCAGTGGATGGCACAGTATCACTGGTTGAATGGTGGAGTGACAGTTTGCTTGTTCTCCCGGCTCTGGGAGGGACAATCTAAAACATGTACAGCAGGCCAATCATCAAACAAGCTAGCAAAGATCTGGAAATGGGTCCCAGGAGCTGCATTGGGTTTATTCAGATGACCTTATATAGATGCAAGTCAAATAAATGTACTTTATTTTAGACTAGGGTTTGAAATGTACCATATTTTTCAGACAATAAGTTGCACTTTTTTTGTGGTTTGGGTGGTCCTGCAACTTATACTCCGGTGCAACTTATATATTAAAATTTTCAGACTGACAGCCACGAGAGGCTCTAGGCTTGTGTGTCAGTATCTAATACTAATATTACTCCTGTACCACTGTCACTTCACCCTCTACTGTGCATGTCTCCTGCAGAAAAAGCCGCTGTCCTGCTGCAAATAGTGAAATATGCAGCCGAAAACACTAATCGAGCAACACAAAGAAAGTTTGAAGTGAGCGAGACTTGTGAGTGACTGGTGGAAAGTGGGAACGGAGTAAGTACACAGCTTCACGGTAACCGGGTGGGTGCGCCATGCAACTTTCCTGTTAGTCACTGTATGGATCGACAAAGCCTGAGCTTCAATGACAACCGTAACCATTCTGTCGGGATTCAGAAAGGCTGGAATATTTCTAACTGGAACTGATGCTGAGTCTGATGACAACTCCACAGAACAGAAGCAGCGCTCCGTTTACATCATGGATCTGTGGTTTATCTCCGGAGGTTGCGCAGAAGTGACACCGAGGATGAAGAATTCAGTGGATTTAGTGATTTGGAGATCGTGAGTTTGGAACTTAGGTTTTGCTGTTTATGCTATAATTATCTGAATAATAATAATATTCAGTCTGTTGTTCTCTATTCTGTTGTTATTACTATAACTTGCCTTTCAAGATGAAATGTTGGTTCCTGGTCTCCGATTTTATAAAATACATTTCCCCAAAAAGTGCGACTTATAGTCCCGTGCGACTTGTATATGTTTTTTTCTTGTTCATTACGCATTTTTTTGGCTGGTGCGACCTATACTCCAGAGCAACTTATAGTCCGGAAAATACGGTACCTAAAATTGTAGAATATTGCACATCCCCTAAACCTACCTAGTTCTATTGTCGACAACAAACCACTATATTGTTGCTGCATTGCACTTGTTATATCCTTGTTACACGCTCTTATCGTAAACACATGTTTCTCCGCTTGGTTGTAACACTAGAAGGTTTTAAGGCTCTTCGTGCCAGCATTTGCAGTCAGTCCACTCTGTTATTTAAGAGCAGCAATTGAATCTGATGTAGAGAGAGATGCTGCACTGATCAGTGGCCATTACCGCCGCTCATTGCTGCCATTTTGTGTGGAATACATGTCCATATAATTTCCGTCTAGTGCCCTTTCCTTCTGCCTTTAATACTTGTACTGCACAGCCTTCCATGAAAATGCAATCTCCCTCTCATGCCATCAGTGCCGTTTGGTCCATGCCGACTGTTTTGGGCCTAATCTTATATCAGTTTGTGTGATAGACCTTGAGAGCCCGGTAGTGTTCCCGGCATGTTTTAAAAGGCAGTAAAAATCACTCCAGTATGCAGCGGATGTCGAGGCGCACCTTTCCTTCTTTCTCCACTTTGCTTGCAGTGGCAGTGCTGGTGAAATACTGGCCCCCTGAAAGCCATTTGGCACCTAATTGAGCAATCCTATTACTTTTGGCTCCCTTTAGACCGCAGCTTTCATTGCTGGGGAGCGATGCTTGGAAGCGGTTGTAAATGATTGTTACAGCGGCTGTGAGTATATGTGTGTTTAAGTAACTTTGTTGTGATAGCACACACCTGAGCAAGTAGCAGATTCAAACATCCAGTATAGTGATTCTGAGTGGTTACATGTAAAGCTGAGAGGATGTGGATGTTCTATGTTGCTCATTTTGTCTCTAATGCTGCTTTCAGACCACAGCGTCAGAGGTGTAAAATTTACACTCAAAGTCTTGAGTGTTCACTTGGCATCAGATGCCACAGTAGAAATTCAGCAAAATTCAACAAGTTTCAAGCATCTGCTCTCAAATGAAGAGGGGTCCAACTAGAGGCATTTGGCACGTTTTTGACACCACTGTCTGAACACAGCATGAGATTATCTGCAGGATAAACTATTCCTACTACTACTACTTCTACTATAAAATGTGTACTTGTTCATAAAGCATTAAACCAGATCAGTGAAATAGTAAGATCTTGTTGATAGAGAGATGTTAGAATTATCCAGTCAAATCTCAATTAATCGATTAGTCGATGATGGCTTAGACAACCAAAATTTGTATTAGTAAGGATTCATAATAGTAGCAAACTATAATGGGACAACATTTTTTGTGGTCTTTATATGTAAAAAGGTAGATTCAGCCTTATACAAATACATTATACAGTGTACATTCCTAGTACTTTTTCTGCATAAATAGGTGTTTTTGCATGAACTCCTGTGCAGGTGTAGTCTTGTGAGTGCAATTTGGGAGATACACAGGCTATGTTTATATGATGACGGTCTGAACAGAAGACGCAAAAGTGGTGTCGCGTCTTCACTTTTTATTTAGATGAGCGTTTTCAGGAGGAAATCTGTGTGCATACGGTGACACAAAAGTGTGTGGAATTCGATTGGGTATGCATGCCAGGCGGCCAGGAAGAGGGGTCCAACTAGAGGTGTTTGGCATGTTTTTGACACCACAGTCTGAACACAGCATGAGGTTATATGCAGGATAAACAGCTAGTCCTACTACTACTAGAAAATGTATACTTATTCTTAAAGCATTGAACCTGATCAGTAAGACAGGACTGGGCAATTAAAGAACTTGTAATTTGTGATTTCAGCCAATCCTCTGTCAGTAAAAGCATGTGTTTTGGAGCAGAGTAAACTTTGAGGAAGCATTTTTGTTTGTATAAATTTTATTAAAAGCTACTGATTAATAGGGGTGTGCAAAAATATTGAAATACTGATATATTGTATCGTTTAATTTGATGATACGGTATCGATATTGTGGGCAGCTGTATCGATATATTGCCAAAAGTAAATTTTGGTATATTTTACTAAATCATTTTGTGTAAGAGCCACAATTGTGTTGACATTTTGACTGCTTTGATGAGTAAAATGCGTGATTTTCATGTTAACTTTGCACAACTTGGTGAACTTTTAGACTTTTAGTATCACAGCCATGATTTAGCCTTTTTTCAATGAACTGTATCGAATCGATTTGTAATATATCGTATTGAAATGTATTGAATCGAAAGTGCACTGCATCGAAAAATGTATGGTATCGTGGCCTATGTATCGAGGTTTGTATCATATCGGCAACTTTTTAATTATACCCAGCCCTACTGATTAACAGAGTGAATTGATTATGTTCAGGTTATGTTTTTCATTGAATAAAATCTAATCAAATGGTGATCGATCAGTGTTTGGAAGAAAATGTGATTTCTTAGTTTGTTTCACTCAGGCGTAATTAAAATGGCTTTCACATTCGCTGCTTTCGAAAACTCGCTTGCTGTTGTTGGTGCATAGTGATGGAAGTAAATGTGGGTCTACGAAACAGTGCAAAAGAGAAAACAACAGATCCGACACTGCAATTCTTTGGAGCTTCCAATTTTTAATTTAATTGATATCACAATGTATGATGTAGGCTTATGAAACAGTAACATAATATAAAAATAATGAATAAATAATCAGAAAATAGATGATCAGAAGGTATTTCATTCTGTGTGAACTCAAAACAACCTTGCTCACTATGACCCCAATATGGTTTCAGCTTTAATTACTGCAGTTTTAAAGATTTTTACCAGGTTTTTACCAGCTGTAAGAGTGGACTTTTCACATGCTGAATGCTCTGCCTGCAGGTTGGCTTACTGATAGTGCCTATGCTTAGACTGCTTCACACTTGACCAGTCCCATATCCGGTACACATGCAGGATTATGAGTGCGAGCGGACAGAAAACCAGGCTCTCGCGCGTGCCTTTCATCCACAATGTCAGGAAAAGTTTTAACATACAACATTAGGCTAATTACATGCAAATTTCCCCAGCATGGTCGTCCATTTCCTGAGGCTATGTCTGTACAGCGGGCAGTCCACCGACATGGGCCTGTTTCATCCTCCTTATTCCATTTAGACTTAGTTCAATAATAATACTATTTTATTCTACACCTAGCGTCGTATGAATTATGCACCAGGATTGAATTGAAGCTTTTGAATGTTCAATTATGCAGATTTCTTCATTTGCCGTGCGCTTTCGTGTAAGTCAACCTTCTCTTTCATCCATGTCCAACAGGAGAGGCAAGGGAAAGTGCATTTGAAGTCAAGCCTAAACAGAACATGTGATCGGCATAACAATGGCATGTTGTTCACAATCATTTGTTTTTACCGTACAAGTCAAACATTGTGCACAGACTAACTTCATTGGGATCGTCTTACCTGACCAGCCAGAGCCACACGCTTTGACAAAACTCTACAAAAACGAGTGAATTTGAAACTGTAAACTGTCTTCCTGACTTCAGAGGGTTCATTGGTCCGTTTGAGTCAAAACAAACATGGCGATTTACGAGTTAAAGGGTTTGTTTTATCGTGTTATTGCTTTAATAAATCTACATTTACTAAGACTAAGTACTCAGGTATAAATAAAATTATGGTGGCGTTAACTTTCTATACAAAGACATGTACAGTATTTTTGTGGAGTATTGGTGAAGAAAAGTAAATGTCTCTAGTGTCAAAGCGTTGTTGTCGTTGCTATTTAGGCTCCCACAATGAACTCCCCTCCATTTTGTAACCACACAGTTTACCAGCCCACACAGCATTCATACATATAGTTTATTTAGTCATTATTTTTAAAACATATGTTGTGTTCTCAAGCTTTGACAAAACTCTACAAAGACGAGTGGGTCTGAAACTGTAAACTGTCTCCCTGATTTCAGAGGGTGCATCGTCCGTTTGAGTCAAAACAAACATGGTGACTTATGATTTAGAGTGTTCGTTTTATCATGTTATTGTTTTAGTAAACCTACATTTTCTAAGAAGTCTAAGTACTCAAGTATAAGTAAAATTACAGTGGTGTTAACTTTCTACACAAAGACATGTACAGTCTTTTTGTGGAGTATTGGTGAAGAAAAGGAAATGTCTCTAGTGTCAAAGCTTTGTTCTCGTTGCCACAGTAAACTCCCCTCCAATTTGTAACCACACAGTTTGCCAGCCCACACAGCATTCATACATATAGTTTATTTAGTCATTATTTTTAAAACATATGTTGTGTTCTCAAGTAACACAAGATAATTACTTGTTCGTTATGCTATGGTGACCGCACACCTCTTTTTAATGCGTTTGTAGAATTTAATCTTGATTGTTTTTCTTCAGTGCCTTCCATTGCAACACTACTCCTTCTTAATTTAACTATATGCAAGAGGACATAATTAAAAGTGCACTTTGCATGAAGCAAAATGTAATTAAACAAGACAGGAGCAGAGTGTTTAAAGATGGCGCCGTAACCTGTTCACAAAACATAATTTGCAAAAAGAAGTGCAACAAAAAATGCACAGGAAATGTACAGAAGCGATTAATGTAAAATAGAATGAAGAAATGTAATACTATGGGTAATTCTTATTGGATACTGTGTCTGTTCAGATGAGACCAAGTTATTTACTGTTAATTAAATTGTATGGTGCATAAAAGGCATAAAGCCGTTATGTTGTAAAACAATAGAATTATATGCTTATTATAGAGGCAACAGTGGATTAGTACTTACTCAACTCGCAAAACAATCAAGTATATGGTTTTCTATTTTGTTTTACAGCAGTTAGTTAATCTCAAAAGTTTAGAGAGAGTCTGGATATTTAGACATTGGCCTGTTGTACATGTTTTGTTTTTTAAATGGACATATTTTTGCTAAGGCATTTCAGTGACTCTTTATGCCTTGCGTAGGTTGATGGTGGAAACCAATCAAGACATAGAAAGAACATGTAAACTCCTATATTTACAATTTGACCAAGGACCTTCTTACTGTGAGTGGAAAGTCAGGATGCACTGATATGATACTGGTATCTGATATTGAAACCAATATTGAACATTTTGATGGATCAGATACTGGTTCAGACAATATCCTATTTTGGTCTATACATTTGTGTAATAAGATCATTTAATGGACAATAGCTGGTGATATTTCTCAGAGTTGTCTTGTATTTACTGAAATGTTAATGACAAAACACATTTGGATAGGGGTGTAACGATATCCAAGTCTCATCATATGATATTATCACTGTATGAACCTCACGGTACGATATTTATTGCGATATGATGGGGAGGCTCACAATTATGGATGTAACAATATCCAAATTTCTCGGTACAGTGTTTGCTGATATATATCTCACAGCACAATATTTATTGTGATATTTTGTGGAGGCTAATATGCTACTTTTTCCTTTTAAAATGCCTTGACAAGACTTAATCCAAAGAAATAAGACTTAAAAGTGCTTAGAACTGTTATTTCTTCTTGTAGTCTCCACTGAAATGGAACAAAGGATCATGGTCTATGTAGTTCCCTCTGTCTTTTTTTTAGCTATTGCTGCACCATAACTCTTAATTTAAGCAAAGAGACTTGTAATTCTATATATTGTGATGGTCCACGATATTATTGTGAGGATTTTGACGATGCTATATCACGATTTCGATTTTTTGTTACATCCCTACATTTAAAGTTTTTTAACATACACCGTGTGTTTAAAGGAAATTAATTATAGGTTTACTTTATAGTAATTAGTCTTAGCAGATATTGTGCTTGAACCAAGGGCCTTCTTACTGTAAAAGCGCTTCTTTACTATGCAACTGTGGCAGCAACACAGAAATATATAAACAGTACACAGAGAAATACCAAAGCTTGCAGATAAAGTTGTTGAAATTCACAAGGAAGCACAAACATATCTGTAATAACAAAACTCCTAATGCTTGTAACATATCATTTACTGTGCCCGTGTAAATGACAAGTGATTAGTTCAATATTTCTGTTCTGGATTTCCATAATTAGAGCCCCTGACCAGAATACGATGTGGATCTTAGCGGCTATAAGATATGCACGGACATTCCCAGTAACGTGATTAAATAATCTTCAATCAGCATCAAACCAGCGGGCCGTAATCTCGCTGTGGGAATTATGGGAATCTCTTGGGGAAATGCGTTCTTTGTTGGTGGACATCCATGTTGGCTCTAAGTGTTTGGGTAAAACGTGTTTTCTGATTTGTCTTTGATCATCTCCGGGCGTTTGTGTTGCTCTGACATGCTGGTACTGAGGGCTGGATGTACCATTAGCGTCCAGTGCGCTGTGGTCAGTCAGAAAGCCTCTTCAGAATCACTCATTAGCTGTACCAAGTCAGAGCACCACTTCAAATAGAGCTGCAAGTTTAAAAGCCAAGAAATATATAAAAGGAATGGATCGGCAGAAATAGGAAGTGCGGGTAATAAATCTTGTGTTTTGAACAAAATGATTGGTTATAGCTACTCGGTTGCTTTTGAAATTTTCTTTTAAGGATTTTTGTAACATTCTTTCATTCATGGCCTGACAAATCTGCTGTTTGGCCGCAGTACATTTTTGTTTCAAGATAATTTTGGCATTGTGATGAATATGTTAGCTGATAGGGGGGAATATTAGCATATGAGAAGGACAAAGCAACCCAACATCTAATATTTACTGACATTGTTAAATGGTATTGGCTTTATTGAATGTCTTGTTGATAGATGTTAGAATTATCCAATCACCTCATATTTTCTTCAAACCTATAGGGCTGTAGTCCTTTAGTCGATTAATCAGTCGATGGCTTAGACCAGTGTTTCCCAAACTTTTTTTCTGTGGACCCATATTTTAAAAGTCACAAATCCTCGTGACCCAAGTCAATAGACATTATTCGTAAATCACAAAATAAATTTGTGACCATTATTGAACATTAATGAGGATATTTCATTGTTGACTGATTGATTGTGTCTTTTTGAACAATTAGTATTACTCAGGTTTTAAACAATGAAAAACAGTAATCAGTGTTTCCCTCAGAAAGTTGGTTAGGCAGGATGGTGCTGCCAAAAAAGTGTGGAGTGAGGGGTTTCCAGTCTTTGCGAAACAATGGCTTAGACAACCAAAATTTGTATTAATAAGGATTCATAATAATAGTAAACTAAAATGGGACAACATTGGGTTTTTTGTGGTCTTTATATGTGAAAAGGTAGATTCAACTTGATACATTATACATTATACATTCCTAGTACTTTTTCTGCTTAAATAGGTGTTTTTGCATGAACTCCCGTGCAAAAGTGCCGTTGCATCTTCACTTTTTATTCCACGTTTAGACGAGCGTTTTCGGGAGGAAATCTATGTGCATACGGTGACGCAAAAGTGTGTGGAATTCGATTGGGGAGGCATGCCAGGCGGCTCGGTGGTGACGCTCGGTAGTGATGTATGTGATGTAAACGTGTACGCGATGTGAGCAGATCTGACCAAAGTTTTGGGTCTTGGGCAATGTAGACGGAAACGCTACAGCGGAATGTATTCAACTTTTCCACTCTGGAGGGTTGTTTCAGAATTTTGTTTTTAAGCCCCAAAAACACCATCACCATCTAAACGAAAGTCACTTCTGGGAAAATATTTTGTTGTTTTTACCCCGAAGCGTTCTCGTGTAAACAGACAGGTAATAGTTTTGCAAGTTTGCCCCCCCTACTCAAACAAGAATTTTAGTTGACTACAGCTCTACAAACCTACCTACTCCATGCCAATACTTCATTCTGCCTGGTCACAGATTTGAGATATCAGAGTGTTATTTTCACTTTTTAATGTATCGGCCTCTGCTGGAGTTGCAGATATTTAGTTTTGGCCGACCTGCTGCCTATAACATAGACATAATGCTTTATTTGAACACTTGTGAAGAGAGAACTTGATCCCTACTTAACAACAGAGTCTTTCCTTAGTCTCCTCCCCACCATTTTTCTCCATCACAGCCTTCTTTAAATTCACTCATAATAAATCAGCCTCTGTCAGCAGATGGTATCCAAACAAGATCCAGAGAATGTGAATGAAAAAAACGTGTATTTACTTTAGATACTACATTCTAAATAATGTAACATACTTATAACATAACTACCCAATTTATGTCTATAACAAGTATAAATGTTATGGCAGCCTTGATGGTTCTTTAAACTACTCATAAATTAGCTGTATACTGTACTGTTTTTACATTCTTACCGTCACATATTCCGTTGCAGTGCTTCAGCTGTGCATTGCGACTATCCTTTGCATTCTGTTGTGCATTTATTTAATGTAATAAATTACAATCTCTGGCTCTTCCCTGGACTATCCGCTGTATTATTCAAGAGCCATGATTGCTTTTAAATATCCTCTGTGTATTTATTCTATTTAAACGCGTGGCGGATTGTACAGAAATGAAAATCAGCTCATTTGACCAGTTGAATGCAGAACAATGGAGATTCAGTTCGGACCGGTGCTTTCAGCTTCCATTTGTTTGAACAATATAAATGGGGTGGATCGGGCTCATTTCCCTGGCCAGTGGCTGTTAATGTCTTGATCCATCTAAGATAGCCTCCGAGCTCTAATTACTCAGTGAGCCGTAGATGTATTAGCTTTCAATTCGCCATGATCGAGCGATGAAGGCGCTTTCTAAATTGAATCGTCACCTCCACTTGGTCTAAAACATTAATGCTTCTTTCACTGCAAAAATATCGGCCTGTCTCCACCGAACGGACTCACTTTATCAAATCCAATTTTCCTGGTGGTGATGTGGGAGATTTATGGCTGTCAGGGCTTTCGGTGCGGCCGTGAGACAAGAATTGTGACCTAGTTCAGCGTGACGTCACACAAGTACATAAGTGCGGTACACCTGAGGGGGATGCTCATAGTTCATGAAATATGTGAGTATAATTATTATCACTTTTCTTTTACATTCAGAGTAATTGTAATTGTGTAGTAAACTGCACCTAGATATTGAGATGAGATGCAGGTACAACCAATCAAACCACTGAAGCGACCAGCTCACCCCATCTAACCTCATCTAACCCAACAATTTATGATTCTAACGTTTTGTCTCAGTAACTAATAGCAGAGGATAATTATGCAAAAGGAATTGCTAAACTCATTTCTCATGTATCCATGTATCATTTGTTCATTCATTTTTCAAAATAAAACCAAAAATAAGAAAATGAAAAAAAAACAACAACACTATTTTCTTCATTATTTGTCTCCAGAACCAAAATGAAAAAAGGGATAACGACTTGTTTTTTTCAGTTTTTGAGTTTGTGTTTAAACTGTGACTTAAACTGCAATGCTGGACTTTTGCACCACATGCTTACTGAACCAGGACTAAACCAGAACTCAATGAGGACTGAACCAGGACTAAGCCAGGACTAAGCCAGGACTGATCCCAGGACTAAACCAGGACTAAACCAGGACTGATTTCAGGACTGATTCCAGGACTAAACCAGGACTACACCAGGACTAAACCAGGACTTCACCAGGACTTCACCAGGACTAAACCAGGACTAAAACAGGACTAAAAACAGGACTAAAAAAGGACTAACCTGGACTGATCCCAGGACTAAACCAGGACTAAACCTGGACTGATCCCAGGACTAAACCAGGACTAAACCAGGACTAAACCAGGACTGAACCAGGACTAAACCAGGACTAAACCAGGACTAAACCAGGTCTAAACCAGGACTAAACCAGGACTGATCCCAGGACTAAACCAGGACTGAACCAGGATTGAATCAGGTCTAAAACAGGACTAAAACAGGACTAAAAAATCTGTACCATAGTGGATACGATTGCTCATTAATTAGTACTGCCATTACACACACTGTATTGGTCATGTTCAAAACTTGAATTAATCCAATACTGATATGCCACTGTGAGGATAACTGATCTTGTCTGCTCTTGAAAGCTAAGACTGGGCCCAGTTTGAACTGGACAGGAGACCACTGTGAATATCAGGTGGGACACCAGTGCACACTGTTGTTATGTGTTGGGTAAAACACTTCACCACATTGCCTCCAGTGTCCATTTACTGGTGAGATCGCTGCGAGAGCGAATGCAGGACAATGGATGGAAATTTCCCCATGGCTACGATTTTTCTTTGTTTGAAGTATGTTCTGTGTGTCATGTGTCCATTAACATGCACTGTTTCCACCAAATAAGCAAAATAATAGTAATTGCTGCTTACTTTGGGGCTGGACAGGGAAGAGAAAATCCAAAAATAAGAATTAGTCATAATTTCTTTAGCAATAAACTGCATTAATTTAGACCAAACAAAATCAATTCAGTAGGAATCCTTTGATTTCAGCCTTTCTTTTGTGCTAGTGCTGCCTTAGAGCCTATTGTCCACCCTTATGTATGTGGACTTCAGTTGGCTTAGTGCAGTAACAGCAGGTTTGTCTCCAGCCCAAGCAGGAGGCCCAGCTCATGTGACTGTTATCACTCCCAGCAGCTCTTAATGCACTGTGGCGCCTCTCATACCTAAAGCCTGCCCTTATCCCAGGATACCTCCTCTGCCCAGCCCGCCTGATTTACTGTCTGTTTGCCTAATAGTCCGCCAACGCAAGACAACTTCTGTGTGGGCAGCCAAAACATCTCCCCATGATTGCCTCTCGAATTACAGTCATCTCAGACTTTATCACGCACGCACTGGCAGTGGAAGGGAATATGAAATATGCTAAACCCACAAAGTCACCCATCATGGCTGACAGCCCAAATATAACAGGCCATTAGAGGGAGATGGGGGGAGCAGTCCAGTGGTCAAGCCATCACTAGTTATCACGTAGGTGGAAACCCAATTTGCAGTTTACTCTAGTAGCTGCCAGTGCATTTTGCATCCGCAATGACTCCAGCCAGTGCCCACAGGCTGTAATTGAGGCAGGACAGAGTGCACTGCTTATTCATGCGCTCATGCATTTGTGCCCTTTCACCTGTGTGGTCCCTGCTCAGTATTTATCTAGGCAACTTCACCACAAATGGCATCTCTAAATACACATAAATACACATCTCCCCATGCCAAATTTGAGACACATGCACATTTGCTCCCCAAACATTTGCACAATGACACATCATTTGGTTTTACTCTTAAATAGAACAGCATGGGCATGGACACATATCGACAGCTATCCGGTTAATAACAATAATTACCTTGTTCATCATTGCCTCAGTGCCTTGCAGATGTTTCCATGCCTATCATTTTCCATGTGTCCACTGTGTCCTTTTTGATAAAGTTGATTTTGCAAGAACTGAACTTGCATTTTTGTATTGTGCCTGATCATTGACAATACTTGATGTATGTCACTCTTTAAGTATATGCTCCTACAGTTTAGGATCTCAAAAGAAAGATATTACTGTTAGCCAAACATCAAACTAGCAGTGTCTAGGTTTCTAGAAGGAGAACAGCACTTTCGTCTGAAATGCTGTGACCAAATAAATGACCAAGTGAACAAGAAACCCTTTTCACAACGGCAAAATATCTGTGGAAATGTCTCACGTATTTTCCACCAGCTTCATAAATCGGCCCCATCACCAAATCTTCGACCAACAAGGTTGACAAAGGATAAACATTCTTCCATGAAAAATGTATCCACAACTATAAAGGTAAAAAAGGCGAAAGCTTAAGGGAGAACAACGACAACGCATTAGTGAACTACTCCTGAGCAAAACTAACCTTATAGTCATGAATAAAACATAAGTAACTTCTTCACTCAGACTGATTCTACAATTAAAGTAAAAAATCGATTTCATGATGTAGATATTTGAACATAGACAGAGAGATTTGTGCAGTTTAAATGCTAAACATGTAATCTGTGAACATCTGTAGCATTCGAACTGCACAAATCTCTCCGTCTGTGCTATTATCTACATCATGAAATTGATATTTAATTTTAATTGTTGAATCTGTCTGAGTTCACAAAGTACTTATTAATGAATGACTTATTACTTATGTTTTATTCATGACCATAATGTTAGTTTTGCTCAGTAGTTCTATAATGCGTCGTTGTTGTTCGCCTTTAAGTTTTCATCTTACTTACCTTTATAGTTGTGGATAAATTCTTCATGTTTACCCTTTGTCGACCTTGTTGTTTGAAGATTTGTTGATGGGGCAAATTTATGAAACTGGTGGAAAATACACAAGACATTTCCACAGATATTTTGCCATACAAAAACATTGACGTACGTGACATTTATCCTACATCGCGTCACTTCCGGTCATTGTAAAAAAGGTCTAGTGACTGAGGTCTACTTAAAAGCACCGATATATTCAAGTACAGTTGTTTTCATTACAAAAGTTATAGCGTAAGGACAAGGATGGTTAGAGTAAATGCCACAAACTCCTTATATGTACCTCGTAAAGAGTCTACAGGATAACCCCAAGGCAGTCTTCTTAAATTCAATCACACCACACAACACTCACATATTTTTTATTTTATATTCCTTCCACAAAACTCCATTAGTTCTTTTAAATCCATAAATATATACAGCTAAAATTATACCCCCTTCATCCCTCCACAGCAGCAGGCAATTATAAATCCATATTGCACGGACTAATCTTTTGAATCGCTTATGGATTTGTGCGCGAGTGAACGGGCCCCAGATGCCGCGCAGGGGCCGACAGCGGAGCTTTTAGCAGATGATCTCAGTTGGGCGTCTCACTTTGCCGGGCTGTGTGTGGCTTCATGCTGGGAGTGATAATGGCTGGACATGGCCCTCTCGGTGGTCAGTCAGCTGCTCCCTGGCCTTCTGATCCAGGCGCACAGATCCATGAGGGGGGATAGAGAGGTAGGTGTGTGTTGGGAGTAGCGGGGGGGCGGAGAGGAGGGTCCATGTTGATGGTTAAGCTGTCCAGGAGCGGGCCTATTTATGGTTTAGCCCGTACAACTTGACCTTGTGTGTTTTCGTGGGTGTTGGCGTGGAATACAAATGAGTGTGGGTGTGTTAGCGAAAGACAAGGTTTTAGTGCGATATAAATGTTAGCATAGCCCGCCAACCCCTTGTTTTATTTGTGATGCTTTTCCATTTGTCTGGAGGCTGTTTTTTCTGTAACTAAATTGAATTCCGTGCCAGTGTACTGTGTCCATTTATTTTTCTCCCATTAGGAAACTTCTTGGACCTAATCATCTGTGAACGGTTGTCAAAAATACATACACTTGTACTTGATATACTAAAACTGGTACTGAAACAAGTATTGGTACGAAAGAAATCACATAAAAAGGCAGAGTTGGTTCTTAAAGTGGAACTAAACATGATATTTTTATTTTTTTTCGCTACTAAACTGTGAATATGTTTTTTTAAAGGGCCCATTCTGATCCTGATAATGTTGCTTCCTCATCACCTCATACCTGGAGTTGTGTTTTATTTAATTTACACATGTGTATATCTAGGCCAGAGTCCTGCAACGGGTCAGGTACCCGCGGGTATCCAACGGGTGTTTTTGCTAAAATGGGTGAGTTTTAATGTTCTGGAATTTTACAGGGCGGGTAGTGATCACAAATGGGCGGGTCAGGTGAATCAAATAAATGACGAACGGGAGAAAAATACTTGATGCGTATCCAGGATGTCCATTGCCCTGAAAACAAGTGCCATTTCCGGGTCTTTGCCTGGAACGATGGACCAGGCTGAGAGAGTGGCTTTTTTTAGTGGAGGTGATCGGCTTGGTGGCTGCGCTCCTGGTTTAGACCTGGTTTAGACCTGGTTTAGTCCTGGTTCAGTCCTGGTTCAATCCTGGTTTAGTTCTGGTTTAGTCCTGGTTTAGTCCTGGTTTAATCCTGGTTTAGTTCTGGTTTAGTCCTGGTTCAGTCCTGGTTTTGTCCTAGTTCGGTCCTGGTGTAGTCCTGGTTTAGACCTGGTTTTGTCCTGGTTTAGTCCTGGTTTAGTCCTGGTTTAGTCCTGGTTCAATCCTGGTTTAGTTCTGGTTTAGTCCTGGTTCAGTCCTGGTTCAATCCTGGTTTAGTTCTGGTTTAGTCCTGGTTTAATCCTGGTTTAGTTCTGGTTTAGTCCTGGTTCAGTCCTGGTTTTGTCCTAGTTCAGTCCTGGTTTAGACCTGGTTTAGTCCTGGTTTAGTCCTGGTGTTATCCTGGTTCAGTCCTGGTTTAGTCCTGATTTAGTCCTGGTTCAGTCCTGGCTCAATCCTGGTTTAGTCCTGGTTTAATCCTGGCTTAGTTCTGGTTTAGTCCTGGTTCAGTCCTGGTTTTGTCCTAGTTCAGTCCTGGTGTAGTCCTGGTGAAGTCCTGGTTTTGTCCTAGTTCAGTCCTGGTTTAGTCCTGGTTTAGACCTGATTTTGTCCTGGTTTAGTCCTGGTGTTATCCTGGTTCAGTCCTGGTTTAATCCTGGCTTAGTTCTGGTTTAGTCCTGGTTCAGTCCTGGTTCAGTCCTGGTTTTGTCCTAGTTCAGTCCTGGTGTAGTCCTGGTTTAGTCCTGGTTTTGTCCTAGTTCAGTCCTGGTTTAGACCTGATTTTGTCCTGGTTTAGTCCTGGTGTTATCCTGGTTTAGTCCTGGTTTAGACCTGGTTTAGTCCTGATTTAGACCTGGTCCAGTCCTGGTGACTGGCTCTGCGGTTGCGGCGTGTGTATATTTATAATCCGCTAATGACATAGCATAGGTTCTGTTCTGGTTTAGTCCTCTTTTAGTCCTGGACTATTGGGCTGTCAGTCTAATGGGCTGACCTCTATTTATTACGGGCACAGGCAGGTAATGGGTGAAATGTTAATGGGTCCGTGCTGGTGCGGATTTAACTTTGATATAATCACGGGTTAACGGGTGGGTGTGGTGCTGTGCTGCGCAGGGGCGGGCGGGTGTGGGGGACTCCAAAGATGGACCCGTGCACGACTCTGAGTTCTCTCAAACAGAAAATACTATGTTCCACCTTATAATGTCATGTTGTAATACAGGATGTGTTTTTTCCTTCTTCCTCACCCTGTGCCCAATTTAGCAGCTCTATTTAAAATGTTGTTGGTTTAGAGAATGATTTGATCTACATATCAGAACTATGCCGTGAGACCACCTGGTAATATTAAAGGTCCTATATTTGAACTATGTTATAACGTTTCCTCATCACAAACATATCTGGAGTTGTGTTTTGTTTCATTCACACACTTTGTTTAACACACAAACCCTGCATATTTAGGCTGAGTTCTCTCTAACAGAAAAGCTTCCCTGTGTTTTTTGATGCCACACTAGACTCATTTGGATCATTTCAGCCGTAGAATTGCCAATCTGTACTGAACTAAAAGTAAAAGGTAGCTGTTTGACTTGAAAAGTACCGCTTCATGACATCACAAGGTGGAACAGAGATGTAGACAGACTAATAATAAGAAACTACTCAAACATGTGTGGATGAAACAAAACACAACTTCAGGTATGTTTTGATGAGGTAATAACATAACATATCTAAAAGCTTTCTAGAATATATTTTGTGTAACATAGGCCTTTTAAAAACTACTTTTATTTTGTTTTGAAAATGACATCTGTCCAAATTTGTTATGTTGAAATCTGTATTTAATGTTTTCAACCCTATCTGTCCAGTGTCAACCAATGATTAGTTTATTTTTAACCAGTGAGGAGAAGTCATCAGTAGTAAGTAGAAAGTCATTCATGTAAACTCAAGACTCACACGTGTCTACCGTAACTTTCTGACCCGTGTCCCCGCAGCAGCCCCCATGCCCTCTCTACAACTCCACACATCTGCTGCCAGCGACTGAAGTGCCACATTTTCTCACCAACTGTTTATTCCCCTGCAGTCTCCGCTCTCCTTTGAGAATGAGCACCTCGTGGGAGAGACCTCTCTGGTTACTGGGATCAACACCGGTGAACGCACCCTGCCAAAACCCCCGCTTTTCATCTTCGGCACGCTCAAGTAGCTGGTTAGCACGGAGCAGCGATCAAAAGCTAAGGTGACAGTGACATAGAATGTTTTATAACAACTGTGACACCCAAACCTGAGTTAAGTTTGTATTGAGAACGTTTTTAACAACTGCTAGCTCAACAGCGGATGGATAATCAATATTTTGCAGTGTTGTTTTG
The DNA here is from genome assembly GCF_026225935.1 of Boleophthalmus pectinirostris. Classification (NCBI taxonomy): domain Eukaryota; kingdom Metazoa; phylum Chordata; class Actinopteri; order Gobiiformes; family Gobiidae; genus Boleophthalmus; species Boleophthalmus pectinirostris. The sequence goes on along the minus strand of NW_026570971.1, from coordinate 12,527,643 downwards.
GGAAGAGAAATAGGTGAAGAATGGAGAATTTGAGCAAGGCAGAGATGGGGTGGGGGGTCCTTTACCAGATGTGTGAGCATAATTTAGCCCTAATCAAAAGTGTGGCATGCAGGAGACAGTCAAGGTCATTAGCACACGCACAGATGTGGAGTTATAGATGCCAACATGTCTGGACCAACGTCACTGGAGATTTATTGAAATGTCAAATACAGCCATGAAATTAAAGCAGGTTAACAATATTTCCTCCAAGGGAAATTTGGGGGTAATCTGTCAAAGTGTTGATTTATGTAGATAATGAGCAGCATGCAAACAAGAAAGACGTTACAGAGCCTTTTAAAGTAAAGCACCAATATTACTTTATTTTCTGATTTGTGTTAGAATGTTGTTTCGTCATCAAAACATATCTGGAGTTGTGTTTTGTTTCACACACATAGACACCTTAATTTTTCCAGTTATTTATTGCATTTTAAGTCGTGCAGATCCAATGCAGAGCTTGAAATGGTACAAAGGTAAGAACTGAACAGCCAGAGGTAAAAAAAAAAAAAAAAAAAAGATAACAAAACTCAAGTCCAAGCTCTGCCAAAAGTACCTCAGGAAAAACCATGGAGTGTCCAGCACAGTGTCCAGACTTAAACCCCATCGAGCTGGTTTTGGGATGAACTGGACAGAAGAGTGAAAACCAAGCAACCTTCAAGTGCCACACATTTATGGAAACTTCTGCATCAGACTTGGGAAGAACTTTCTGAAGAATATTTGATTTCTATTGTAAAAGGCGAGCCACGAGTATGTTCAGCTGTTATATCTGCCAAAGGTGAACACGTTCATAAATCAAAAGTTTACAATACGTTTTGGTCACATGGTCAAAAATCTGGAAAAAAAATGTGGTGTTCTAAAACCTTTGACCGGTAGTGTATAGGAAGATTTTTTTTAAACTCAATACACCTTCACTAGAATCATTTGGATGATATCAGTCCTGGAGTTTCCAGTCACTACTGAACTAAAGGTAAAAGGTAGCTTACTACCACTACATGACCTCACAAGGTGTAATAGAGGATTTTAAGCTTTGGAGATATAGACAGACTAATAATTAAGAGTTACTCAAACAAAACACAACTGTGTATGTTTTTGAGAAGGTAGCAACATTATAACATGGCTTAAAGCTCACAAGAGTCAATTTTAAGTTGTATAGGACCTTTAAGGAGCAGAACTGCAGTTATAAAAAATAATGTTAGGTTACCAGATCAATACTAATCACGACACTCCTTTTCCCAATAGTAAAGAGAGTGAAAACCATTGTGGCACAGTTTAAGTCATGTAATTGGTAATTCTATATAGTGGATAACAAGGCCTAAAGTGTTATCCACTATATAGAACTACCAATTAACACTTATAAAGCTCAGAACCAAGTCTCCGCAACCTCCAAAAGTCATTCAGTTTGAGAATGAATGAAGCGGAGACAATGACAAAAGTTCCACAATGAATACATAAACATCTTCGCTGTATCGGTGCACATTTACTCAATCTTTCCCAATCAGAGTTGCCTGGGATCCAGAATACACACTTTACTTACACAATGAAGATGTAAGTCTGGTCACCTGTGAATCTCCCCGTTTTCAGATGGGCATGATTTACAGGTGGATTAGCGAATCGGGGACGTGCAAGATCTCTGTATCAAAACAAATATGGCTGGTTATGGGGGAAAACACATTGCAGATTTTTGCAAGATCAATGAGAGATGCACTACATTTTGTTAATCTGAGGTGTGACTAATATAATTTTGTTTGTAATAATAGATGACCAATGAGCTCCTTTGTTTCACATGTGGGCATGGGGACCAGACTGAAATCCCTCTGTTTAAAAAATGCTGAGGAAAACACATCATTCTTGATTTGCCAGGGAACAATCATGGGGTCTTGATACTTTGCAGCATCTACATTCCCTGAGGGGAGTTGTGAAGCTAACTGAAGTGAGAGTTTTGCTTTAAAACAATCTGACCAGAAAGAGCTGACTTGTTGAAACTGCAACAGGTGAGATGGTTCGTGCACTTAAGCAAGTCTCTCACATTTAAATTTACTGTCAGAGGCTAGCTTTTGTTGAAAATCAAACATCTAAACAGGACCCCCTTAAGATTTGTTGTTTAAATCCATTTAGCATTTTTTCATCTGTTTTCAGACTCATCTTAAAATATTTTCAACAGTGTTTGCTCTTGTTGTGTCTCCAGGGTAACTTCTGAACATTCCACCATAGAGATACATATAGAACACCTCAAGCACGATGTCACTGCAAAGTATCAAATGGACCCTTAGGACTATGTGATGGTATCCAGTAGGGATGGGACGAGATCAAATCAGTTTGAGACTGTGCGCACGGACAAAACGATCTTGCAAGATTTTATCCCAGTCCCTATCAGATGCACTTTGAAAAGTAGTGGCATCGGTGGTCACTACACTGGTCAATATAGACCACAATGCACTGCGAGATTCGAGAAAACAGCTGCGTACAGTGACAGGTGTTTAACCGGACACAACACGACTGAATGAAAGCACTGGTTTAAAAGTTAAATGTTAAAAAAGATTACTGATACATTCATTTTGTTTAGTAAAACCTTAAAACCCTGATTTGATAATTACAGACTTGAGCTTTCTGGATGAACTACTGTGAATCAGCATCACGAAAATACTTAGAGATTATTCAAGTTTTGATTAAACGCTAAATTAAAATTCATGCAGTCTAGTTGTCTAGTTGCTCCAGTGATGGGTAGCTAATGGTCGACTGAAATGGTAAACTGTAAGTAGGTATCTGTTATAGTCCATATAAAAAGGCAGGAGAAGAAATTGTTTAACACTAAAATAACATTTTTGTATAAAACATGATGACGCATCACACCAAAATAATGCAAAAGCTATTTAATGTATAGATATAGGGAGCTCTATTGAAGTTTGAGCTTCTCTCGTGCTGGGCCTCGAGTCCAGAGATCTGCTTGAGTCCTTCAAGGGTCTCGAATCCAGGGATTTGCTCGAGTCCAGGGATTTCCTTGAGTCCTGGGAAGGCCTCGAGTCCTGAATCCGTTATACTGAAAAAAACGCCTACCTTTCTTAATGAAATAAGTAGCTCTCTCTTGACAAACTGTCCAAGATTTTCAGTACCTGTTTTTTGTTTACTGTAAAACTATGTATAAACATCACTTCCCTTCAGCATCACTACAGTACACTACCTCCCTTATAAGCATTCTGCTGGCTCATCTTTTACCAGTGTTTGTGTCTGCCTGAAACTCCTCCAGAACTTCTCATCCAGAGCGCCCTGCCCGCCCCGCTCTAATGGACTCTAATGCATTAACAGGTTGAATTAATTCTCTATTGAGCAGTGAGGGCCCTTGTCTGAGTTTGTTAATGTGATGCTGCTGTGTGGAGGGAGTGTTTTAGCACTCTTAAGAGGATTACGGGTTTGTTGTCACGCCTGTAGTCTGCATAATAGTGATAACGCTTGGAAAGGTGAACCTGCAGAAGTCAAGGCCACTGCAGACAGCCCCAGGGCCACCAGTCTGCGTCAATGCAAACTCTCGCCACAAGTAGTCATTTCATTTTTATAGTCGTGGTGTTGCGGTTTGGTTCTGCTTACACAAGAGGATGGGGAAATTCGGTTTAACTATGCTTTGTAAGGAATTCCAAAATGTAATTGTGATAACTATGTGTGAATGGTAAGTTTTGTTCACCTTCCCAGTAAGTGCAGCCTGTAATCTGAGCGTGTGTGATGGCTTTCCAAGTTGTGGTGTGGGCCAGGTGCCGCAGACTCTTTTCTTGTTGCTGCAACTTGAGTTTATAAACTACAATTAGCACTTCAAAAAATAGTTTACTTCAAGAATGCAGTTTTTGTTTGATGATTTGGGGCCATCCTCAAAGAAAATCAATTACCTACAAGTATATGTTTAGTGCTGAACCAATCACAGCGCACCAAAGTCCAGATTTCCTTAGGTCAGCCAAGAAGAGAGAAGTGTTGGTGGACAAGTTCAACATACAGCATAGTTAGTGTAGGCTTCTGAACAACAGCAGTGCAGTGGATTGTTTACCAACAACCTGTAGTTGGTTGAAGCACTGCCTGCTTAAACTAACAATGGGTCCCTTGGCAAGAAACTTCACTCACTTTGCCCCCCCTGCAATAAGAGGGGCATTTGGATTCAAATTCTTTTTAATTGCTTTTATACTCCAATTAACTTGCCACTGATAATGTACAAATAATATTACAAGAATTTGTCTCTTCTATAATTGGAAACTGAATTGGAAAGTGAAGTTAAGTGAAAAAATTATAATTATTTCAAATAGATAAGAAATAATGAGTGGAAAACACTTTGTTTATTCATATTGAACACAAAAGTTTATATTCAACTACGCTTGGTAAAGCCCCATATGTGATGAGAGAGTGTTGATTGGTGCGTGCCTCTGTGCAGATAGATGGTGAGAGCCGTCCCCTGCCTCCTCCTCCCAGGGGACCGGCGTATCATTGGGCTCACTTGAGTGCTAATAGCCCTGTCTCACAACGTCTAAGGCACCTTTCTCACATAACCCGCCTGCCGCAATTTGGTCTGCCATTCAGCTGTGCAGTGTCCCGGGCTCGGCCCAAATTACACCGAGTGCTGATGTGGGGGATTTCCTCCCTTTAGAGTATATGTTTCTCAGACACTTTGGAATTATGAATGATGCATACAGAACAAGTCAATCAGTCCGCCATATGCCAGGCTATGGGTGTGTTTGTGCATGTGCTCACAGAGCCTCCGGTGATTTCTGCTGAGCACACAACAAACGCCAACTAATCAAAATTCCTCCTGCGTTTGAATGCATGCTATACACCCATGGCTGAGATGAGACTGAGATGTCTGCAGTATCAAGCCTGGCTGATCATCCTAATGATTTTTAGATTACTAGCAAGGGAAGAAAATACATTTCTTCATAACACGCCTCAACTTTTGCCTTTGTATATATCCTGCAGGGGTAATACATTATGGCTTTTATTCCTTTTTTCATATTTTGTTATACCATATGACTTAACCAGAACAAAAACTACTAAATTTGAACTAAATTAAATAGATTGTGACAATGGAGATCGTAACACTCAACTTGTAATTTTGCTAAAGCTTAGATTGTGCATATACATACCCAAATATCCAGTAGTGTCCTATAGAAGTAAACCTGCCTTGATGATCGTGAGCATACTAAGCCATGCTCACCTCATGTTGACCCTGCAGACTGCACAGAGACATAAAGACAGTCACATCCACATGCACAGTCTTGAGTTAGGCCTGGCTGAGCTCTCTTTGACTGCTCAGCCCGTGGATCACTCCTCAATATGGGATTACACTGCCATGAAAACTCCCAGACACAATACCAGCAGCTCAGCCCTGTACTATAGGAGCCAGCCTTATCCACAGAGCAGCAATCGGATATCTGCTCATCTGCAATCAAGGCCCACACTTCTCACTGTCACTCTTTTCTATTGGTCCTAATCTCAGTGTTTCAATAGGCTTTCTAATGAGATGCCATGTGTCTGAGAGTTATAATCCTGACTGAAAGGTTCGAGGATTCAAGAGTGGCTCATGTGGCAATGTATAACATGCTTTGTACAGACACAAAACCTGGACGTGAAGGGGCTTATTTTACATTCTACTAGCATGTTGAGTATATGTCTTGTTCAGATTCCAATGTATTTACCTCCAGTTTGTTTTTGTAAGTCTTACTCGTTGATAAAAGGTGTTAGGCCACTATAGCGCAGTGATTTAATGTTTGCCACCTGATTGTCTCCATGGAGATGTCAGTGTTTTCCATCCATCCATTTTCTTCCGCTTTATTCAGGGCCGGGTCACAGGGGCAGCAGTCTGAGCAGGGAGACCAAGACTTCCCTCTCCACACACATTTCCTCCAACTCTGGTGCTGAGACATAGTGTGTCCTGGTCTTCCCCAGGGTCTACTCCAGGTGGGATGTGCCCAGAACACCTCCCCAGGGAGGCGTCCAGGAGGCATCCAGAACAGATGCCTTAGCCATCTCAGCTGGGTCGTCTCAACATAGAGGAGCAACGGCTTTACTCAGAGTTCCTCATGTGTGACTCTAAGGGAGTGCCCAGCCATCCTGCAGAGGAAACTCATTTTGACCGCTTGTATCCATGACCTTTTTCTTCCGGTCATTACTCAAAGCTCATGACCATAGGTTAGGGTAGGAAAGTAGATTCACCAGTAAATCGAAAGCTTTGCCTTTCGACACAGCTCCTTCACCACAAGCGACCAAATCACTGCTGGTGCTGCACCGATCGGCCTGTCAATCTCACAGTCCATCCTCCCCTCACTCGTGAAGAAGATGTTAATGTTTTACCTTAAATATTCCAGTGTATGGCACTGAACATATTTCTCCATAGAGACAAGAGGGCACACCAGGTCTAGTTACAGGTAAGATCTGTGGAGTGTGGAAAGGCATATCTGTTTGTAGTAGAATCATAGACTGGCACGTTTAAAATACAAAATGAGCATGGGAGCGTGTTTGGCTCCATCAGCTCTGTTTTCAATTGACTTTATATTGAAAAACCAAACCAAAATAGTCATTTTGGTGTTAAAATGTTTTGTATTAACCCGCTCTACATGATCCTGGTGTTTTTATGTCAGTATTTTGTCTGTAAATCAATTCCTATTACTAATATAAAACAAATTTGCCACTACAACTGCTGGCATGGTGTGCTTCATTTGACTGGAGTTGAGTGCTATAGGTGACGTCACATTCCCTTAGTTCACCTCTTTTTTTTTTTAGCAGCAAAAACATGTAATTTCATAAATACAAAATAGACATATGGCAGAGTCTTCCAGTTTGAACAACAATCCCAAGAGCGGTTCATTGTTGTGGTCTCTCTAGTCAAGCAGTTATTGCATGTGTTACTAAATTATATTGTTCTAATTAAACTTACAATGTCAGAACAGATTCAGATATTGGAAGTCCTCTCTTTACCTTGCCAGTTTTATCAAGAAAATTCTGATTTCTGTTCAATAGTACAATCAATAAGCCATCAACATTATCATTATGTGCAGGTTGAATCACCCATCACCGAAATCACTGTAATTATCATTCCATATTCACTTGCTGTAATTGGTTTAAATCTTGCTCAAATAGCTGACCATTCGCTTTTCTTCCTTTGACATTTAAATATAAATTATAGAGTAAGTAACAATTAAACTAATAATCTGCAGAATCCACATCTGGCTGTAATATTTGCTGTGTAGTCAAAGTCGTCTGTATCTTATTCCTTTAGATCAACACGGTTATCGGAGTACCATGGGGCATTCCTGGTTTAATTCTTAATGATCATGCATAAAACATGAGACTTCTCCTGGGATGTATGTGTGAAGTGCATATCATTAGCTATTCTCACTCTGCAATATGGTCAATGTTGTCAATATGTGCATTTGATCAGAGACTTGGAGACGTACAATTACATTTTATAGTGTCTTTTTCAGGGAATAGAGCGGATTTTAATAGAGGTAGTATTGCGATGGTTTGGTTTTAATACACAGACTTGGGCTAATTTTGGAGAACAAAGAACAAAATGTCATTTCCTGTTAGGTGTTGCGTTTGTGATTAGATTTGAGGTGTTTTGGTGGAAGACAGGTTTTTATAAATACAAGAATCGCATGCATTTTCCATAAGCATCCATATGTGTGTTGTTGACAAAACATACTATTTTATGTGCATAAACCTGATGGCAATATTCAAAGAGTATTTTGACAAGCCATCAGAAATGTGCTACAAACACTTCCCCATCACACCAACCCAAACTCTCATTTAACAATTGCCTGTGATACGCCAGAATACGCGCTTCTTTAACACTTTATTTTTACAAAGATGTGAGTTTGGTCGCCATTGAATCTCCCCAAAATCAGATGGCCATGATTAACAGGTGGACTAAGCAATCGGGGACACGCATAGTCTGTATGTATCACAACAAATATAGCTGCTGACAAAGAAAAAGCATCAATGAGCAATGCACTAAATGTGATTTTGTGATGATAAATGACCTCCTCTGTTTCACATACGTCACTAAAAAAACACATCTGACTGCGCTGTTTCATTTGTTTTTGCAGCCTTTACCATTGCTAGAGTAATTTGAGCATATCATTTTCATATATATATATATATATATATATATATATATATATATATATATATATATATATATATATTTTTTTTTTTTTTTTTAACAGGGTAGCCGCGGGGTCTTAAAAGTCTTATAAAGGTCTTAAATTTCATGTTCCTAAATTAAGGCCTTAAAAAGGCTTAAATTATGTTGTTCAAGTCTTATTTTTTTGACAAGGTCTTAAATTTCATTAGCCTATTTTTCTGTGTACTCAACAGGGCTGCAGAGCAATGTTAAATGGAGGGAGGAAAAAAATAATGTGAAATTGTCCAATTTGGATTATGCTCAAACAATACTTTGCTTTCTGGCGCCGGCGGCAAAGAGTAAACAGTCAGTACAGTGGAGGAAGACGTTGGATGGATCATGGGGAAGTGTAGGTTTAATCCACAGTGGCTTTTAGATTCTAGATTTAGGACCACCCAAACCATGAAAAAAGTGCAACTTATAGTCTGAAAAATATAGTAGATAGTTGGTCATTATTTGAATTGCATCTGGTGTTTTTTGCCCGCATAATGGGTGCAGTGTTGGTCTTAATTTTCATTCAAGTGGTCTTAAAAGGTCTTTAAAAAGTCTTAAATTTGGGGTAGTCAAACCTGGGGGATACCCTGCATAAATTCAAGAACTGAAAGTTATCCATGTACCACCAGAAGAGCTTGAGCATACACATACGACCGTTTGAGAACAGCTGTTACAGATAATATACTCTGAATTAAAATTTTGCTTATCGACAAAACAATTTAAATAATATGCATTTATTGATATATTCCACCTGTACTAATTACATTCTTATCCAGTCCATTAGCTGATTATCTGTTTGCATTAACAAGGACATAGCTTTAATAATATGGCTAGTACATACAGTATGTGATTTTGCACCTTGCTGTTCACAGCAGTAGCAAGGCTCAGCTGGATTGTGGCTCGAGGCTGACTCTGAGCTTGTAACTTGAAGGTGATTGTTGATTGCTTTGGAAAGATCACAATGGTGAGTGGCAAGCGGAAATGCTTTGAAAAGGCCAAAACTCAAATGTTGCTTGTACCAGAATGTTTTGGCAGAGCGGCCCCTGTCGATCCCACACCAAACGCGCCCTGCGCCACTCTTTGTTCTGAAAGGAGACGAATTGATATTGATCCTCACATCTCACCCAGGCCCAGACAACAAACAAGTGTATTTCACAAATGTCAGCCTTCTCCTTGGAACCAGAGTGCTGACTGGAACTGTTCACAGATACTGACCAATGTGAAATGCTCTGGAAACACACCAGAAGATTTTGTGCTTTTCAAATTAATGTAACACAATTAAATAGTTAAAAAAAATCAAACAAAAAGTAATTGAAACAGGAAATATATTATGATATCTGAGGTAAAAAAAATAAAATTAAATTAAAAATTAAAAAAGGATCAGAACTCACAACAATCTTGAACTCATAGAATGAAAATTGCAGACGCTTGTGTTTATAGTATAGATTGTATTAAAGCTCTTAGCTCCAGTCAAATGAAGCTGGTTGAGGCTTGCAGTTATAGTTGTGAATTAGGAGCCAGTAATTTATGGACAAAATAGCTAAATAAAAACACCATGATCATGTAGAATGTGTTAATACGTACATTTTAAGACCAAACTGCAGCAGTTGGAGAAAGGAGTGACAATTTTTCTATGTAAAGTAAATTGGAAACAATCGATGGAGTCAGATGTGCACCCTTGAACATTTTGTATTTGGAATGCCGTGACTAGTGGGTTAGCTATGTCCATATATATATATATATATATATATATATATATATATATATATATATATATATATATATATATATATATATATATATATATATATATACAGTTTATGGTTTATAGTTGAATTGTATAGCGACTCTTTGTAGTTTTACGGAGTATTGTCAATTTGAGTCCTAGGGTTACATAACATTTATTCTTTTTGCAACTAAAGTAAACAACACTATATCATATTCTTATCCTCTAAACCTTGCTCAGATTTCTGGCTGAAATAGGGATCAGGATGTTTCTTTTCAAGGTCTTAACCACACAGATGTTTTGGTGTTTCCCCCTTTGAGATCTCCATTTCACTGTATCCACTTCTATCCAGATTTAGCCCAGTGCAGCTCTGAGTCTTCCCCTAAAACTAAAAATGATCTAAAATAGTACAACTTCAAGTACTACAAACTACTTCTGCTATTCACAACTTTTTTTTTTACATATTTTTCCCAATGTGTTTTACCCAATGTAAGGAAAAAACATTAATTATTAGGGTTGGGTTTTATTAAAAGTACTGTATATTAAAGTACACACACTTATCTACTCTTCACTCCATCCCCTTTTAACTTAGTTAGTCCATCACCTTCCCATACCTTCCTCTTCCTACCCCCAGCAGCACAGTGTATGAGTGGTTCTAATTTCCCATTATCACATAATTGATATGTAATTTAGATGAAGTCAGGGGAAGCTAATTGCCTGTCAGTCTGTTTGCTTAACACTCATCCCTTTTTTTAAATCAACAAAGGCAGCGCTCGCTAATGAAAATGTCACGAGTAAAGGATCACCTGATGCTGTCCCTTCAGAGGAACATCTCACACTCACATGTCTGAGTCGTGAGCACTGGCCTTGAATCTGTCTATAAAGAGCAAATGTGTGGAGAGGCTCGAGGATGCTAAGTCATAGTTAGATAACCACTAGATAAGACAAAAACAAATAAAATACAATACAAAATAGAGTATAAAATGCCACACAACACAGAACACAGGTATGACAATAACAGAATTTAAGCATTGAAATGATCAGAAGTACTCTAGTGAAACAATTACCACATAATGATGTCGCAAGGTGAAACAGAGCATGTTCTCAGTGCAGTTGAAGCTTGTACTGTTTATGCTGAACTGGACTACTAAATGTGAATTAAACAACATACCTCATGAGAAAATATATGCACATAACATCTTTAAAAATAAGTTATGTATCAAATAGAAACTTTTAAGGCAAGACAAATTTATTTGTAAAGCACAATTCGTACACAAAGTGCTTTACAGAATAAGAAATCCATTAAAATCACAATTTTTAAAGGACATTAATATTACTGCTACAGAGAAATGCATCATGCACTTGAACCAGCCTAGAATATCAACTGGGCAACAAGTTGGGAGCAGTGTTCAGTTGTTGTTAGTAGGGATGTAATGATATCCAAATCTCTTGATATGATATTATCACGATATGCCTCTCACGGTACGATATTTATTGAGATATTTTGGAGCGGCTGATATAAATGTAGATTTGTAGATGCTTTTTTGCTTTTAAAATACTCTGACAAGAATTTGGTATGAATTATTACTGTTATAGCTTAAGAATCCAAGTAAAAAACATATAACATCATGTTGTCTGTGCTGAAATGAATCATGGGATATGTAGTTCACGATGTTTGTCAGATGGTGCTACTATAAAACCATGCATTTAAGCAAGGGAATTTAATAACTGTGATTCGATATATTGTGACTTTTTGTCTATATTTCGGTTATTGTTACATCCCTAGTTATTAGCAGTAGCTGAAATACACTTTTACATAGACTTGGAAATATGACAGATATTATAAATCTGTAATAATAACTAGCTAGGGTATTCAGGTATTTTCCTCCAACTCTGGAATGATACAACGGCCAATAGATTAAAAATAAGGAAGCGCTTTCCTTGTAACAATATCAATATGCTTTCAGGATTTAATTTTCTCGCACTCTGCTTAGTGCATAGAGGTGTATGTATCCACAGCTCAGGTTATTTGCATGGTCAGATCTCCTCATGTGTATCACTATTATAAATACCTCTTCTTCTGCTGTATTGCTTTGCGTGCTGTTTCTTCTGTATGCGCCCACATCCACCTCTGAGATATTGTGGATTATCTTTGTGAAATAAAGTAGAATTGAATTGCTTGTGGAATTAGATTAAGGATATAGGGGGAGAGGTTCCTATGAGCACAGAATTTTCAAATAACAGTTCAAACCAAAGCAATTCCCCATTTGCCGCTGTCCGTCCATTTAATTTCCAAAGCACCGGATCCGAAAATGGCATTCATATCTGTGGAATTGGATCTGGGATATCTCAGAAAACTTCTTGTGACATCTAGTTCTGCGCGTTTATTTTTCTGCTTTGGTGTAGAATAGCAATTGAGTTCAAGCACCAGGACAACAGAGTGGATGGGCTGAGCACTTCCGTAACATATAATACTATAGTCTGGGTTTACATGTTGGAATTGGATTATGACAGTGAAGACAATGACCTTTGTGCCTGTTTTTTTTTTTTTTTTTTTTTTTTTTTTGTGAATAGGCCCATTGATTGTGGTACATAACTTCAAAACATCTGCATTTTGAGTTTTGAACATTACCAACCATGCAAGTCTTAAATTTGCTCCATCAACCAATTTAAAACCTCTATTTCCACTTTAATGTGTAAAACTTTCTGCTGGGGGATCCACTACTTGCTTGTCTCCATGGTGATGTTCCTAAGTGGTCCGAAATATGGCATTAAACATCCATAACATATCCACCATGCTACTTTAAAACATGCATTCTTACTGAGGTTTCATCTCCCCATAGATCTGACTGGTAACTTAGGCCCCATCCACACTAGCACGTTATCGAGTTGTTTTTGTTGCGGATGCAGTGTTCATCCACACTAATCCAATGGAAAACGGCTCCAGAGACGGAATGATCTGGTGCTGCCAGCTCCCACAAATTCTTCTGAGTACAGATCTGATCCGGCACTGTGTGGATGCCTGAAAACACTGATACACTGACGTAGGTCTATGCGCCGCAAAGTAATTCACTGCCAAAACACTAAGAGGCTAGAATATATCTCCATTCATATATACGGTCTATGCGTATGACCTGCCAACGTATAATCTCGGAAAAGTTTAATATGAACCATCTTCAACGCGATAGAAGAACAGACTCATCATTACCAGAACACCCCCCTGTCACAGAAAGAACACTCATATTCCACTGAGTCATGTCCTTTAGTCTGACAGAATCTGAACCACATCAGCGCACAATAGCGAGCTGTTTTTCGAGCACTCAGTTTATGCAAATTAGTCATGTGGTTTTAAGTTTCGTTTCTGTAAAACGTAAATAAATATGACCAAAGCTGTGTGGATAGGGAAGGCTTGCAGACACAGAAACGATGTGTCTGGACGCGAATCATTTCTGATATGGTGATACGGTGATTCATTTAAGTGTAAACGTAGTCTTAGTCATGGAGACCTATTTGTCTCCATGATGATAGATCTGTGTAATGCCCTCGCAACTTTGCTGTGGAACAATCCATCCAGACAAAGGACTAACCTCTCTGTGGAGACAAACACCTGGAAGACTCCACTAAAAAAGTAGCATCTTTAAAGAGCTTTTATTACGGTATTCTCTGATCTGTTATATTGTTGTTTCCTCATTAAAAACACACCTGGAGTTGTGTTTTGTTTCATTCACAGATGTTTTACATGAGTTCTGAGTTCTTCTTGTCTCAAACAGAAAAAAAAGAGAAATACCATTTGAAAAATATCAGAAGCTTATAGTTTACTCTTAGTACAGTAATATTCTCAAAAGCAAAATCTTCTGAAAGCCAAATCTTTTTGACTGCTTTCAGAATATACTTTAATCCCCTCTTGATATAATCCACTATAGATTATTGTCAAAAGAGCAAACCTTTTTGGCAATTTTTTCAAAACGGGAGATATCTGTTTTTGCTATTGAACTCTTCAAATGCACATTACTGAGCCAGTCTGATGCTTTCATCTTAGATTTTAAAGCATTCAAAGGTGCATGGTGTAACATTTCTAGTGGAGGATCCATCACCGTGACATTACTCTGCCTCAAATGTTCCATGGTATGACATTAAACAGCTCTACCATACATTTTTTCAGTTATTCAGTTAGGTGGTTTTATAGTCTAGAAAAACAGTAATTCTGACTGTGAGTGGGTTCGCCTCTCCAATGATCTGACTTGTAACTTGGTCTTGTTAGGTCTTCATGAAGATAGAAAGATTTAATTCCATACTGTGAAACATTCCAGACAAAGCTATAACATTTCTATGGAGTAAAAGTATTTGACGGACCCTCCATCAGAAAAGTTACACAATGCACCTTCAAGGACAAGAGTTCAGTCAGTTTCCAGTATTTTTGCAACATATTCCAAGTCAAGAGGCGCTGAGTGGACAAAGGCTTTCAAACGCAGCTCTGTGTAAGCGTAAGAGACAGAGAGCAACAGCTGATCATTATGATGTTATTGAAATCCAGCACTAGCCTTCGCATTCTACCCAGTAACACTGAATCCCATTTTCACCTTGTAATCTAATTGAAGACATTAATGAGTGAAGGATGACTCCGCCTGTCACTCCCCATTCTGTGAGTCAGACTTCATTGTGGAAGCGATCCGTCAGTGGGACCTGCCCTCCACTAGCCCCGCGCTGTGTGTTTTTAATGGACGCTCATTATTCACATCCTCACATTAAGATATTATTGTCACTGCTGCTGCTGACACACTGCCCCATTTATTCCATATTAATACAGGTCATGGAGCTGTGCCGGAGCCATGCTGAGAGCTGAGGGACGCCGCACTCACAGGACAGCTGTCTCCACCCGGTGGCCATTACAGGTACTGCCAATGCAAACAGGAATCAGTAATACCTGTTAGGGCTGTATGTTAAAGCTGCCTGTTATTGAATTGCTTGTATAACTGCATTTAGGCAGTTGTGCTTAAGTTCTAATTGGGAAACAAAGATTATTTAGTTCTCCATCATGATATTGCGATTGGCATCAGACAAGCCAATTTGACTATTTCATAAACTGCATAAATATGATTAAAGGATCCATATTATGCCATATTTCGATTTATGTTATAATATTATTTCCTATTCAAAAACACACTTGGAGTTGTATTTTGTTTCATTCACACATGAGGTTGTGTTTTTCTCTCATACTAAAAACACACTCTTCCACCTTGTGATGTCATTGGGTTATACAGGAAGTGCTACACTGTGTTTTTACACTTCGTACTTATTCACATTTGCATTTGAATTTGCATTTCAGCCTTGGAACTGTCAATCTATACTGAACAAAAGGTAAAAGGTATCTGTTAACTTGGAAACTAGCACTAATAGTAGGGTAAAGGGTTACTCAATCATGTGTGAATGAAACAAAACACAACTCCAGGTCTGTTTTTGAGGAGGTAACAACATTAAAGGTTGGTTTTGTTTTATGTGAATAGGCCCATTGATTTTGATATATAACTTCAAAATATCTTCATTTGAGTTTTGAACATAACCAACCGTGCGAGTCTTAAATTTGCTCCATCAGTCAATTTTAAACCTTTATTTCCACTTTAAATGTGCACTAACTTTTTGCTTGTCTCCATGGAGGTGTAACTAATTGGTCTGGTATATTCCCAAGTATGGCATTAAAACATCCATAACATATCTCAACGCTCATAAGAGTCAAATTTGAGTAATATAGGACATTTAATGATTGAATTATATCATTTAATCACAAATGCCGAGACTTTCCCCTAATTTGACACTTCCTTCACTCATTCAAAGAGTTTCCACAAAAAAATAAAAACAGTTCCTCAAACAAAGTTGTCCTTTGCAACTATAAAATCTTTGTCAAGTGGACAGAAATACAGAGTTTACCTCAGCTGACTTTTGGAACTCCCAGCTCCTTCTCAGTTCGAGTTAAAATTTCTTCTAACTCCTTCTGTACACCTGGGAATACACTATACTTAATGCCTAATGCGTCCAAATAATTTCCCTTGTGGATCACTAAAGTTTGTCAAAGTCTAATAATGTGACCACCAGTGTACCTAATAAAGTGTGGTGTATTTCGATGTAGTTGCGTAATATTGCTCATGTGAGACTTGAGTAGCCCGGTTTGTCCTCCTTGTATTGGTCCCCTGGTGTTTGTAAGCGCTCCCTCCCAGCTCACCGATGTGTGCCTAATGAAGAGCGTTGATCAAAGTCTGCTGTCTTTGATCAGGCCTGATTCACTGCGCCACTGCTCTGTACTCCCACCGTACTTCCCGTGTGGACACTCCCTCAAGCAAGACGTCTTCAAACGGCTCCCCCCACGAATGTGCATGAACAAGGGAGACCTCCAGCTCACCGCGAGCAGGACGACGAGCGGGAGTCAAATCAAATACACTTACTTTGTGTTTGATTAAGTTTGGAAATCCTCTAGCATTATTCATCAAAGCTATCATCATGTGCATGTAAAGAGGCTAAGAGCGTTGTAAATGTGCGATTTCTTTTCTGTTTTCTTAAGGACATGTCATACAGTAGTTTCAGGCTTTGAAATAAGCATAGACTGTATAAAGAAGTGGACTAAGGCAGTGTAATCACCCATAGCGTTCAGCTCCAGTCAAATGAAGATCACGAGGCTAATGGCTAAAGGGGCGAATTTGGAGACGAGTTCCATATTAGGAAACAAAATGGTCAAATTAAAACACCAGAATCACATTTTAAAACCAAAATGACTCACAGCAGCAGTTACAGAAAGAAAAGGGCAACAGTTTTTCAGTGTAAAGTCAATTGGAGCCTGGATGTCCAGTTACATATACAGGCTATGTTTATATGATGACGGTCTGAACAGAAGACGCAAAAGTGGCGTCGCCTCTTCACTTTTTATTCCGCGTTTAGACAAGCATTTTTTGGAGGAAATCTGCGTGCGTACGGTGACGCAAAAAAATATGCAAAAGTGTGTGGAATTCGAATTGGGTGTGCATGCCAGGTGGCTCGCTAAGTGGTGAAGTATATGACATAAACAACGCACCCGATGTGAGCAGATCTGACCAGAATTTTGCGTCTTGGGCAGTGTATATGGAAACTCTACGGCGGAGCATATTCAACTTTTCTACTCTGGAGAGTGGTTTCAGATTTTTGCGTTTTTAAGCCCCAAAAACACCGTCACCATCTAAATGAAAGGCACTTCCGATTAAATATTTTGTCATATTTACCTGCAAGCGTTCTCATGTAAACAGGCCCTCAGTCTATGGTAATAGTTACATTTCATTAGAAGCTTGAATGAAAAGGAGTTGAAAGAAATATAAATCTTGTCTGCCCCCCTTTCAGCGGCTTTCATTTTAAATTTCATGATCATGACCAAGACAAATTTCAAATCAGAGACATTAAACTTAAAATAGTTCAGCTTTTGCTAGAGATGTAACAATAACCGAAATATCGTTGTATTATATTGTCAAAATTCTCACAATAATATTGTGCACCATCACAATATATCAAATGACAAGTCTCTTTGCATAAATTAAAAGTTATGGTGCAGCAATAGCTAAAAAAGACAGTACAGTTTTCACCCTAGTTATACTTGAACAGAATTTTGATCAGTAAAAATACACAAGACGGACACCTATCCATTCCCTCTTAATCCTCCTTAAACCCATTGTCTGGGCTTACTCTACTGTAGAAATTAGCCATGAATGAACCCTTAATGAGCTGTGCGGCGACTAAGCGTGACCCCACATCCCGAGCAGCCATTACCCTCCGTCTTTGCAGTGTCCAAATGAGGAGGAGAAAAGGAGAAAAGGAGAGCGTGACAAACGGCCCGCCGCTCCCAGGGCTCTGGACAGGTGGAGAGCGGAGGAGAGGGATCCTTTTTGGCAGCCCAAATCTATTAAGTACTCTAACAGTTCCCCTTCATTGAACAACGCCTATGTCTGACCGCAGCCCCACAAAGCACAAAGCTCCTCTTCTGTCATTAGCGTTTATCAAGCAGTAAAAAGATGATGTGGCATTGAGAACTTGTCCCACTGAATCTCCTTAATGAGAGCCGGGTGAATTAGGTTAAACGCAGCAATGATGAGAGCAATGAATTTAGGTTTGGGGATTGTGCGTGTTTAACCATTTTTCAGAAACATTTGCAGTCCGTTTTATTTTTATTAAGCAGGCTATAAGCCACTACTCAATGTCACGCACCAGTGAGGATATGGGGAAAGTAATTGCACATTATTAGGACATTAATCACATTTTGGGGGTGTTCACTCCTGCACCCATCTCATGAATGAACATTAACGTGAGTAAATCAGAACTAAACTTATAGAGTAGGAGTATAGACCAGGGCTAAAACAGGACTAGCACAGGAACAGGGCCAAACTAAAGCTCAAGCCCAGTTTAGCCTGCATATAGACTTGGTTTGGTCCTGTTCTAATCTTGGTGTAATTCTCATTTATTCCAAATTTAGTCCAGGGGTTGAGTCTAAATGTTGCTGCAAGTGTGAATGCAGCCTTATTCTACATTAAGACTAAAGTGGGCTCAAATTGGACCAAACCAGGACAAACTTCAATGCACCCATATTCAGGAAAAGTAGCACAGGTACTTGAGCAGACTCTAATTCAGTCCTTTCTATCAAATTTGGACCCATATGTCTGAATATCACTGACTTTCCAATCCATTTACCATCTATTGATCTTCTAGTGCATTCTTTCTCTCAGGCCACTTTAGGGAGATGTCGTCTCTCTAGCGTATCCTGTGTCCTCCCCCTGGGCTCTCTGTTAGCAGATAATGACAACTTTGGCCAATTTTTGTAAACTTGACAGCTCCTTACAGAAATTGTGTATTTTAGTTTAGTTTTTGTAAGTGCCTCATTTTTTTTATCTGTGTTATAATGTTTCTTCGTCAAAAACATACCTGGAGTTGTGTTTTTTGTTTCAAGGGCATAGGTTTGGTCTTTGCTGGGGACATTTTCAGCTCACCCCTTTCCCCCCATATGTTTTATGAATTCTTTACAAAAAGTCTGGGCAGGTCCAAAATAAGTGAGAGGTGGTTTCATTTTACAGTTCGCAAAATGTACAGTTTGTGTCCATTGTCCTTCTAAAATGATTCTTTAGCGGATAAGAGCCATGTAGAAGTTTGTAGCAGATTTCCCTTTACTTGTTGGTGATGAGATATTTGTAAGGTAATGTCCGTACATTTTTCCATGGAATACTGTCAGTAGAGTCCGGCTGATCTCGGCGCACAAGTAGGGCTCCGTTTCGGAGATTCACTTGTGGCAATAGTCGCTCTTTTTCTGTAGCGACTCATTATAAGGCAAGTTTAATTGAAGATGAAGCCAACTAAGTTCCTTTTAAAAAGTTTTTCAAAGTTTGGTGCGCAGCGTCTTCACTCACACCTGCTCAAGCTGACATCTTCAGGTGCTGGTCCTGTCCTGTTGCTTCCCCAGTTTAGGCTCCTGGCACCACTAATGACATCACTCTGTTGATGTTGATCACTCTGCCAATGAAATAGCGGCAGCCTGTCGTCATATCACTGAATACATCTCAGAACGTCAAAGAAACAAAATGTGAACTAAAATGTGTTAAATTAATACTATTGTGTTTGGAAAAATAACAGAATGAATTAATATTTTTGTTTATTAAAATAAAATGGCAAATATTGTTAGGGACTATTTTGTCTTCCCCAAATACTGGTTGTGACTTGTCCCCACTGTTCCTATGCAAACTTACACCCTTGTTTTGTTTCATTCACACATGTTTAACGCACAAATCCTGCATATTTAGCCTGAGTTCATCTCCAACAGAAAACACTCTGTTCCACCGTGTGATAATACAAGAAGTGCTTCACTGGGTTTTTAAACTTTATACACCTTCATTGGAATCATTTGGATCATTTCAGCCCTGGAATTACCAATCTCTGCTGAACTAAAGGTAAAAGGTAGATGTTAACTTCCCTGACACTTACCCCAACATGACATCACAGGGTGGAACAACAGAGCATTTTGAGCTTTGGAGATATTTGGAGACTAATAAACCAGGATTACTCAAACATGTGTGGATGAAACAAAACACAACTCCAGGTGTGTTTCTGAGGTGGTAACAACATTCTAACATGTCTTAAAACTCACGAAAATCCATTTTGTGTAATATAGGACTTTTAATAACTTTTAAAGGGTAAAATGAGATGAGATTATTGCCCGTCTGAATGCACATTACACTGTACAGAAGTCTCTCCACTAACAAGTAATATGTCCAGTAACCGTGTGTGACTGTTTTATAACCCGAAATGCCCAACTCATCACTTGCTATTTATGCTCTTGAAGGACAGGGGGTATCTTAATCTGCGTAACGACTCCAGCTCCTCTAAAGCACCACGCAAAGGGTAAAAACATAAATCGGCCGTGTTTTTATTGGAGCTCGTTTTTGCCATGATGAAGCTGACAATATATCCGACAGCCTCCCCCTGTAGTGCGATACTGAACAAGCCATTAAAATCATAAATACAAAGGTTCTAATGAAATATCAATTAGGGCCCAGTGCTACGTTTACGAGGACAGAGCTCATTTAGGAGACGAGATCATTTTGTAATTTTCAGCCGATAATCCAATTAGCGTGCGATGGATTTTTCACTTGCTTGAGAAGTCTTGGTGATTGGGGTGAAGTTTCGCAGCACATGGGAGGGTTACATTTCACAAGCTCCGTAATAATGATTGCTGAATTATAACACAATTTGCCTCGGAATTTCTCCACTACATCTCTGTCCGGTCTTGTCATTATGGGACGTAACAAAGTAAAAGTAGTAAAGTTCTGTGCTTATGAACAAATTTTAGGTATCTGTAATTACTTTAAATTGCATTGTTAAACTTTTCTGATGGAGGGTCTGTCAAATGCTTTTCTTCATGGAGATGTTATTGCTTTTTCTGGAATGTTTCACAGTGTGGTATTAAACTCTTTTATCTCATGGAGACAACCAGACCAAGTTGCAGGTCAGATCTGTGGAGAGGCAACCCCACTCACTGTCATAACGCCTGATTTTCTAGGTATATTTGACAATAACCACCCGTAACTAAGTCAGAGTCATGCACCAGATCGGGTACCCATGTGTACCCAACGGGTACGGGCAAGTAGTTGCTGAAATGGGCGTTTGTTTTTTTTAAAGTTCTGAAATTTTACAGGCAGGTAGTGATTACACAAGGGTGGATCAGGACTAAATCAGGACTACATCAGGACTACTTGGGCAACGGCTGCACTTACATCCATGCGTGCGGCGATTTGCTCTGGTTCTTTCGCCTGCGGTCACCCGACAGTCTATGCGGGCGCACCTCCGGACCTGTCCCGACAGTGAGTCCTGGGTCAGTCCTGTTTTAGTCCTGGTTCAATCCGTTTCGTGTGTGGTGGAAATGTGCAGCATCTTGATCAATATTTCTTCTGCTCAGTAAATAAAGCGTGTGAAGTGATGACAGTTGAGTCGGGTCTGTGAATTTGTATTCGTACTGAAGAAAATGTAACCGTTTCATTTGATTTCGTGATTGTAATCCTTGAAGTCGTAACTTTTCAATTCCTATTCTGATTGATGCTTCAGTTAGAATGCTTTTAATTTGTGTGTGATTCATCACGGGCACAAGCGGGTAACGGGTCCAGGCGATTGCGGGTTTAACTTTGATAAAGTCATGGATTTACAGGTATCGCACAGGCATCTGTACTTTCTTCTCCATTACATTTTTGAAAGTAAGAAAGTAGTTTTTATTATTGTATGACACCTGCTGAAAAGACTGAGGGTTTATTTTTACGACATTCATAGTTTGAGCAAACAAAAATATAGAAATTAAAAACAGCTAAAAAACAAGAAACAAAAAACGATCCATTCAGTTGTTTCTGTTGAACAAAATTCAGCAAAGTCTTTATTAAAACCATTGCTTTTGAAGCTTTATTAGATCTCAAAATCTGAGCAAAACTACTTTTTCTTTAAGTCTTTTAAGTACTTTCATATTTTTCTTGAGTAGATGTGTTTTCATCTCATATTTTTTTTTCTACTTGAGTTTTTTTTTTTTTTGCTCCAGTATATGTACATTCACTTAAGTAACAAAACTGAGTACTTCTTCCAGTGCTGGTTCTTGTGTGTTTTGATTTACTGTTGACGCGTGCAGTTTTGGAGATTTCAGCGCTAGCTCGGGCAGACAATAAGAAAACATGTATTTTTAATAAGCAAGGATTTCTGCTCTCCCCCACTCTGCTCACTGACCTTCAGCCCGTGAAAATTCAACTCAATAATTCAGCATGCTCTGCCTCGATCATCTCCCACCCCCAATATTGTGCCATAGACATGCATACATATACAGTATAGTGGAAGCTGACACTGACATGATGGTCTCCCTTCACTCCACTCTGATGTATATAGGCTGGGATTGCTGCTCCTGGCAAATGCAGTTTACCTATTGGCAGCTGACTTCATATCTGCTCTGCTTTTTGACCAAAATTACACTTATTCTCTTGTGGTTGTGGATGCTGCTTGCTGAGAATACAGAAGGTCCATCTTTTTTTTTTATTTCAACAAAGACTTTATCACAAATTTCAAGGTGATTTGAGTAACTTTTCTCGTGGAGGGTCTGTCAAACGTCCAATTCTTTATGGAGATGTTATTGCTTTGTCTGCAATGTTTCAGATACTGAAAATTTTTATCATCACAGAGACCAAATCAGACCAAGTTAGACTTCAGTTACAGTTACAGTCAGAATGCCTGTTTTTCTATGTATGCCTTGTTTTTTTTTTTGTTGTTTTTTTTTTCGCTACAAAACCACCTGCAATTAACAAGGAAGTGGCTTAAATCTGAATGACTATCAATTAAGAACTGGACTGATATTGGGCAAGAAATCTGTACAATGGAAAAGGTTTCATTTTTTATTGAAAGTGCAGCTGGACTTATTTTACAAGATGTGGTCTAAATGGACAGACTTCATATAAGATTACTTCATAATTGCAGTGTTTTTTTAATTTGTGAAAGAGGTTCCCTGGCTTCCCAAACCTGTGTTAAAAGCAGAAAACGTGTGATTGCATAAATGGACAGACTGTGAAAGTGCATTTCATAAATGGACAGACTTCATATATTACTTCATAATTGCAGTGTTTTTTTAATTTGTGAAAGAGGTTCCCTGGCTTCCCAAACCTGCTCTGTGTTTAAAGCAGAAACGTGTGATTGCATTCTGCATATTGCAGTGTGTAATGTGCTTTTTCAATAAAAAGTAAATTTGAATTAAAAAAAAACAAACAAACCAAAAAAAACACCTACAATTGAATAAACGTAAAATGGAGCTGTTTTATGTCATATTGTGCAACAGGCAGAGCAAAGACATATTCATAGAAACAAGCAGGTGACAGATCCCCAGCCAAGAAGTCACATAGTGCACCTTTAATCCCTGTGTGTGCAAACCAGTTTTCATTTATTTACATGGATGGAATGCAAGTGGTAGCAGTCTAAGCAGAGTCTGGGAGTTCCTGCTTCGACTGCTGCCCCCGTGACCCAACTCCGGGTAAGATGGATGGATGGACGGGGTGGAATGCATATTGAATATAACATGGTAGTCCAAGTAACCCACCCAACTAGCTGGAATAGGCTTTACTCACGCTTATGTCACAAACTGTTTCTGTCAGTTCACTCCAGGGCAGCTGTGGCTACAATAGCAGCTTACCACCACAAGGTATGGAGTGAATGAATAATGAACGGTAAAGCGCTTTGGGTGTCGTGAAAGGCACTATGTAAATGCAATGATTCACTAATGTATTAATTAAACCAGGAAGACGTTTGGAAAGATGCGATGACAACTTCCGGTGTAGTTCCCGACACTGGGCTCGCAGACCGACTGTGGTAAAACCCATTGAAGTAAATGTGATCAGCAGTAAAATGAAGACTGCATACGTATGTGCTGTTCGGACTAATCTTGTATTTGGCGCCTCGTCTCTTCTAATCGCATGTACCCAGTGTGATCGGAGTTGTGTGTCAGTGGGAAAATGATGAAAACTGCGATATGGTTGTAATTGTTGATTAGCCGAACATAACAGAACGATACATTGACATTTAGATGAAGAAAACTGGGACATTTTCTCATTTTTCCTAGAACAGTGCTCACCGGAAGTTGTCATTGCATCTTTCCAAACATCTTTCTGGTTTGTGACATAAGCGTGAATAGAGCCTTTACATTCCTACCCCAGTAACAAAGTCTTCTTACTGTATTGCAATGAAATAGTGAGTTTATCGTGCTAAAGTTCATAATACACAATACAATACCGGTTTGACAGTTATAATGGGCGTGATTGACAGGTGAACTAGCTCATCAGGAACACATAGTCCGTTCTCAAAACAAATAAGGCTGCTTACAAGGAAAACATATCACAAGGGACTGAAAAACATCACGGATTTCAATGGGCGAAGCAGTAAACTCTGTTAATCTCAGGGTGTGGGGACCAGACCAAACCCAAGTCTTGGATTTGGCGTCTTCAAGGCCTTTTATCTGCTTATTTAACTGCTGTTTGCTCTGGTTCATAGATGTTGTTTGAAAACTTTAAGGAAACTTGTAGGAACTCGCTTCCTCATATCAGTTCATTAAAACATCCAAATGAACTAGGTTATTGAAATGAGTGACTGGATCCATTATATTGCTGTTTATAATGCCCCTTTTCTACACCATCTCTCTTTTCTACATGCTGATGTGGTTGAAGCATGGCTCTGTGTGTTTTGTGTTTAATTTCACAGCTGACCTGCCGACAAGTGCAGCAGTCTCCCTCCTCTGTCTGTTCATCTATCACGGCGCTGGCTCTAATCCTGCTCCATTTGGTCTCACCTGCACCATCTGATCACACACTGTCAGTCTGCATTAGGCCGGGAGGGACTGGAGCGGGGCGTCGGGTGCTTCTGCTGACGGCTGGGCTTCTGTCGGAACAGAGCAGACAGGCCCGTGAGGAGGTTAGACACATACAGACTTCTGAACTCATTTGGAACAGTGCAGTAAAGTAAAGTAATGGAATAAAGCCAAGTATTATAGCGTATATAGTGAGAATTTCTTTTCTGGTGATGGGTTTTCTTTTTCTTCTTTCTCATTATTTGCGTCAATCCCTATCTCCGTGGAGGAAACAGGTGGCAGCACCAAGTTACAGTTCAGATCTGTGGATAGGCAACCCCGTTCAGTTGGAATGCAGGTTTTTCAAGATAGTTTTCAACAATGACATCAGCTGCAATTGAATAAATGCAATATAAATGGTTGGATAGATAGACTGCGGTGGCGGTGAAGAGGACAAGATGGATAGGATGAAAAGATAGATGGTTCTTCTGCTGCGGTGGAGGTGGGGCTGTGGCCCATAAATGAAACTCTAGTATGAAGGAGTTAATTTATAAAGAGCTTGAGCTAATTTGTGAGCGATAAATGTAGCGTATCCACGGGTTGCAGACTGAGGAGAAATTACTACTGTTGCCATAGCGATTAACAATTTCAACAATCTTTTGAATGGGAAAGAACTCACTGTGTTGCTGGATGTGTTGATTTTTTTGTTTTTATTGTGCTGAATTTATGAAATGGATTGAGTTTTATTCTTGTCATCTCATTTTCAAACTCTCAAAACTTCAAGTTGGATTTGCAAGAGGTGAGTGAAGCAAATTGCCAGTGGATTAATTTATTCAGAATGAATACGAGGCAATAACATAGAACGGCCTTGACTGAAGCAGTTTATACACATACTTATACATATATGCAGTCTCATACATAACAGACTTGAATGACTCATCAGACTTGCACAGGAAATACACGTTTGAAATGAAATGTTAACTGTAGTATGTGGTAGGGATTGGAGATTTCACATTTTACACTTGTGGCTTTGTTGGTTCATTGGAGTGTCTTATTGAATATATGTTTAAAGGTGCATTATGTAACTTTCCGGTGAGATGTTTTGAATTTCGTGGACTGTACATAGTGTGTGTGGTTTATATTCAGTTACAGGTGTTTGTATTGATAGTACCATGTTTTTTTTTTATTTTTCTATCAGCAGGATTGCCTCTCCACAGATATGACCTGTAACTTGGCCTGGTGACATTACCTGCTTTTCTCTGTTTCTCGATATGTATATGATTAAAGCCATACTGTGGAACATTCTAGGAAAAAGCAATAACATCTCCATGGAGACAACCAGGTGGTGGATCCTCTGCTAGAAAAGCTACACAGTGCACCTTTTAGGATTTTTGTTGACATTTTTGGAATTATAATCTAAGGCTACGTTTATATGATGATGGTCTGAACAGAAGACGCAAAAGTGGTGTCACGTCTTCACTTTTTATTCTGCATTTAGACAAGCATCTTGGGGAGGAAATCTGCGTGTATATGGTGACGCAAAAGTGTGTGGAATTTGATTGGGTATGCATGCCAGGCAGCTCGGTGGTAACGCTAGGTGGTTATGTATTTGACGTAAACGTGTACGCGACCTGAACAGATCTGACCAGAGTTTTGCGTCTTGGGCAGTGTAGACGGAAACGTTGCGACGGAACATATTCAACTTTTCCACTCTGGAGGGTGGTTTCAGATTTTTGTGTTTTTAAGCCCCAAAAACGCATCACCATCGTCACCATCTAAATGAAAGGCACTTCCAATAAAATATGTTGGCGTTTTTACCCACAAGTGTTCTCGTGTGAACAGGCCCACAGTCTATGGTAATAAGCGCATAATTATTTTTTGTATTAGAAACAAATGTGTTTATTTCCTTTATTTAAAATATAATACTTACATTTCTTTAGAAGCGTGACTAAAAAGAAACTGAAAGAAATACAAATCTCGTCTGCCTCCCTTTCAGTGGCATTCATTTTTAATTTCATGATCATAAAGACAGACTAGAAATCAGAGACATTAAAGAAATTAAATTAAAATAGTTCAGCTTTGTGATATTTTATTGTCAAAGGTCTCACAATAATATCATGGACCATCACAACATATCGAATTACAAGTCTCTTTGCTTAGTTATTTTGTCATTTTTACACAAAAACGTTCTTGTGTAAACAGGCCCTTAAATGTATTAATTGATACTTGCAAGTTTAGACAGTTCTACAGGTTTTATATTCAACTTTGTGATACAAGATTGTACACAATGCAACTATAACTTAGATACAGTATGTCTCGCTCCTCTTATCTTATTATTTTAAGCTCTCCCCTTCCTGCACTGTTACTTCCTGTAAGAATAAAAAAAAATCGCTATACAATCAACTTAGAGGACAACACATCTCTATAAAAGCAACATGAGGAGATGGATTGAGGAAGCCCAGTCTCACCAATCACCCCAACGATCCACAATAGACTCTGCATGGCTGCGTGTAATTCACATAGAGAAACATTTACACGCCCACCACCATCACCTGCAGCTACGTCTGATTAGATATCAAGAGGCCCAGCGTCTTGCATAATTGATGTTGTTGAATGAGTTTCCTGTTTGTGTGAAGGAGACCCCTGATATGGTTCATTATCGCAAACACCCGGTTTACCAAGCTGCTGCCTTCGCACAATGTCACCCCAGTCACCTTTTAGGGAAGTTTCTTTACAATGTTTCTATCTGGAGTGAGTTAAAAAGAACAAATGAATCAGGCGCGATGAATAGTTTATTTATAATATTTATATTTGTCATAATGTTGTTTCCTCGTCACAAACAGACCTGGAGTTGTGTTTTGTTTTATTCACATGTTTAACACACAAGTCCTGCATGTTTAGGTTGAGTTCTTCTTTCAAACTGAAAACACTCTGTTCCACATTGTGATGTCATGTGGTAATACAGGAATTGTTTCACTGTTTTTTTAATTTCATACACCTTCTTTAGACTAATTTGGATAATTTAAGGCCTAGAATTGCCTATCTGTACTGAACCAAAGGTAAAAGGAGCTGTTAATTGAAAACTACCGCTTCATGACATCACAAGGTGGAACAGAGCATTTTGAGTTCTGGGAATGTGGGCACAGGATAGACTAATAATACGGGGTTACTAAACATATGTAAATGAAACAAAACACAACCTCAAGTATGTTTTTGATGAGGTAAGAACATTCTAACATGCCTTAAAGCTCACAAGAGTCAGTTTAGAGCAGGGGTCTCCAACCTTTTTCTTCCAGTGAGCTACCTTTGCCAATAAAATGCCAAAGAACTACAAACTTTAGTGGTCACCAGAAATTAGGAAAACATTAGATCTGGCAAAGTCAGATATCTATAAAACATAAACCTTTATCCATTTATTAGTGCTCAAAGGCATCAGAATTATATATTTACAATGATGGTTCATCAAATTTGAGTCATTGAACACAATTCGTGTACTTCAGAAATCCTTTGGTGAGCTACTTGTAGGGGGGTGGAGAGCTACTGGTAGCTCCTGAGCTACAGGTTGGAGACCCCAGATTTAAGAGACATATAGAATAGAAGTTTTGTTTGGGGAAATATATCCACTGGTGATGATGAAGAGAAGGAGATGGAGAGGCTGAGGAGACAAATGGTTCTACTGATGTTGTCTGACCAGCCAGTCTCTTGTACATGTTTTGTTAAATCCAGGAGGATCTGGAACAGGACAAGAAGAGCCACTATTTTAGCATGAGACTAACTTGGTCCAGCCACAGTTGCTAATCTGTAGCACAAATCTCTCAAATGCAAAAGATGTCTTGTAACATTTAGAACAAAATATTGAATTTATTTTGCCTGAGATAAATACATGTTTAGTGTTTTGCTTGTTAATTCTGCAGAAGTCCACACTGTTTCTTCGTCCACGGCATTACTTTTCCCCGTTTTTTATGAGTAAGATTGCTTGATCTGCCCGTCAATCACATCCAAGTGAAATTGGGGAAACAGGATATGGTTCCAGCCCCACACATCTTTATAAAGTTTTGGTTGGCCAGGTAGCTGCTGCTGTCGAAATGGGTTATAGCTGAACTGGCAGGAAGAAGGATGAGAGGAAGTGAAATCAGTGGATTGAGACGTGATTGGTGGAGAGGTGAAGGCTGCAGGTTGTGACCGCACCATGAGGTGAAAGTTGGTTTGAATGGAGTTTCCCTGGGTAAATTTATGCACAAACTTCACAACTTTATATTTGACTTTGCCTAAGATACGGATAGTTCTTTGCTAATCCTCTTTTGTTATAAAGATGTTGGACTAGGACTGTGAAAGATTGTGAGTCCATAACTTGAATACCCGCCTCCCGCAGAGTAACAGCCCTTTTAAGACACTATGAATATAAATGACTGATTTAGACCCATTTCTCATTCAGGCCATGATTCTGAAACTTATAGAGCTCTCTCTCTCTCCATTGTGTGCCTATTGGAGTAGAAGGCAATTTAATATATACTACACAAGGTAATTCTTTCACACTGTTGTTTTTGGCCAAGTGCACGGTATATAGCAGTGGTAGAAGAAGTACTCAGTTTTGTTACTTAAGTAAAAGTACAGATACCAGAGCAAAGAAGTACTCAAGTATCACATGAAAAAATCTACTAATAAATCTGCTAACTAAAAGTATTAAAGAGTCTTGTAAAGCTTCAAATGTAGTGATTTTCATAAAGATTTTTCAACAGAAACAATTGGATCAATGTTTTTTTGTTGGTTTTTTTTTTTGCATATTTTTGTTTGCTCGAACAACAAATATGTTAAAAATAAACCCCTCAGCCTTTTCAGCAGGGCTCAGACAATAATGGATACACTTTTCAGTCTATTTAAACAATGTCGGGGAGTGAAAAGTACAGATACCTGCTCTCAGACATAATGTAGTAAAAGTTAAAATTATCAACTTTAAAATGTACTTAAAGTGGAGATATCTACAGTTTTTACTTAAGTACAGAACTTTACTAGTTTTGCTTTGTCACGTTTCACCACTGGTATTTAGAGACTTCTACTAATGGTGAATACGGAATAGGAAATTTGAGTGTCCATCTTCACACAGGCACACAGAATAGTATAGTTCAGCTTCAGAGATGTGTGGATGAGAGTGTATAAAGGCCTGTCCCCCCGCCTCTCATCACCTCAAACACCAGATCAATACCTATTTAGCCGCTGCCGGTAATTGACTCCGGCCTCATGATTGCTTCTTATTTCACGCCCCTGCACTACTGTCTCTAAAAGACTTGTTTTGGGGTGTCCTGGTGGCTGTAAAGTCAACTGCAGATTAGTGTTAAAAGTCTCTTCATGTGGTATAAAGTGTCACTCTTCTGTGTCCTGCAGCATCATAGAAGTGTCACAGCAGTGTCTGGGGCGGCGTCTTTCCCTGCTCGTTTTTATTTTATTTTGTATTTTTTTTGGTTGGTGACAAAATTATCTATTCCCTCGAAGTATTTCCTCTTCTGCCACATTTCCGCATTTACTGCCACATATGGTGTAAAAAGCCTGTAGCATCTCAAAGGTCCACAGCGAGCTCCTTAGTTAGCCTCTTGCATGATCTCCATATATATTGGAAAAACAAACTGTTCCCACATACAGTGTCGAATGCCCTTTCAGTCTCACCTTGAAGCGTCATTACAAATTAAGACAAAAATTTTAATCAATAAAATACTAAAAGAGTCTTTTTTATTTTTTTTTTTTTATTTTACAATTCTTAAGTGCTCATTTTTGGCAGGCACAGAGCTATTTTTTGCTTGCTCTAGTACAATTAAAACAAAAAAACACCAAAATACATGATCTGCTCTAATGTTATTAGTTTTGATGCTCAGGTTTTAGCATTAAACATTGCTGCTATGGACAAATTAGCCAAGGTGTAACAGTCCATATTTATTGAAAATTAAACAGAATTAAAGTATCAGTCCCATATTACACAAAATTTACTCTTGTGAGCTTTTAGCCAATTCTCACGTTTGAGTAATACTGGATCATTAGACTGTCTGTATCTCCAAAGCTGAAAATGCTCTGCTCCACATGTCAAGAAGCCAGAGGTTTTGAAGTTATCAGCTACCTTTTTTAGTTGAGCAGAGATTGGCAATTGCAGATCTGAAATTATGCAAATGATTTTAGTGAAGGTGTATGGAGTCAAAAAAAAAAAAAGGTGTTTTCAGTTTGAGAGAAGAACTTCAAATATGCAGGGTTTGTGTGTTAAACATGTGTGAATGAAACAAAACACAACTCAAGGTTTGTTTTTGATGAGGAAACATTATAACATGCATTAGAAAATAGCGTAGTATGAGCCCTTTAAGCATATTTGAATGACGTTACTGTGTTGATTTTCCAGGACTGGGTGAAAACGGCATGAATCCTCTCCATCACTGAAGACATCATTTTCAGCTTGACTGCGGTCCACATCTGCTGTAAACTGGATGAAACGGCCAGACAATGTTATCTGAAATTGAAGCGGGCTTGGGCGCCTCGCACTTTGTTCCATGGGCAGGTGAGAGATGGGATTGACCCGGGCAGATAAACGCTGCGTGGTGATTATGTGTTTTTATCTGGTGGGTTGTGGTGGGTGCTGTGTCCTTGCCTTCTCCCTCCACGGGCGCCATGTTGGACAGGAAGTATCATGCCAAGGTACAGAGGAATTGGACAGAGACGGGGAAGGCGCCTGTTGATACTTTGCAATAATATGACACTGGGGGTGTACTATGTGTATGTGTGTTGGTGGAATATTCATCAGTTACCATGGAAACACAATGCATGCTTTAGCAAACAAGTCAAATAAGTTTTAGGAACAAGGATTTCCAGCAGTACTTTTTTTTTTTAACCTTTTAACAAAATTGAATGGAAAATTTATATTTCACATTTCAAATTTACACATCTAAATTTTCTAAGTTTGCAGAGCACCAACTAGGACTGGAAAATATGGTATTGGTCCATCACAATTATTGTCAGATTTTTTTTTTATATATTTTTTTCTTCTGATATCATACATATAAACAAGACAGACTTCCAATCAGTGCCATTTAACACCAAAACTGTCCAATTTCATCCTCCAAAGTCTAAACTCTGCTGGATGGAGACCTCTCAGTTTTACTACCCCAAGCATAAAATTGACAATTAAACATGACTGAATCTCAATCTGGATTAAAATGGATTAATTGCCCAGCCCTAGCGCCAACTATTGTCACAACAATAAATAAATAAACACAGACATTTGACTGGAGTACCTTTTACATCCATCTGACCACAACTGATGTTTTTTAGCTGATTTCTATTACTGCCCGCCTCCAGAACCAGTGGTGGAACATAACAAAGTAAAAGTACTAAGTTCTGTCCTTAAGTAAAAAAAAAAAAAGGTTTCTGTATTCTCTACTTAGGTACATTTTGAAGTTATTTTCACTTCACTTCATTTGAGAGTAGGTATCTGTACTTTCTGCTTCACTACATCACTGCAAAAAAAAAAAAACAGCTAGGAAAAAAATAAATTCAACCATCCATCCATGTTCTTCCACTTATCTGGGACCAGGTCGCTGGCGCAACACTTTAAGCAGACTTCCTTCACTCCAGACACTTCTTCCAGCTCCTCCGGTGGGACCACAAGGCATCCCCAGGCCAGCCAAGAGACATAGTCCCTCCAGCATGTCTTGGGTCTTTCCCGGAGCCTCCTTCCGATGGGACATGCCCGGAACACCATCCAGAACAGATGCCCGAGCCACCTCAGCTGGCTCCTCCCAACGTGGAGGAGCAGTGGCTCTACTCCGAGCTCCTCCTGTTTGACTGAGCTCCTCATGCTATCTCTAAGGGAGCATCCAGCGACCCTGCAGAATAAACTCATTTCGGCCGCCAGTATCTGCGATCTCGTCCTTTCGGTCATTATCCAATGCTCACGACCATAGGTGAGGGTAGGAACGAAGCCTTGCCTTTCAGCTCAGTTCCCTCTTCACCACAACGGCCCAATACAGCGAACGCATCACTGCTGATGCTGCACTGATCGAAAAATAATTCATTTGTTTCTAAATTCAAAACTCAACACAAATCTATAGATCTCAAACTCTGCTCAAAAAAAGTAAATTTTTAAACTGGTACTTACATCTTTTTTTCATGTTACACTTACTTTTCCTTGAGTATTTTTTTTACTTTGGTATCTGTGCTTTTACTTAACAAAATGGGGTACTTCTTCCACCACTGCCCAGGACACACACAGGAAGCAGATGGCCATGCTGGAGAAAGTGATGTGATCCGACAGGCAAACACTTAGCAGAAGGATACCAGGGCGTGGAGTGGTCCAGGCTGTCAGAGGGGCCGAGGCACAGGGAGCCTCTGCTGGAGCAATGTCACAGTACAGCAGGCTCCAATGAATGACATCATCTGTGTGTACTGCGTGTACTGTAGAGGTCGGCCCATACACACACCATGCACACACATACTCCGCGCACTACTACAAAGGCTGAATCAATAATGGATTGGAACAAGACGATGCACAAGAGCACTATTTCCACTGCTCAACCATGACTAAAGCCACTGTATGCATTGACTGTTTTAAAGGATTTCTATTCTCCATCTAACTTAACATCATTTGGAAAAGATGGAAGTGGAAGTTGAGATGTTAATACAATTTACAGTGGTGCTCAGATGGTTGGATAAAAGAGTTAGATTCGAAAAATGTTGCTGTTAACCTTGAACGTCAAAAGCTTTTCAAATTATGTCTGGCAAGTTATGAATAAAAAAGACATTGGGCTTATTCAGATATATAGAATTAAATCATAAAATGCTCCATTTGTCCACTATAAACCACTGCTTTAATCTTAGATGAGAGCATTACGTTTGCCTGGACAGACTCCAGACTCACATAGAGATGTCATTCTGGACATTGTGCCAGGCAAGATTTCTTCATCACCTCACTCCCTTTACTCCTCCCCGCTGCTCGCCGCACCTCCTCCTGTCCAATCAATGCCCAGTCTGCCCAATTTAAACCCTCATTTCAGGTGCACGGCCGCTCAGGTTTGTGCCGTGCCCCACCTCCTGCCCAGCACCCCCTCGGCTTCTCATCATCTCATCGTCCACTTGACTCTCCTCAGCCTCACCTCCACCACCTCGAGTGTCCTCTCCTAAGACTTAAGACATCTCCTAAATGTCATCTAATCAGCCACACCATTTATCGCAATGCCTTCTGCCAGGGTTTGAGAGCCAAAGAGAACTTACTCAAGAAAACTACAAATACTATCTTAGTAATAACAAGGAATTGGCTGAAGGATGACCCTTTAAAATTACAGCAAAGGACAGATATAATGGAGGAAATTTACGGGATGGAAAAAATAACCTATTATTTGAGACTGAAAGCTGCTAAATTTAAAAAAAAGATGGTCCAAATGGTTTATTTACAAAGCTCACTTGAATGTATGAAGTATTTTGTTTTTCAATTTTTTTGTAGAACCCACAGACTGTTTGTTCTTTTATGTACATTTGTTAAAATATTGAAAAAGCACAAATAAAAAGTTAAAAAAAAACAAAAAAAAACCCTACAAATACAAATCTTACTAATACCGTCTCTCCAGGTTGAAATATAACTATGTGACGTTTGAGAACACTACTGACCCGGAGTGTGATTTTTTGCAGCAGTACAGAGCAGTGAGAAAAGCACATTTTCTGAGCACTGAAGCTTTGAGTAATCCTGCATGTCCAACATGGTAAAAACTCATAAAAGTCTGTTTTATGTACTGTGTCCCCTTTAAACGCTTAGTACCAATCTCTGTTTATTTCATTACTGCAACACGTTTTCACTTCGAATAGAACGCCTGTATACTAGTGTATATGCACACACACAACAATAACACACAGTGGATTAGATATGGGGACAGTAATTGACTTATGCAGGAAAACAAACTCCTGTTATATTATTCTGTAATGTCTGTCTAGAGGAACTTCAGAATAAATGCAGCTGCTTAATAGCCTATTGCCATTTTAGTCATATAACAAACCACTCTTTTGGTACAGTAGGTAACTGCGTTGTTGTCACTTGTTAACAACATTAGCAACTAAAGTGTTATCGCAGCATTGGCCCAACAATTAAGCGAAGGTTTCACAAGATTAATTTTTACTTCACCACATAGACCAGCTTACTTTGAGAACAAATTACAGAGGCTGTTATAGCATTGTTCCTTTTGGTATATTTTCAGACCACAATGTTTTACACAACACATTTGAGTATTCTAAACTCCTAAACAAGTGCACATAAATTGCACTGAGACAGAAAACAATAGCCTATTAGCTTGACACTCCATTTTTTTCATCAAACGCCTCAAACCACCTGGGTTTTATCTTGTGCCGAGTACCACTCCTCAAATTACCCATAGATTGTGCGAAAGCATCGGCATTGTGCAGAATAGATTAGTTGTGTAATAGCCCTGCTTTATTTCCTAGTATCAGCTGAGCGCGGAGACTCCATTCAGAACCTCTTCAGCGATGATGAGGGGGCCGCAAGCCTCTTCTTCATCATAACACGTCTGAGGCCCTCACTCCCGCTCGGGCTCGTCTTTGAGATAATGTCCTATTTAATTAGAAATCTGAGATATCACATTGTTTTTTAATGAGAGGAGCACTTTAGCAGAGCATACGAGACATCAGAGGATCATAGACGAAGAGGATAATGTGAACGTGCATGTGAGGGGCTGGGGGTTGGAGAGGAGATGTATTTTCGCTCAACAACTCTTTATTCCCCGTTCTCCGCTCTCACAATGGCTCACACAGGAGCAGGGAGCACTTCAGGTGTAATCGCGGCATGTGTGAAATCTCATATTAAAATGGTCCTATATTACGCAGAATTGTCATGTGTGAGCTTTGAGCCGAGGTAGAATTTTGTTTCCGGTATTAAAAACACACCCGGAGTTGTTTTGTTTCATTCACACATGTTTGAGTAACCCTGAATTATAAGTCTGTTTACATCTCAAAAGCTGAAAATGCTCTGTTCCACCTTGTGATGTCATGTAGTGGTGGTTTTCAGGTTAACAGCTACCTTTTACCTTCTGTAGAGACAGGCAATTCCAGGGCTGAAATCATCTAAGGCCAAGTTTACACATA
Source organism: Boleophthalmus pectinirostris (assembly GCF_026225935.1). NCBI lineage: Eukaryota > Metazoa > Chordata > Actinopteri > Gobiiformes > Gobiidae > Boleophthalmus > Boleophthalmus pectinirostris. The sequence goes on along the minus strand of NW_026570971.1, from coordinate 12,491,772 downwards.
ACCAGGTATGTTGAGAAACTAATATTTATCTCTCTCCGTTTTCCAAAATAACATCGTGCACACAGCATCGTTTTCAAAAAAGTTTTAGTTTACATCAACCCGCATAAATACACCATCAAGCGCCGTCATAACTACGCCACCTGGATTAGATTGAAACCTGTAGCATTTAAAGTGTTTGCACCAGAAGAAATGCGACTGCTGCTCTGAATGCTTCCATCGTCATCATCAGAGCAAAAGGGAAACACTGGTCACACTTTTGGCTCATCAGTTGCCTAAAACGCTGTTTATACCACTTTACACGCAAACGCGAAACTGTAGTTTTCCCAAATCTCCACTCTAGCTGGAGTTTTTAGAAAAATTCATTTTCAGAGGTGAATTCGCATGTAAAAGATGGGTACAAATGAGGGGAAATGTCTCAGTTTTAAAAAATACCTGTGTACATGTAAATGGGGCCTAAATGATTCTGGTGAAGGTGTATGGTGTTTAAAAATACAGCAGAGCACTTCCTGTATTACCACATGACATGACAAGGTGGAACAGAGCTTTGGACGCATAGACAGACTAATAATGCTGGATTACTCAAACATGTATGAATGAAACAAAACACGTCTGTTTTTGATGAGTTAACAACATGGCTTAAAGCTCACCAGGGTAAATTTGCATAATATAGGACCTTTAAATATTATTTGCTTTGCCCTGACCCAGTGAAGAGTTTATACATGCACATTGCCATTTCTGTTGCCCCTTGAAATTGCACAAGCCCCAGACAGATAGGAGTAAACATGGCTGACTTGTGTAGTGAGCAGTGAGCCATTAAATCTTGCTTTTTGACCATTTTTTCTTTCTATTTGCTGCAACTCAAGCGTAGGTGCTCTGACCTTTCCTCGAGTCTTGCTGTGAGGAGATGTAAACTCCACACCACAACAGTTTCCATGGGAGCCCCCGGTGTTGCGGCTGAAAGAGACCCCCGAGGAAAGAGCTGATACTGGGGCGTAAAGGTTGGTGCACCCCTGACCACCGGAGCATCGCGGTTAATAAGAGCGGTTAATGACTTGTCAACTGGCAAAGGTTAATGTATGACGTAGCAGTGAAGGGCTACTTGATAATAGACACACCTGCTTATGGGAAATGCACATTTACATTTTAGATTCAATTAGCAGCAGCAGCCGAGCGGAAAGTCTCCCAGAGGTGAGCGCTCACAAGGCCTTAGTTAGTACTTAAAAACTGCAGGGGATTTTCTGATGCGCTTTGCAACACTAGAGAAGATACTAGCCAATTACACTTAGCAGTACTGGTATAGAAGCTTACAGAAATATTTGTACATCTAATATAACATTCTTGAAAGGTGCATTGTGTGACTTTTCTGGTTGAGGGTCTGTCAAATTATTTTCTCTATGGATATCCATGTCTGGAAAATTTTACAGTATGGTATTAAACCTTTCTATTATCATGGACACCAAACCAGACCAAGTCTCAGGTCAGATCTGTGGAGAGGCGACCCTGCACACAGTCAGAATGCCTGTGTTTCTAGGTAATTTTGAGCTATAAAACCACAAGTAACTGAATAAATGTAAGGTACATGTGTTTAATGTTACACTGTGGAACATTCCAGACAGAGCAATGACACATCCATAGAAACAAGTAGATGACAGACCCAACCGGAAAGTTGCACTTTTAAAATGTACCTGGCAAATACCTTTTATTGTGTATATGTAATGTATTCTTTGTTGTCCTTGTTGGAAAAATTGTTCATTGCATTTGACCCATCAATCAATTCCACTGCATGGGAGAATGTGACAGTAACAACATTACATTTACTCACGTTACTGTAATTGAGTAGTTTTTATGAGTAATTTGTAACTTTGTAAGTAGTTTTTGATATAGGAATTTTACTTTTACTCGAGCACATTTTGACCCAAGAATTTTACTTCATTACATTGGAACCCACCCTCATTACTGAGTAAAATCAGACTGATAGAGAAAAAAAATTAAGTGCAAAAACAAAAAACAAAAAAACAAATCTGCCAGAAATGAAAGGAAATTGGGCGGGCTTGTACATGCGGCATTTTCACTATAGGATTTACAGACATTGTACATAATTGTCAGTTTATCTTGGATCAACTTGGATAAGGCTGATGCCGGGCCAGAGATAGAGATGATGTTCAAGAAGAAGGTACATTGAATAATTCTCTAGAGGAAAGCGAACCCCTTGGTCAAACCTCGGACAGCTATTTGCGTTCAAACACAAATTAGAGAGAATAACGTAATAATACCAGTTTTAAAATATTAAGTGTTAGTGAGCCCAGTTGTCCTTAAAATGTTTTGCACTGCATCACCTAAAAGTTGATCAAAACAACTTGTGCTGGGTTAGATTTATGACTCATCCTTTTTTGCATCAAATAATTTAAAGTAACTAAATTACTTTTACTCAAATTACATTTTAAAGTACTTTTTTTTTTAACTTTTTTTTAAACTATCTAAAAAGTAGATTTTTAGATAGTTATTTTTACTTTTACTTGAGTAGGAATTAAGCAAAGTAAAGATACTTTTACGTAATTACATTTTTCTGTACATTTCCACCTCTGGTAAAGTGTAGTGCTCTGTTTGCTGTGCCAAGCCAATACTAGTATCAGCTATCATGCTGATACTGAAAAAAATCCTGGTTAGGCATATAATTTGATGTAATAAGGCTATTTATTGGATGTAGTTGGCCCAGAAAGTCTCATGATGTTTCAATGACTATTTGTTTATTTAGAGCAGTTCTATTGTTACTTGGGAGATAAATAACAGATACATCACACATTTTAATCAGTTTTTGTCTTATTTTAGTTTAGTTTAAAGGAAATAAATACTGTCTTCAGTCTCTGCACAGGTATCGCTTTGTATTCGGCATCAGCAGATACTTAAAGTTACAGTATCGAAATAAGTATTGGATTTTAAAAAAGCTGCCCTAGTCCAAGGAGCTATATTCAGCTCCCATTACCAGAGTCCTTAATTGGAGGATTAGCCTAATGTGCGTGTTTTTTGGGGCTTTTACCATTCAGTTTGCATCCCATGGGCGGTTTTTAAGATCCAACCAGAGAAGTGTATTCATAGGAGTATGTGGTGGGGACATGGTTGGATTGGCAGTAGTTAGTGTGAATATAACAAATTTAGTTAAGGTTTTAACCTCAGAGAAAGTCCACTTAACAAAATGGCTCCATGGCTCTGAATGGCTGTGTGAAGGTTGCACAGCATGACAGGTTAAGAGAAGAGGTGTCTCTCCCTGTGTCCGGCTGTGTCTGAAATTGTGGATAATCACAGAACCCTGCTGACCACATTTTCTACACCAGAATATTCTTTCACTGTACCCAATATAGTGGTAAAACACCATATAATTTTATCTAATTTCAGTTTACAATTTTCAAATTTTACCTCGTATGTGGATTTTTGGAGGGATGAACAAACTAGAGATCAACTTACAATAATTACATATTTGAAATTCTGGATATGCAAGTGTCACTATTAACATTTTGACACAATGGCTGTTTCTTCATAAACCTGGTACTTGTAATATTTACAGTATTCCAGACCAGTAAGTTAATATTTTTTATCTTAACGTTTCATATATTAGTTGAAGCCAAAAGTTAAAGGGAGACTGTCCCACCTCTTTGACTCTGTGAAGAGTTACAAGTTCAGCTCTGTGGAGAGGAGAATATTCAATCAAATGTCAAAATCAAGATAAATAACTATAAAGACTTAACAGTATCAATATCATCTCCATTGATATAAGCACTCTCTTTCAAAAAGTGACATAGTGTGCCTTTAAAGGGTCCATGTTGTGCTATTTTCTCATCTATGTTATAATGTTGTTTCCTCATCAAAAGCATACCTGGAGTTGTGTTTGGTTTCATTCCACTTAACATACAAAACCACTAGAATCATGAAGATAATCACAGTCCTGGAGCTGCCAATCTGTACTGAACAAAAGGTAAAAGGAGCCATTAAAAGGACAGTCTGGAATTTTGGACATAGGGCCTCATTTCCTAGTGAGTGTTGGTGACGTGTGGAGACACTTTTTAAATATTCCATCCAGTCCTTGTGTTTGCAGAGGTCGCTGGTGTTAGACTAGTGCATGTTAATGGCCATAGTTATCCTGCCACTAAAAACAGTCTTACCCACTCCACAAAGAAGAAAATCTAATATTACACCAGACTGTCGATGTAAATGTCTGTGTTGATAGAATAATGTTAGAAGTAAAACCAAGCTTGCATTTGAAGGATTTATGTCTGAGCAGCAGCAGCAGCGACTTGTACTTCCTGATAGAAAGCTTGGCAGCGGTGGACTGACATCACCTAGTACTTATCTTACCAGCAAAGTAAAATTCCACCGCTGCTGAGAAAATAGTCCCTCGAGATGCGACGATTCATGCGATGCAAGGTTAGTTTTATGTCTTATTATTTACTACTTATTACTTTATTATTCTCAGACATTTACACCGACAGTCTTGTGTAATATTAGATTTGCTTTGCGTGTTTTGTGGAGTGGGTAAGACTGTTTTTAGTGGCAGGATAACTATGGCCACTGACATGCACTAGCCTAGCACCAGTGACCTCTGCAAATACAAAGACTGGATGGAATATTTAAAAAAGTGTCTCCACATGTCTCCAAAACTCTGGCTCACTAGGAAATGAGTCCCTACGTCCAAAATTCCAAACTGTCCCTTTAACTTGAAAACTATTGCTTCAGACATCACAAGGTGGAACAGAGCATTTTGAGCTGTGGAGATATAGACTCTATAATCACTCAAACACGTGTGAATGAAACAAAACATAACTCCGGATATGTCGTTGAGGTTGAAACAACATTCTCACATGGCCTAAAGCTCATAAGAATCAATTTTACATAATATAGAACCTTTAAAGTTATGATTTGGAGGTTTTTGCTAAGAGTTCTATTCATCTTACACAATAGCAAAAAGCCTTATTATCATTTACAAGAAAGCCTATATTACATTCTTGACTATTTCAGCTGTGCAAATAAAATACTTGAACTTTCCTCACCCATCTGTCTCATTCACATGCTTCAAACTGTTCAAACTCTCCAGAGAAGTGCTTCTGTCTGCTTTTCTCCATTTGTAAAGCCACTACTGCACATTAAAGGTGTTAAGAATCCACTTTATCCACCTCTTCTTCCACTCTAATTTGTATTTGGAGGTGTGAGCGACTGACAACTGGCGTAATGATAAGAACTGTCAGAACGCTCGCTGCTAATAGGAGCGCGACAATCATTATCACCCCGTAGGCTCCAAAATGTCGATGTCTGTATTGTGACTGGAATAAGAAATGCCCTACTTGAGCCATCAAACTGTGATCACTTCTAGTGGTTGGTGTGAGCAGATAAAGCAGGCTAGCGCTGGGTGACAGGGGGTTGACACATACCCAGTGATTTGTCATCTCCCAGACACTGTAGTTCTGGGGCTGTGGTATGAATGACGGCTGCCCTTGACGGATAGAACAACGTTATAAAGAGACAAATTAGTGTGAACATATAGGCGCTTCCATGAGGGACTGAGAAACTGATGGCAAATATTAGGAAATGTTATGTATTAGTATCTGGAGAGCCCTGAAAAGAAAAATGTGACAGGTACAGTATGAGGAGTATTTTTTGAATGGATCCTTTGGTGCCTTGACTGCAACAAAAACAGTAGTTGAAGATGGAATATGATATGTATATTAAAATCACTATTTTTTAAAGAGGGGATATTTGCCAAAAGGTCAGTCTACATTCCACCCCTCACCTATGAGCTTTGGGTATGACCAAAAGAGCACAGATACAAGCAGTCAAAATTAGTTTCCTCTGCAGGGTGACTGGGCGCTCCCTTAGAGATAGCGTGAGGAGCTCAGTCACACGGGGGGAGCTCGGAGTACAGCAGCTGCTTCTCCACGTCGGGAGGAGCAGTTGAGGTGGCTCGGACATCTGTTCTGGATGCCTCCTGGGCGGCTCCCTCGGGAGATGTTCCAGGCATGTCCTAGCAGGAGGAGGCCCCGGGGAAGACCCAGGACATGCTGGAGGGACTATGTCTCTTGGCTGGCCGGAGGAGCTGGAGGAAGTGTCCGGGGTGAAGGAAGTCTGGGAGTCCCTGCATAGACTGCTGCCCACACGACCCGGCCCAGGATAAGCTGAAGAAAATGGATGGATATTATCTGAAATTTATTTCTTTGGAGCTTTTACCTTTTTTTTTTTTAGCTTTACCTTGTTTTGTTTTAAGTTTTCATCAAATACTTGCCTGAAGAGCTTTTATATGTCATCCATCTCCCAGGCCATATTTGAAAAGTTACCAGTATGATTTTGTCCAATGTTCAGCCCATAAGTCTACGTCACCCTTGTTCCCGCACGGCAATTGTTCATAAATATATAGTAGGAAAACAATACATTACAACTTGACAAACCTGACAGGATGTGCAGTTGTTTCATTAGTGGAATGTACGTCGATTGTAATGTGAAAGTGCTCTGAAGGGGGAGTAACTTAGTGCAAAGAGGGGGAGGGAGAGAGCATCAAAAAACAAAAGTGACACGTTAATATATGTATAGCATTTTGAAAAGATAGCATTTTCGAAACAGTAAAAGATAACATGGTGATCTAAATGTGTTGTGTCAGCAATTAATACCACATAGAAATCTAATACTCTCTCTTTAAATCCGAGTATGCTTACTCTTGATCCAATTTCTGTTGTTTATTCAGAGAACTGTTCAGATCACTCTTCCCTACCGTCAAACCTTTGGTAGTTTTTTGCTTTCCTGGAGTAAACCAAAACATTGAAACACCAAGTGATTGTGCGGTGGAGGGATTATTTTATGTCAGATGTCTAATATTTTCTTAGCTGTTTCATTCCCCTTTGCAGTCGAATGCCTCTCTCTCTCTTCAAGGCATCTTAGAAATCATGTTCAGATCGGACTAGAGCAAGTATTCAGTTTTCATGAGATGCATTTAAATGTAGTGAATGTCTTCTTCAGGACTGAGGCACTGATGGTGAAGTGCACTGAAATTGCAGAAAATGACTGGAGTGGAAAGTGAGTGGTCAATAATAAAATCATTTGAAAATACTTTTTAGTTTTTTTGGACACTCAAAGACTCTTGACAGTGCATTATTCATTCACTCCAAACTCGGTGGTGATAAAATACTGTTGTAGCCACAGCTGCCCTGGGGATTTTTTTAAGTGCGGGTTATTAACATTAAAGCCGTTCATAATCACCTACAGAATATAAATCACTGCTACAACACATGAACCAAGACTAAACCAGGACTGAACCAGGTCTAAACCAGGTCTAAACCAGGACTAAACCAGGACTGACACTCAGTCCTGGTTTAGTCCTGGTTCCTCATGTGGCAGGTCACTTTAGGGCAGTACTGCAGATATCATGAGCCTATGCAGGTTGTTTTCACTGTTGCCAGTCACTCTGGTTTGACATTTAATATTTATTTACCGTATTTTATTGTGTTATGTATTAGACGTGCTCTTAAGCCTCTAACTGCATCAAAAAAGGACCGCGCACCCCGCAATCTAGAGCGCCCCATACACGAATCCACTCGGGTGTCCCATCACAACTTCAGTAAACTACAAAGCCGCACCACCCACAGCGCACGCAAACACACACGGAGCAGACAGCAACTGCGCGGCGAAAAACACCCACAGACACACTCATCTCTCCACGCAGACGAGGAACGGAACGAAGGAACGAACAGAAAAAGCGAGTGCATTGTGCCACTCTGTGCCACTCTGAGCCACAACTGAACAACTGAGTCACTGCGAACATGCCAACAATCCAGTGGTCCTAGACAGCACCCTCCCTACACGCCACAACTGAACAAAGCCCAGAGTCACCGTGAACGTGCCAAACAAAGTCCCACTGACCCATCAAACTGTTCTGTTTCATTTAAAGTCCAGTGCAGTTTATTTGTGGAAAAAGTTTGAAAATAGACCATTTAATGACAGTGCACTTTATAATCCAGAGCGCCTAATAGCCCGTAAAATACGGTATTTTATATTTGTTATTTTTCTAATTATCTCACGTCGGGAGAAGTGGTGGACAGCATACTCCCGCGTTCCACGCCCACTACACCCCTGGAAGCGGGGCACAATGACACTGGCACTGGCGTCCCACTGTGGCACCTTGTATACCCAACAGTCTCCAAATACAAACCAGACCCAGCCCTGCTTAGCTTCTGAAAATGGCAAGATCAAACTTTGACAAGGAGGTTGGGCTACAGCTTTTGCTAATTCCTCTCGCTAACTGCTCTGTCTAGTCAAATATATCTTTTGTCCCTCACACATTTGACTCGTGCACTTCAAACCAAATCATCCCTCTTCGTCTCTGTAATTGAAAACATGACTGGTGACATGACGCTAGCATGCTATGAGTCTCCATTAGCCAAGTAGCTCAGGCTCCTCTCTTTGTCTTTTCAGCCTTGACTGTCCCCTGGTTAAGTCCTTCTAAAGTGTCAGCGGCCGTTCTTTTAAGATTAGATTTGAATTTATGAAGATTGCCTCACCTGACTAGCCGCTGTAATCTATGCCGCCGTTGTAATTCACGTTTAGCCCCTCATTTCCAATGCGCTGGAGAAGGACCATATTTCACCGTGACAATGTAATCACAGATCCACATTAAAAAGTCATTATTGTTTAAAATCCCATGGTCCTGACTGGGAAAACAGTGGCAGTAGCTGTCTGTCCCATTCACATGCATGTTTACCCAGGAACACAAGCTGGGCTGATTTAGCTTTAGCCTTATTGATCGCAGGGGTCTTTGAACGCTCCACACATACACGCTGGAGGAGTATAATTGTTAACTATGTGCTTTTTGGGTCTGATTAGCAGGTAATCCCTTTGCCGTACTGTGATCCCAGCAGATTATCAAACGGCTAATGTGCAATATGTTTGGTCTAATAACTGGGATGGAATGTAATCCTTCAGAAATCTTTTGCACGTGCAGGGAATTTATTTGGTAAAGCCCCAGTTTGGGTCAAGAACTGTTGCAGTGGAGTTTGGTTACTGTTTTGCAGGATTACCAAAAATGGTCACATCTGCTACTTTCTTCTTGTCCGGTTTTGTAGACCTGGTTTTGTAGACCTGGTTTTGTCCTCTTCTGGGTTTAGTCTCATCTCATTATAGTCATGATGCGGTGTAAATGCAGTAATACACTTCAATATCCACCCAATTCTCTCTTTTCCTCAAGCTGGAGGTTCACTGCACGATTTCTGCCATCTGTGTTGAAAGATTACTGTTTGTGGAAAAATCTTTAGTCATATCTACTCTTTCTGCTTAAAAAAACATGAGCCGTATGTCTCACAGAGGCAAAGACTTAACTTCAAAACCATTCTACTATCAAAGACGAGCTGCGATTGATTTCTAGCTTGTCTGATATTTTAGAATCTTGGTCGCAGAGTAAGCTCTCTTCTCACTCTGTCTTTGCTAAATCTTTGTAAAAACCAGACCAGTAGTAGAGATTAGCACATTATCAGAACCCAGGACCACATCTCTTTGTTTCACTTTTTTTTTACTAACTTTTCTAAATGCAAAACCTGATATTTGCTCTGATAAACTTAGTTGACAGCCACAATTTCTGTATACCATATTTTTCGGACTAGTTGCACCTGCCAAAAATGCGTAATGAATAAGAAAAAAACATGTAACATGGAAATTTCTCGGTTGTCACAAGTTTCTCGCTCACTCCAAACTTTCTGTAGCTCGATTACCATTTTCAGCTGCAGATTTTCTACTTGCAGCTTGCAAAATATGTTTTTCTTTATAGGGAGATTTTCTGTTCAGTCTTTATAAGTTTGTTTAAATTTAAAATTTTCAGTGGTACAGAAGTAATAGTGCCATCGACTGACATGATACCAGACAGGACATCGGCTCTTTCTGCAGGAGACATGTGCAGTAGAACCAAGTGATAATGGTACAGGAGTAAGATACTGGAACACAAGCCTAGAGCGACCTCGCGAGGCTGTTAGTGTGAAAATTTTAATATATAAATCGCACTAGAGACCCAAACCATGAAAAAAGTGTGACTTATAATCAGAAAAATACAATAAAAGTACGTCATAGCCAGTTTTGTGCTGCGTTCAGGGGCATCGGGCTTTAATGTCAGCTACCAGAGTTTAAAAATTTGAACTTTCAGCTAAAATTGCAAGCTTATTTTCTGTTACTCTTTTGTTTTTTTTCTGTTTTGGGTCACAGTATGGCTCTCTGTAGCGGTAAAACATTAGAGTCAGCAGCTTAGGCCACCGGGGCAGTGTCTCTTGTCCAATTATATGTCTTCAATTTGATCCAGTCCTGGACTTTTCTGGCTGTGTCCTGTCACTATATCATCAGTGCTTCCCGTACCGCTCCTACATGCAGTCACTTGTCTCCTGAGCCTGCTCTGTCCTGGGGCTCTGTTCACACTCCAGCGCACCACTCACTGCACACTTCTGATCCTGACCCTGCAGCTCTCTGTCCTTGGCTGTATTTTTTATCAACAAGGTGAAATTAACCAACAAGGAAAGAGCTCCTGTAATTTATTACACGTTGGTATTGTGTTTCATGTCTGCAGGCCGCTCTTCAAATGGACTGGGTTTATGTGATAGAAGAAGATATGCTCTGTGGCTTTATACATATTTAAGAGGTGAATTGGGTTGAATCTCTGTTGTTTTTCTGTAGTACTTTGGCATTCTGACCTTATCGCGACGCTCTGATTGGAGGAGGGTTATTGACCTCCTGCGCCGCTGGCTTTAATCAGTGCGATTTCACTAAGGATCAATAAGTTCTTTTCATGTCTAACACTTTTCGCATTTTTCCAGAACAGATCAATATAACCCTGATGTGTGTTCTGACGTTCCCACATCCGCTTGCCAACGCCGGATCAGCAGTGCGGCCATTTCTGTTCGCTTCAGCTGTTTTGACTCAAATGTCCCTCAAAAGTTCCCATAGCTGCACAACTTTAACTTACTTTGACTACTGATCACAGAGGAAAATTATTAGAATGTTTAATTGCTGATTCAGTATTGACCACCTTTTAGCAGCATTAATCAAAAAGGTACCTATTCTTTAAGGCAATGCAGAGATGCTTCAGTTAATACAGTAAACGTCTGTTGTATGGTATTTTAAATGAACTTAAGAGTGAAATACATTTTTGATAATAATGCCAATATTTTTTGCATTCTATGTCCCCTTCACTTTCTAGCCTTTTGATAGAGATATACTGATATACTGATTGGCCAATATTTGTGCTTTTTTTAAAATCTCCAGCACAGGCCGATATTTTGTTTTGTTTAACCTGCTGCCTAATGTGTTTTCACAAAGCTTTACTTTAAGACTTTAGTAGGAAAAATAATAAAAATCTGTTATACCTACATATCGACTGAAAGTATTGGCAAAGCTTATCGGCCATTGGCAGATCTGCAATCGTCGTTATTGGTCCTGAAAAAAACAATATTGGTCAATCTCCAATTTTTTATACATGTCGCCAGTATAGTTACATCCATAGTGTGTTTTTTAAGTCTACTTCCTACTAAAGTACATAGTAACCTTTCAATCCATAGTTGAATATCATAAGATCATAAACACTCTTTCAGCAAAAAGACTCTAAAGTGTCTTTTTTCCAGAATTATCTCATACAAAAACATATAATGCTCCGAGAAAAAGAAAAAAAGAATTTAAAAAGAGCGAGGGTTTCCCAGGAGAATTCTCTTCAGGCTGGGTGTTGGTTTTCTGCACCGAGACAGCCGGTGGAGACCACAAATGCTTCAAACATCCTGAAAATACACAGAGACCTATAAAGACGTTTAATAAGGTAAAAGAATGCCAATGTGTCCAACCCTAGAATACGCCACAGATGAAGAAATGCCTTTGGTTTCACTGTGTATAGACACATGGAGCAATATTTAAGACGTTTATTGAAAGAAAACTGTGAAATGAAATTACAGTTGACTCTGAGTGTGTGTGAGTCAACTTACCATGAGCCCCTCCAGTGCCATAGCCGTGTGATGTGAGCGTGGTTTGGGTGAAATGCTATCGCGGTTGGATCAGTGGGACTGCAGCTCCTTTGTTAGCGCCGGAGCTTTGTTTTGTGCAGATTTATGAGGGCTGTGTTGGGGGGCTGGCAGGGGGCTTCTGTGATTACTGCTTACACACTGATTTATACCTCTCTTTTAATTATCCGAGGGGCCTGGAGCTCCACGGTGCCAGCTCATCCCGGTCCAGGGACCAGGAGGAGGGCTCCCTCGCAGCTCGGGTTGCACTGGCTCAAAGTAAGCAGATACCTTTACTCAAGCAGTTTTAGGGACCTCTTCTGTTACATACATTTTAAAACATAAATTATAACTGCATTCAGTACCCTATGCTTCTTAAATGCATTTGATTATTGTACTGCAAAATCAATAATCTTATAATTAATTGTAAATAGATCAATTCTAGCATTTGAATGAACTTGTTAATTCACTTTTTTGCAAGATTTCTTTTGGTTTCAGTCAAAATTTGATAGAAAATACTTCATATGTCTCAGTTTTTTCGGGGGGTTGTCAGTGATGCAATTGCCAAACCAAAAGTACAGTTCGACTTGTTGTGATGGCATTTTTAGTATTATTGCTCTATTGATTTAGAAATGGTCATAGGAGTAGTAGTGGCAGTAATATCACTGTACTGATTTAGGAGTGGCCATAGGAATGGTAGTAGTAGTAGCGTTGTTACGGTATTGATTTAGAAGTGGTCAATGGAGTAGTAGTAGATATTATTAGTAGAAAATGTATTTATGTTAAGTTTTATTAATAGTTATTAGGGATGTGTATCATTAAGAAGCTGCATATATATACGTATACAATATATACGTGGATACATAGGCCACGATACCATACTTATCTAGATACAGTGCACTTTCGATTTAATTCGATATATTTCAAATCGATTCGATTTGGTTCAATAAAAAATAAAGGCTAAATGATGGCTGTGATACTAAAAGTCTTTTTGAATCCATTTCTTGTGCAAAGTGAAAATGAAACACAAGCATTTTAATCATCAAAACAGTGAAAATGTCAAATGTGTTGCATAAACTGTAGCGTTGTAACAAAATAATTTAGTAAAATATACCAAAAAATACTCTTGGCGATATATCGATACAGCAGCCCACGATATCGATACTGTATCATCACATTAAACTATGCGATATATTAATATTTAGATAATTTTGTACACCCCAGTACATGTTATCATACTATGGCATGTTTATTGTCCTTTTGAAAATACTCAAAGATGTGATAGTACTTTCACTTGAGTACTTCTTCCACTTCTGCTTTGGTTTTCTCTGTCAGACCTGAAGCAAAATGGACTGCCCCTCCTTGGAGCCAAGCAGAACATGAAGCCACCAGCCTCTCCACAAGTAACTCAAACTTAGCCTCCCCAGCGGACTATAAATTGTCCCAGAATCCTGCTACTCACACATCTCCGGTTACTGTTTTTTTTGTTGTTTTTTTTTAGAGAAGCTTCTACTGTGAAATTACACCAGGCAGGTCTCTTCTCCAAAACAAGCAATCGATTCTCCATCCTCGTTTAGCATTCGTGGTTCATATCGGCGTGCGAGATTGAGAAAAATCTATGTCCCCCTTTAGTCTTAATTTGGAAAGTTAATTGAATAAGAAGGCAGTGGAATGTGAACGATGACTCATCATTCATGGCTTTATTGTCATGTAATTTCAGCACAATGGTGTGTTTAGTGTTGTGGAGAGACATTAGAGGCCAGTGTTCAGAGAGGAGCATGAAATAGAGAGGAGGTGGAGCAGAACTGGCCCTGGAGATGGAGATAGAGCGATCAAAGCACACGACTGTAAGGACGCACAATACTGGAATATGATTGTAAGTATGTGATGAATCAGGTTTTCAATGTCTGTTTTCTTAACTTTGGTTAGATTTTTTCATTCTGAGTTATAGTGGGAAAGATTCATGTAAACACATTTAGGGAGATTTTTTATTTTATTTTATAGGTAATGGAAGGTATGTGAAAGTAAGGAGATGACTTTTGAGCTATCCTTTAATGGTTTACCATTACTGTCTCACTTGAAGTTTTATTTAGAATAATTCATCCATGTCTGAGTAAATTACTAAATTTTCCTGCATTCGAGGTGCCATTGTTGAGAAAATTTCTAGTAATCCACATAGGTTTCAACAGTGTAGGGTAGCCATTTTGACACTAATGGATAAAAAATCCACCGTTTGCTGCTGTGAGCTGTAACTTTCTATAGGCAGGTCCCTCAGCATGGTACAGCAGCACTTTATGACAATGGTTATGGTGAAATACCACAAGCAGCACAAGTAACACAAGTAGCAATTTGTGTTACATTTTTGTATGAAAAGTGCTTTATAAATAAAGTTTGATTGATTGATTGATACCATAAAGGAGCATGCTCCACAGTTTTGAACCAGTCAATGCATATGTTTCTTTTATTTACTTGTTTTAGATGAATTCTTTAATATTAACAAAATGTAAAATAATGATCCATGGGTGTCCTAGATTATAGCTGTGTACCTGAAAAAAAATATTGAATTTATTCCTCATTTCCACCAAATACTGTATCTTCATCCAGCATCTTTTAAAAAATACTTATTTTTTAATAATTAAACAAATACATCTGCATTGTATAGTAAGTTTTTTCTATATAATTAAAATGTTTTGAGTACAATGTATTGTAGCAGTACCATTAGAGCTGAATCACTTTGCACCTGTAACTGACAAAACTGTTTTAGAGATCGTTACCAGTCTGAGTTCATCTACTTGCTGCCTGGACATGTTACCCACTAGATTTCTAAAGTCCGTCCTCAACAGTTTACTTTCACCACTCACTCACATAGTTAACATGTCACTTCAATCTGGAACATTCCCAAATGCGTTGAAAACTGCGGTCATTAAGCCTCTCCTAAAGAAGAGCAGTCTTGATGCCACAGTACTGAACAATTTCAGACCCATCTCAAATCTGCCGTTTTTTGGCAAAGTCCTTGAAAAAGCTGTTTACCAACAGCTTACGAACTTTCTCCAAATGAACAACTCCTTTGATGTTTTCCAGTCAGGTTTTAGAGCCCACCACAGCACTGAGACTGCTCTTATCAAGGTGACAAATGACATCCGCCTGAACACTGATGCAGGCAAAGTCTCAGTCTTGATCCTGTTAGATCTGAGTGCTGCTTTTGACACTGTCGATCATGGGATCCTCTTACAGAGACTAGAGGACTGGGTGGGCATCTCTGGTACTGTACTAAACTGGTTCAAGTCCTATCTAGAAGACAGGAAGTATTTTGTTGAAATTGGAAACTGTGTCTCAGATGACATGGCCCTGACCTGTGGGGTGCCTCAGGGGTCAATCCTGGGCCCCCTGTTGTTCAATCTCTACATGCTGCCATTAGGCCAGTTAATAAGCAGCAATAACGTGTCGTACCACAATTATGCAGATGACACTCAGATCTACGTCTCTCTGGCAGCAGGAGACTATGGACCAGTGGAGTCACTTGGTCACTGCATCCAACAGATCAGTGTGTGGATGCAAAACAACTTTCTCCAGCTAAACTCTGACAAGACTGAAGTCATAGTGTTTGGTCCACAGAAACAAAGGGACAGTGTCAGCAGTCACCTCCAGTCTCTCGCTCTAAAAACCTTCAAATCAGGCAAGAAATCTAGGGGTAATAATGGACTTAGACTTGAACTTTAACAGTCACATAAAATCAATAACATCTGCAGCCTTTTACCATCTAAAAAACATAGCAAAAATCAAAGGTTTACTGTCTAAAGCAGACTTGGAGAAACTTATCCATGCATTTGTCTCCAGTAGGTTAGACTACTGTAATGGTCTGCTCACTGGTCTCTCCAAACGAGCTGTGAGACGCTGCAGAACATCCAGAATGCTGCAGCTCGGGTCCTTACTCGAACTAGGAAGTACGAGCACATAAGTCCTGTGCTCAGGTCTCTGCACTGGCTTCCTGTGCCTCAGAGAATAGACTTTAAAGCAGCTCTGCTTGTGTACACGTCTCTCCATGGCCGAGCACCAAAGTACATCTGTGACATGTTAGTGTCATATGAACCATCTCGCACTCTGAGGACCTCAGGGACCGGCCTCCTGCTGGTGCCCAGAGTCAGAACTAAACAAGGGGAGTCAGCGTTTCAGGTTCATGCAGCTAAAACCTGGAACAGTCTTCCTGAACATGTGAGACAGGCCTCTTCTGTGACGCTGTTTAAATCCAGACTCAAAACATTTCTGTTTAACTGTGCATATAACTGAAAGGTTTTCATTCCGCACTCTTCTCTCCAATTTATGTCTCTCTTTTTTAATTTTAATCTTCATGATTATTTATGTTTTGATTTGTTTTTATTATGATTTTAATGTATTTCTTATTCTGTAAAGCACTTTGAATTACTTTGTGTACGAATTGTGCTATACAAATAAACTTGCCTTGCCTTGCCTTGCCTACCATTAGAGGCTTTTGCTGCGCATATGCTTGGAAATATCCACCCACTTCATTTGCCAATCTGTCAATCAATGCACTATTGTGTCATAAACACACTGGAAAATTGACTTGAGTAACGAGAAAAAGTATGTGTTTTTTCTATAGATGCTGATTGATGCTGAATGACAGATTTTTGGCTTGGTTCAGGCAACACTGGAAATATTGGGCGAGAACTCATAGTAATATTTTTCAACCACGGTACAAGCCCCTTCATTTACGACTCCTTAAAACCCAGTATCTGTCCTCATCTTGGGCCTTTATGGAAGAGTGCTTGCGTCTCAAAGGGGCATGTCCAGGACTAATTTCAAACAGGGCTGTTGTGCGTTTCCTAATTATTGTAATGTGCGTAGTTAAGCTGTCCCTGGAGGGTATGGTCCCACTGCTGCTCAGCCTGTGTGTGTCTGTGTCTGTGTGGGCCAGTAGACAGTCTGAGACCTGAGCTTTTGTCCCAGACCTGCTGCTGACTGACCCCAACAGTCTCAGACAAAATGGGGCTGTCACGACAAGGTTTAATGAGCTTCTAGTTAAAGGCAACAGAGAATTAAAATTATGCATATTGCTATGAACAGAGTCAATCTTAAAGCAGCACTAACTGGTGGATGGTCTGTCTCCATGGAAATGTTACTGCTTAGCCTGTAGTGTTCCATAGTATGGCATTAAACATGTCAATTTCCATGGAGACATACAAATAATTTCACCATTCCAAGATACAAAGCCTCTAGAAGACACTGCTCATAGTTAAACTGGATATTTTGTATGTATTTTGACCAGTAAAAGTAACTAAGTTGTTACGTAATGTACCTATATACATCTGTATACAGAATTTCTTATTACTGGTATGGCAGGGCCAAAGCAAGTTTACTGTTCACCCTTTAAGCCAGACATGTCAGACACAGGCCTGGGGGCCAAATTTGGCCTGCAATATAATTATATTTGGCCTGTGAGCTCATATCAAATATGTATTAGAGCTGGCCCGCTGGCTGCCACCCCAGTATGGCTCATGCACCGCTAATACTACTACTACTTGGATTAACTTGTATCTAAGAAGAGATGCCAAGTATTTGTATCTGCTTTGGACCCACGTGAATCAGAGTAAATCACAGTCTAGCAAACTGAGCTTGGATGAATGTTTTCTTTATGATTTTTAACTGTTCATAGTTGAAAGATTGGATTTTCACTGAAGCAAGTTGTTGTTTTTTACTTGTTGTTGGCTTGTGAAAAAAAAACATTCAAAAGAAGTTCAAAAGCTACAGAGAGACATTATTTTATTTTATTTTTTATATTATGCTTGTTCTGGATTCAATGTTGAAACAAAACTATTATTAAACATTTATTTTAATAAGAAAAGGTTTAACATTACATACCTCGAAAGAAAAGGAAACAGGCCGATGACATTTTTCAATAAATATTTAGTTTGGCCCACGACGTAGACCCAGTTTTAATTTTGGCCCCCTGTGAATTTGAGTTTGACACCCCTGTTTTAACCACAGAGTCACCAGTCTAAACCTTCATTCTGTTGTTGTCTCCCTTTACTCCTAATCTTCTGGCAGGAAGGGCACCTGACATAAAATCTTGCAAAATCACTATGCAGCTGGTTTGTTGTTTCAACCATAATGAACAAATGAAGAGTAAGGAAAAGTAAAATATCAAATCTATCCATTCTCAGTATGTAAATGTGCAATGACGGGGCTAAAAGCATTAGTTAAAAAGTCAGGACCTTTGACTTGCAGTAATAGTCTAAAAGGGTATCATATATTTAAATGACACAGGGTCAAGCAGAGCCAATGTAATCTTTTTTCTCTTCAATAAAATGATCTTGTCTGTCCAGTTCTGACATATACTTAATTTAAAAGCCATAAAGAAAGGAGATTCCAGACTTACTACACTTAGCAAATTGAATGGGTATGAATCAGTATTTTGATTCTATTTTCAAATGCTCTCCTTGTTTCTAAAAAGGTTACTGGAACTGTAATTCGGTAACTTACAGACAAAGCATCGCGTAATATTACATTTATACTGGACAAAATGTTGTAACCCAGGCTTGTAATGGGGTTGGAAAACAGATGTCAGAATAGTGGGAGAATACGTCTTGTTAATTAACAGTGGCCATGGTTCAGTAGTTAGAGCTTTTGTCCATCACCTAAAGAGTCTTAAATATGAGTTTGGTTTGGATCAGTGCAAACTATTCTTGTATCTTTGAGCAAGACTTTTATCCTGCCTTGCCCATGTATAAATGTAGTGTGTGCGTGGTCAATCTGCCCCAGGACAGTTGTGCCGAGGGAAAAATTTGGGAAAAATATTGAATTTGCTGACAAGCGTTCACACCATAACTATGTTCAGAAGAATTAAGAAAAAGACTGAAATATGATGAACAAATGGACAAACTAATACAAGAATCACATTTCAGAACATGACTGTAAAGATCTACATACACTCAGGTTAGCAGTTTTTATGCTGAACAAGAACAAGACAGGAGATTTAGTTGTTTTTGGAGGAAATTATGGTACTTAAATCGCAGCCTTTTGAAATTATCTGATGCAAATAATGACTTTTTTATTTTTGACTTTTATTTAAATGACACAGGGTCAATCACAGCAATTGTAATCCTTTTTCTCTTCTATAAAATGATATTGTCTGTCCAGTTTTGACATTTGACATACTTAATTTAAAAGCCATAAAGAGAGGAGATTCCAGACTTACTACACTTCTCAAATTGAATGGGTATAAATCAGTATTTTGATTCTCTTTGATTTGATTCTAGGAAATAATGGTACTTAAATTGCAGCGTTTTGAAATGATTTGAATCAAATAATGACCAAAATAATGAATGAAAGTGAAATCAAAAAGTAAATCATTATTATTTTAAGATTTTTGGGAGACAGTCTTGGTCTTGTACCATGTTCAAACTCCACATGACATCGCTGACCACTACACATCTAAAAATCTCTTCTGATCGACCAGACAAAAGTTTGAGAATTGACTTTGCTCTTCGGTTGAACTCAGATGTGTGGTTGAGATTGCATGTGCGCCTGTAGCCCTGTTCTCCACAGAGATTTTCCACGCTGAGCCCAGGGGAAGTGCACATGACGGAGTGGAGTGAGACATGCCTCCTGCACCGTCACGCGCGCATTATCATCATCATCTCCATCCCCGCACTCACACACACACACGTCCCATCTCCCTGTGTAACTTGTCATTTCCCCTGCCTGCTGCCTGTCTGTGCGGAGAGCCTCATTCACAACGCTCCAGCTGCAGGTCCATGTTGGCTGTGTGGATGATTAGATGAGGGCCGAGGGCTGGAGAGGGAGGGAGGGAGGGAGAGGGAGAGCAGGTGTGGCCGCTGGGAGTGCTGTAATGACATTAGTGTATGCACAGGACCCCACACGTCTGATGACAGGAAGCAAGGGCACTCACAGCGCTCACGTGCAAGTGCAGATATTCTGATTAGATTCACAAGTGAGCATGGATTGGAGTTGTGTCATTGGGCAAGGCACTTCAATCACACTGACAGCTCAGAACGTTTTATGATTGGTTTTGGCAAATGGCAGACAGTTTGTGTGATGCTAGTGCCCAGGTGGCTTTAGTCATAAGATTGTTATTTGAAGATTTTTGAGCATTTTTGAGACTACTGAGGAAGTTGCTCTCATGGTGGACCACAACATTATTTTTTTCAGTTAAAACACTATAAAATATCTCAGGCTTCTTATTTGTTAACAGGCTGCAGGACAGGATTTTGGTTTGTGAAATAAGTTAGAAAACTGAACATGTTTTCTTAGCCAGGCTGGTACCACCTAGTGCCTCTGCTCATTCATTTCTCTCCAGCGACTAGGTCAGGAATCAGAATACACTAGAAGGTTTGCAAAAAAACTGGAAGTTCGAGTTCGGGCACCAGCCAATCAGCGAAGAGCCGTACATATTCTGCGTTGGCAACGATTCCCAAGATCGAGGATTTAAAGCTGAGAGATTTGGTGAATTTTTTCAAGGGGAAAGACGTTATTGCCCTTCTTCCAACAGGATTTGGGAAAAGCTTAAGATACCACTTAGCCTCATTAGTGGCACATTACATACGTCACGATTTAATAGCAGCAATTGGTTAAATAAAAAATTACCCTCCTACTGTCGAGCGAACTAATCCCAATACTGTGAGGTCAGGCGGTTGAAGTGAAACCAGCTGATGAATCAGAATCAGGCTAATGTTTTCTGCCCTCAGCGTCTCTCAACTGATCTAAAGATCAAAGCAAAAAGTTAGTAATCGGACCAAAAGACTGAAATCACTACAGTGGTTGTGCCCAGTACAGCAGGGGTCAAAGACTGACTCTTAACAAAGCACTTTTGGTACTTTTTGGTACATTTTTTAGTAGCTTAATCCAAAGCCCGGGGTTTCAAATGGGTGGCTTTATGAAGGCTCTGTGTTTTCAGTAGTTTATGTACGAGTAAAATATGCACAATATGCTGATTTAACTGTTATATTACTTTTGATGCACATCCAAAAACAACTTTTTAAAACTTTTAAACATGTTATAGTTGTTTCTCCTCGTGTACCCTTTCAAAGCTGTATTTACTGTGATTCCTGCAAGTCTGAATAATCTTTATACTCCTGTATTCAAGACATCATTGGTCCAATCAACCCCCATTTTCAGACCATGCACCACTGCACCACTCTCAATATTTTGACAAACAAGCTAACCAAGTGCCCACCTGCTGTAACTTATGTGCTCACGATTTTCCAGGAAAGCACAATAATTCCTCTCAGCCCTGACCACAGTGTCCTCTTTAAGTCTCCACATCCCTGTACGGTTGAGCGGTGTAGACATGAGCAGAGACGTGGGCTGGGCATGGAGGCAGTGCCACTGTCACGGTGATGGATGAGTGCGCTCATTGCTAGCTGCAGCGATTAGGTCAGCAGCCCCCAGACAGTCAAATGCTGATGCAAGGCCTGGTTTGTGATTCTAAGTGGGCCACACACCCAGTAAGTGCTCTGGATCAAACACTGCTCCTGTGTGACCTCTCTGAGCTGGAGGTTATTCGCTTACATCAGGCCTCGCTGCTTTGGCTGGAGCTGATGTCAAGGCTGTCTGTAATAGTGTTTTCACAATACAAACATTTCAAACATGATCTCAATACTAAGGAATAGATTTGATACTCAATACTGATCTCGATACCACAATGATAATTAAAAAAACACAAAAACAAGACAATAGAATTCATTTAATTTCAGTGTTTTGGAAACTTGGTCAGAGAGGTTGGATTGAGATGTTTTGGACAGTTTAAGAGTTTCCAGACATAAGGTCAAAGAGAAGATTTATGGATGTTGTGAAGGGCAAGTTGCTTTCAGAAAAGAAGATGTAAATTGCACCAGATAGAACCAGAACATTTAATGTGGCAAGGAGAAAATGGAAAGAATACAGTGTATGATAATAGGGCTGTGCAATTATTCAACTTTTAATACAATCAGTTTGCTAATTATCAGCTTGTGTCTTTTTAATCAAGAAGTTTACAGCCAATGCTCCATCAGTAAAAGTATATGGTCTAGGGCAGAGTTCAGACTTTGAAGGAAGAAAAGAGACTATTCTGGGTTAAATCATACCTATTAAAAGCCAGATTTTTTTCCCATGTATTTGAGCAAAATTTGTCTTGCCCCAGTACAGATGTATTGTATAAGCAGCTCTTGAGGTCAAAATAAGTCCACTGTGTACTTTTTTCATCTAATCCTGAAGTGAATTCTTGTCCAAGAATCAGGAAGTACACACTTAATATGCTAGTGGTTGTTAGCAACAAAAAAACTCCACTCTGGCCTGTGAAAATTGTGAAAAGTGCTTATAAACACATCAGCGTGAATACTTAGGATGCTCAGAATGTCTAAGGTAGTGAGGAATAACTGCAAACCATTAAAAAATGACTTTTTATGTTTTTTGTGTTTTTAAAACGAGGTAAAGATCAGGTATAGAGTCTTTAAAGTGTAACTAAACACTCAATCAACTGTTTTTTGCTACTAAATTGTGTATGGCATTTGAATAGCACTGCCTTCTTTTCCTAGTCCTTTTTTTTGGCAATTTTAGTGCAAGCTAGGTACATTTTCAGCTTTCAAATGTACCTAGTTTGCATGCTTACATAAAAATGTGTGTGTCCTATTTCAGGAACTTGGTGACATGATGTGAGTTTGAAGTGTGGATAACTGTTAGTTAGACCAATATGTTCCTCATATCTCCAGACTCCTTCCCCTCCTACCCCCTCATTCTCTTCTTTAGTCCTTCAGATGCTGCCCAGTTTAGCAGCTTTTGACCCACTTTAAGACAGAAAGCCACATTTGTTCAGTTTATCAATATGAGATTTCTTTCTTGCCACATTAAAGGGCCCATGTCACACTATTTTCTGTTCTATGTTATAATGTTATATCTTCATCAAAAACAAACCTAGATTTGTAATTTTGGTCCATTCACACATATATAACACACAAATCCACTATTGAACTAACGGTAAAAGAAGCTGTTAACTTGAAAAATACCATTTCATGACAATAACAAGGTGGAACAGAGCATTTTGAGCTTTGGATATGTAGACAGACTAATAAACCAGGATTACTCATATATGTGTGAATGAAACAAAACATGACTCCAGGTATGTTTTTGATGAGGTAACAATATTATAACATGGTTTAAAGCTCACAAGAGTCAATGTTGTATAATACAAGAGCTTTAATATTACCCAGCCCTAGTGTGGCATATCCTTACTAATGAAAAACACAGCTCCTTTACATTGCTCAAACAGACATTAAACTCCTTCTCTCTCCAGTCATACCCAGTCGTGCTGTGGTTTCTGGGCTGTTTCTGTGAAGGATCGTGCGTGGAACTTGTCATGCTTTTATCTGTTCACCTGATTCATTCTCATTTCCACCAAATTACCAAGCAGAGTGGCACCCGGCGCTATTATTTTGTCCCACACAAGACAAACTCACCCAGGAACCCAAAGACGTATCATTTCACAGCAGCCAGCCCGTTGTTTTTCCAGGGGCATTGTGGATTGTTATTGCTCCGAGAGATGATTGCGCCGGAATTTATGAACTATTATGGATTCAGTGATGACATATCTGCTGCAGATTAATGACAGCCATTTTCACCACTCCAAGAGTGCTAACAAAACACAAAGGAAACGCTCTGTTACTGTCTGTTTATCCCCACCAAGAGGAAGAGAAACACTGACTTCAAGTTATTATAACATTATGTACTATTACAGTATTTGCTGTTGTAGTAGTGATGGTAATGATAGCACTAGTATTTGCTGTAGTGGTAGTGGTAGTAGTGGTAGTACTAGTATTTACTGTAGTAGTAGTGGTAGTAGTGGTAGTATAAGTAGTGGTAGTAGTAGTATTTGCTGTAATAGTAGTGGTGGTAGCAGTAGTGGTAGTACTAGTATTTCCTGTAGTAGTAGTAGTGGAGGCAGTGGTGGTAGCAATAGTGGTAGTACTAGTATTTTCTGTAGTAGTAGCAGTAGTAGTGGTGATAGTGGTGGTAGCAGTAGTGGTAGAACTAGTACTTGCTGTACTAGTAGTGGACGTAGTGGTGGTTGTAGTATTAGTAGTGATAGTACTAGTATTTACTTTAGTAGTAGTGTTGATGGTGGTAGTATTAGTAGTGGTACTACTAGTATTTGTTGTAGTAGTGGTGGTGGTGGTGGTAGTAGTAGTATTTGCGGTATTAGTATTGGTGGTAGCAGTAGTTGTAGTACTAGTATTTGCTGTAGTAATAGTGGAGGTAGTGTGGTAGCAGTAGTGGTACAGCTAGTATTTGCTGTAGTAGTAGTGGTTATGGTGGTAGTATTAGTAGTGGTAGTACTAGTATTTGCTGTAGTAGTAGTGGTTATGGTGGTAGTATTAGTAGTGGTAGTACTAGTATTTGCTGTAGTAGTAGTGCTGGTAGTAGCAGAGGTAGTACTAGTATTTGCTGCAATAGTAGTAGTATTAGTAGTGGTAGTAGTGATGGTAGTAGTAGTACTAATACTACTACTATTTACTACTCACTACTACTACTTGAAATTACGGTGCCTATAGGCAGCACATACTTAAAGTTTGACTGCTGAAAAGTGGTCATATAATATTTACAGTACAGGATTTAAAAGAGAGTACCTCGAATGAATGGCAGCCATTTTTTTACTTTAACGTACACTAAAAGAAATCCACACCACTCCCTTTATTATTCCTGCAGTATAAATGATGATGTTTTTCATAATGGTTTGATAAGTGAAGCAGGCCGTCTCCTCCGGTCACTGGCTCACTCTCTCCTCTGGACTTTCTGCTGCTCCTGCATGTTTTTAATAGAAGGAGCAGAACATTTCCATCTTGTCTAATTGCCTTATTAGATTCTTTGTCATCAGCAGAATGAGTTTATAGGAAGCAGATTTGTGCAGTTCATTGCTCCCTTGGTACTGTGGAGGACACGTGAAGACTGGACCAAAGGGGTGACCTCATACATATTCCACATATGAGTAGTGTCCAAGATGTTATAGACCTGATTCTGCGCAGGGTCCTATATTATTCTAGTCATGTTTTTCGGTCTTCTGTTGTTTTTCCCTTTTTGACTCATAAAATACCATGTTCAGTTGGCTAAACTGCTTGTCAATCATGCCCATCTGAAGTAGGAGATAAGACCGGGGCCCAGACATCTTTGTATTGTAAAGGTGAAGCATGTTCTAGTTTTTACCATATTATTCAAACATCACAAACATACAGTTGTGTTAGCCAATAACCAACCAATAATCAGAAACACTTGTCTTTTGTGATGTCACATAGTACTTGAAATTGCAGACACCACTGAAGGCAGCACAAACTTAGAGTTTTTTTTATCACAAAGCTACGAATTTATAGCCAGGCTGGTGCCACCTAGTGCTCAATTTAATTTCTCTCCATTGGCTAGTTCAGGAATCGGAATACACTAGACCAATGTTCCCTAACCTTTTTCCTGCGGTGAACTTTACAAAACAGAAATGCTAGTGAGCTACTCATTTTAGCAGTCTAAAGAAATTGAGACGATTATAAGAAAGAGGGCAAGCCTTTGGTCCAGTTAGATGTCGATAAAACTTAAACCATTGTCCATTTATTAGTATTAAAGGCTTCAAGATGATACAGTGATAATACGGATGTAATTAATCAGTGCTTTGTTATTCAGCTTAATACGTGTAATTCAGAAATCCCTTGGTGAGCTACTTGGACGGGGGTGGAGAGATATCCCAAGCTACAAGTTGGAAATCCCTGCACTAGATGGTGTTGACAACGATTCCCGAGATTGAGGATTTAAAGCCGGAACAAAGAGAATGTTTGGTGAATTTTATCAAGGGGAAAGACGTTATTGCCCTCCTTCCTACGGGATTTGGGAAAAGCTTAATGTACCAGTTAGCCCCGTTAGTGGCGCATTACATACGTCATGACCAAATAGCAGCGATTGGTTAAATAAAAAAAAGTACCCGTCATCAAGCAAAGGAATTTTAATGCTGCAAGGTCAGAAGATTTCTACGAAGTGAAACAAATTTTCTTATTTTGTAGTAAAAAAAAAAAACTAGGAACAGTGGATAATGCTATTAAAACACCATATGCACATTTTAGTACAGAAAAGGGTGGATTTAGTGTTTAGTTCCACTTTAAAAATCCCACTCCCAAAAGCCTAAATACTATGGGAACTTTGCCTACAGACTAGTGCTACTTCTGAGTCATAAAGATAAGTTTAAGTGTTCTTTTAGTTTCACTGCTCTCTAGTGTGTGGATGGCTGCCCTTTATAGTCACACACAAATAGGATTCCATTTCATCTGATTACTGGAGCCTGCTGCGGCTTTATAATGTGGATATTTTTGGGAGAAATAAATATTTTGTTTACTATTTCAATAGACTGTGCTCAGTATGGTGTGTCGCGGTGCTTACTGCATAGCTCCATAAAGCATGAAAGAGAGAGGAGATAGAAGAGATATGGTTTCACAAACAGTAGCAGAAGAAACTGCAGCAGTGATAGGAGTTATATTGGTGGTCACAAGAAAATAATAACAATAGCTGTAATAGTACTGAATGCAGAATGACTTGTTGTGTATACATTTTCTGAAAGATATCATCTGGTAAATAATGCTCCACGTACCATGACGACTGAGGGATTACACAGACATTACCCAGTAAACCTACAGAAATATCTTTGAAAACTTTTGACAAAAATCTTTTACAATCATGAGTAGGGCAGGGTATCATTAAGAAGCTGCAGATACGATACATATCTCGATACAATGCTCTTTTGATTCAATACAATATATTTCAAATTGATTCGATACGGTTCGGTCATAAATTTTTCAATATAAAACCAAAAATAAGAAAATGAAAAAACAACAATTTTCTTCATTATCTCCAAAACCAAAATGAAAAACACAAAAAAAAAATTGATAACAATTCATTTTTTTGGCCATTTGCCGTTGCCATGACTTAAACTGCGATGTCGAACTTTTGCGCTACATACGGACTGAACCAAGACTGAACCAGGACTACAACAGGTCTGGGACCAGACCGGGACTGAGACCAGGACCAGACCCAGACCTGCCCCAGACCGGGACTGAGACTGGGACCAGACCAGAACTGAAAACGGTTTAGTCATGGTTTAGGCTGTTTTAATCCTGTCTTAGTCACGGAAAGAAGAAACAGCCGTTATCTGACACTGAAAACACAAATCATTAAGTTTTTTTCATTTTGGTTATGGAGAAAAATAATGAGGAAAATAGTTTTTTTTTTTTCATTTTCTTATTTTTGGTTTTATGTTGAAACATGAAAGAACGAATGATACACGGATTAATAAAAATAAAGGATGAATCATGACTGTGATACTAAAGTGTTTATTTAACCACTTCTTGCACAAAGTTAATATGAAACACCCATTTTAGTCATAAAAAGTGTGAAAATATCAAATGTGATGCATGAACAAGTTTCCTTTCTCTGAAAAAGAAACAAAACTGTAGCTCTGTAACCAAATAATTTAGTAAAATATTCCAAAAGATTCTTGGCCATATATATACAGCAGCCTACAATATCGAAACTGTATCATCACATTAAACGATACGATATGTCCATATTTTTATTTTTGCACTCCTATTCATGATCATTATTGGAACATTAGTTTGGATTTTAAAAGTTGTCCAATGCCTGGCTCATTTTTAAAGCCAAATGGTGGTGTCTGTCAGAGGCACAAAATTATGGAGTACATTGCCAGAATACATCAGAATCTGTGACTACTACGCTCAACCTTCAAAAAGTTCTGACAAATTGGCTGAAAATGAACCATTCCTGTACTCACTGATGATTTTAGATTCAGATCCAGGACCAGACCGAAACCAGACTGGGACCAGAGGATTTGGACCAGGACCAGACCAGGGTTGAGACCGGGACCAGACCAGGACTGAAAACGGTTTAGTCATGGTTTAGTCCTGTCTTAGTCCTGTCTTAGTCCTGTTTTAGTCCTGGTTCAGTCTTGGTTCAGTCCATATGTGGTGCAAAAGTCCGGCATCGCAATTAAAGTCATGGAAACGGGAAACAGGACGTTATCCGTTTTTTCCATTATATATTTAAACACAAAATCGATAACTGAAAACTTGAATCATTATCAATTTTTTCATTTTGGTTTTGGAGACAAATAATGAAGAAATGTTTTAATTTTCTTATTTTTGGTTTTATCTTGAAAAAGGAATGAGCGTATGATAAATCATGACTGTGATACTAAAAGTCTTTGTTAAACCACTTCTTGCACAAAGTTAATATGAAACACAAATATTTTAATAATTAAAACAGTGAAAATGTCAAATGTGATGCATGAACGAGTTTCCTTTCTCTGAACAAGCATTAAACCTGTAGTGCTGTAACAAAATAAATTAGTAAAATATTGCAAAAAATACTCAACAATATATTGATACAGCAGCCTACGCTATCGATACTGTATCATCACATTAAACGATACATTGATATTTTGATATGGGGTGTGTAAAAACACCCCTATTCATGATCATTATTGGAACATTAGTTTGGATTTTGAAAGTTATCCAATGTCTGGCTCATTTTTAAAGCCAAATGGTGGTGTCTGTCAGAGGCACAAAATTATGAAATACGTTGCCAGAATACATCAGAATCTGTGACTGCTACACTCAACCTTCAAAAAGTTCTGAAAATGAACCAGACCTGCACTCACTGATGATTTTATGTTAAGGCTCCTCAATCCGTGTATCATTCGTTCATTCGTTTTTCAAGATAAAGCCTAAAATGAAAAAACGAAAAAACTACAATTTTCTTCTTTATTTGTCTCCAAAACCAAAATGAAAAAACGGATAACGATTCGTTTCCCATTTCTGTGACTTAAACTGCGATGCTGCATACGGACTTAAACAGGACTAAACCAGGACTGAGACCGGGACCAGACCAGTACCAGGACTGACACCGAGACTGAGCCTGGGACCAGACCAGGACCAGACCGGGACTGAGACTGGGAACAGGACCAGGACTGAGACTGGGATTGAGACCGGGAATGAGACCAGGACCAGACCAGGACTGAGACCAGGACTGAGACTGGAACTGAGACCAGGACCAGACCAGGACTGAGACTGGGACTGGGACCAGACCGGGACTGAGACCAGGACCAGGATCAGGATCAGAACTGAGACCGTGACTGAGACAGGGACCAGACAGTGATTGAGACCGAGACTGGGACTGAGACTAGGACCAGACCAGTTTAGTCCTGGTTTAGTCCTGGTTCAGTCCTGTATCGCAGTTTAAGACACGGAAATGGGAAACTGAAAAAACAAATTGTTATCAGTTTTTTGTTTTTTGGGTTTTTTTTTTTGGTTTTGGAGACAAATAATGAAGAAAATAGTTGTTTTTTCGTTTTCTTATTTTTGGCTTTATTTTGAAAAACAAATGAACGAATGATATATGGAATACTCTTCCTTCCTGTCTTCCTGTTTTCCTGTCTGTCTATGTTTAATATTTCCTAATATCAACCCCAGCATATTTATAAAGCAGATAACAAACAAATGAAATGCATATTGTATAGCATTTATTATTTAACAGATTAACAGAACAAATAATCCAAAATGCATCTCCATCAACCTGAGGGAGTCATATGCAGCTTTGTTTTCTGCTCACCAACACAAACAAGAATAGAAACCAGTTTTTGTGACCAGTTTATTCCAAATTATAGTTAAATCCACCTCCCTGTTGCTTTATCTGTGCACCCCTCCTCTCTCACAGCCTGCTGCTCGTGCACTTGGACTAGCCTTGTCTGCCCTCTTCAGGCCTCGAATAAAAGTTTTAATACATCACCACGGCGACTACTGTTCCCACCGACCTTCTCTGAATGTCAACAAACCCAATTAACCTCACAGCTGCGCGGGGTGCATTCTGGGTATATCATATTAAACGTATTCCCTCATTGTCTTAAAACTCTCCTTACTCACCAGCCCTAGAGGAGCAGATACCCCACTCAACTCACCAGGCGACTTATTTGCAATTAAATTTGTTTTATTTGCCCCATTTCTCCCCGGCAGCATCTGGAACCAATTACTTTCAGCGAGAGAGCGTTCAAACTTGTGTGTCTTCCTCGGCGCGTCCTCTCTCCATGGCATCTGGGTTTCTCCAGGGGACCCCCAGGAAATTACACCTCGTGCTCAGCGCTCTCCGTCTTGTGCGAGCCTGTTGAGCTGGCCACTTGTCGCCCGCTCCCCGTCCCCGTCACACTCCATACAAGACTGTAAGATAAGGAAATGTGATATGTGTGATGCCAGTGATGCTAGTCTTGAAACCACAATAATATGTTATAGATACTTTACACCTGATGCCTTCAGTATTCCCTGGGGGTGTGATGCTCTGTCTGAAACTGTTACTCGAGTTAGACTTTTTTCTGACCTTTGTTTAATACAATCTGTCCATAAAGAATTGATTTAAGCCAGGTGTACACTGTGCGATTTTTGACCCTTTTTGAGCCGATTTTTTCCTTGTGTGATTGTTTTGGGATCGGGCTGAGTTTTGGCTTAATCATGTGTCGTGCTTTGTCTAGTACATTGTTTCCCAAAGACTGGGTCATGACCCTCAGGAAGGTTGCAAGAGATTTTTTTTGGGTCGCCTTGTCACAATCTGCATGTAGGTCTGAATATTTTGTTCCAATATTGCTGGTTCAATTAAATGTTGAAAAGAAAAAGAAATGGGCTACATTTAATGTCCAAATGACGACTTATGCATCCTTTTATTGCTGGTTCAATGACTGTTTTTCATTGTTTAAAACTTGAGTAACAGTAATTGTTCAGAGAGACACGGTCACTCAGTCAGCAATAAAATATCCTCATTAATGTTCAATAATCGTCAAATCCACCTTCATTTTGTGATTTATGAATAATGTCTATTGACTTCGGTGGGACTTTTAAAATATGGGTCCTCAGAAAAAAAGTTTGGGAAACACTGGTCCAGTATACATGGGGTAACGAGAACCAATGAATACCTCACAACCAGCTCCCGATCAGTAATCGTAGATCTCAAGAATATCAAACCTGCTTGAAATCCAGTCGCGCCTCATGAGGGTTTCACACTGTTGAAGTAGTTCCACGAGCTGTGAACTTTTAAACCCTTTGATTTGGTCGTACAATTTGAGCTGGGGCTGAGTGAAACGATCGAAAATATCGCAAGGTGCATGTCTGGGATTAGTTAGATCTACAACACGTGAGATGATTTGTGCTGTAAACACATCTCTCTCAAGTCACATTTGCACTTCTAGTATTATTTTTAAGTAACATTACTATTAGATGTAATTAAAAACATCTATTCATAAATTATATATAAATTATACAAAAATATGATTTCACTTTTTCCTAATTTTTGTGTCTATCCTTTTTATGTTTTGTCCTTCAAACTATTCCATTAACTTCAAATTCTAAATCTTCCAGACACTCTTTAAATTACTCTTAATTAAGTAGCAGTTTCCCAAATACATTTTACTCTTAATTGAGTAATTTCTCGGACCATGACTTTGTACTTTTACTTGACTAATATTATTTTGAAGCAATGTTCTTCTCATCACCTCTACTGCTGACTTACTTTGACAGTTTCATTGCATAACGCTCTCAGTGACATTTTAAATTCCCATTATACTTAGTGTGCGTGCATAACCTGTGTTTTTATTCATGTTATTGTTAATGCTTTTCACATTTGCAAAGCGAGAGGCGCACACTAAAGCCAGCACTTAGGCTTGTGTTAGTGTTTGATAGTGAGCCATGTTTTTGTGATCCGTCTCCACAGGGGGGTGCTCCGGGCTGCGCTGACCCAGGGACGGTGAGTTTGGTCTGGGTGAAGATTGCTCTCGGCTGGGGGCTCGCTCTGTGGTTGTCCCTCCCGCTGTCTCTATTCTCCTGGCACAAGAGGCTCTCGGCTAAGTAAAGCGGGTAGGTTTCCTGTGACGAGTAAGTGCACTGACACAAGAGGTTTGAGGTTTCATGCTGGTGTCAAAATTATTTTCAGAGTTTGCGGTAAAAAGGGTAAAATGTGAGCGTGGTGTTTCTATGCCAACGCATTATGTGAGAAAACAGTTGTTGTATGTTTAATTAGGCAAATGTTTGTTACTACTACTGCTACTACAAATACTATTATATCTACTACTATAACTACTGCTATTACTACCACAACACTACTACATGTAACAAGTAATAGGCTTACTACCCATTAGAGTATTACTTCACTACTACTAAACTCTGTTTCAGTACTAAGGAATAGACTCGATACTCACTACCAATTCTGAAACCACAATTATAATAAAAAAATCCTCTTTCTTTAGACAATAGAATATAATTTTCAGCATTAATTCGTACTTTCTTTTATTTTACCATGTGGTCTTATAATCTGTGTGTCCTCTTTCAGTCATCCAGGTAGGTTCCATAGTGGTCCATGTGTGTATACTAGTACTACTACTTTGATCTTATACTCTGATACAGCTCAAGATCATTCTAAAGTTATTAATGAAAGGCTCAATTTTTGCCCAGTGAATGTGACTTTTTTAGTATCAATACCTGCTCAAATGAGTATCTAGTTTAGATTTTTTTTATATTTTTGACAACCCTATTGAATACTAATTTGCTACTACTATTGCTAAAAGCACTACTACTACTTAGGTACTACTACTCTACTTTTACTACTAATATGCTACTACTATTACTAGAAGCACTGCTACTACTACTGTACTACTACTACTAATGTTCTACTACTACTACTACTACTACTACTTCTACTATTAATGTGCTACTGCTATTAGTAGGAGCACTACTGCTTCTGAACTACTACTGCACTAGTACTACTACTGTACTGTTGCTACTAATGTTTTACTACTACTGCTACTATTACTACTACTATTACTAATGTGTTACTAATATTACTAGGAGCACTACTATTTCTAATTTACTACTACTGTACTATTACTACTACTGTACTACTACTATCAATGTACTACTACTGTACTATTACTACTAATGTTCTACTACTGCTAATGTGCTACTGCTATTACTAGGAACACTACTGCTTCTGTGCTGCTACTGTACTATTACTACTACTCTACTACTACTGTATTACTACTGTATTACTACTGTATTACTACTACTCTACTACTACTGTACTATTACTACTACTGTACTGCCACTGTACTGGTATACTAATGTACGACTACTGTACTAGTATTACTACTAATGTTCTACTACTACTACTACTACTATTACTACTGCTACTACTAATATGCAATTACTATTACTATGATCACTACTAATGTGCTACTATCATTACTAAGAGCATTACTGCTTCTCTACTACTACTGTACTACTACTACTGTACTACTACTAATGTGATATTACTAATGCACTGCTACTACTTCATACTCAAACTTCTACCACTGAAATACTAGTGATACAACTCCACTACTGCTTGTACTACAGAGTATTCTGGTCAATGACTATCTATGAACGTTGCTGACACAGACACCACTTTGCCGCTCTAACAAACCTATGAATATTCCTCTTTCACGTCGCCTCCGGCCACGGTGAGAATCAAAAGAACAAACCAAGCGGAAAAAAACAGTTCAAATGTGAATTCTCTTCCAGATCATGTATAAAAGCAATTGCACTTTTGTGTGTGAAACGTCAAAACAATTTCTCCCAGCCCGATCGCGCGGTTGTGTGCTCGTGCTGTCTTTGTCTCTTCTCTGTTTCACATTGTGCCGCTGAAGCACTGAAACGATAACAGCGCAGCATGTGGCCACCCGCTCGTCCTCCAGTGATAAAACTAATATTGCCAGATAATTATCACCGATTTTTACAATATGCCCAGTGTATTTCTCCTGGAGGGAATACTGTCAAGCGTTTGCAGATGAATTTGCCTTTTTATTAGCTCCCAGTAAAAGGCAGCCTCACAAGCAGGCCTGGGATACAATAGCAAGGCTTTATAGTCAAGGGAAGCCATAATAAAAATAAATGCATGAGCGGCTGCATGCTAATGTAATGTCCAACATAAAGCATATTATGCACTATGTAGTCGTGTTAGCCAGTGGTTTATTTGTTTTTTATGTGACATACAAGAAGCTACAGGCCCTGTCCAGAAATACACTAATACGGGACATTACTTACTGTATAGATAAAAGCAAAGATAGAATGAAGGTTTGGGTTTTTTTCTTTTTAAAGTTCCCATATTGTGCAGTTTTTTCATCAAAAACATACCCAGAGTCAGAAGTGGGGACTTGCAAACCTTGACTTGGACTCGAGTCACACTTGAGTCACTATTTTTAGGACTTGAGACTTGATAAAACTTGATAAAACTTGATAAAACTTGATAAAATGCAGTAAGACTTGGGACTCGACTTGGACTTGAAGGTCAGTGACTTTGAAGGTCAGTGAATTCTTTCTATTCTGACTGTAATGATTCACACTAAGATCATGTCAAGACATTTAAAAAGGAAAAATTAACAGTTCTACAACTCTTATATACTCTATAAATACTCATATATTAATATACAATTTTTTTTTTTAAGTACAGTTTAGTTTAAAATTCATATAAATTGCAAAACTCTAAGCTATATTTGGTACTTTGGTTTAAAGACTTGACATGACTTGAAGCTCAAAGCAAATGCCTTGGACTTGACTTGGACTTATGGACCAGAGACTTGACTTGCCTGTGTTTGACATGGGACTTGACTCGGACTTGTGGTCAAAGACTTGAGATTTACTTGAGACTCGCAAAACAATGACTTGGTCCCACCTCTGCCTGGAGTTGTGTTTTGTGTCATTCACACATGTAACAAACAAACACTCCATATTTAGACTGAGTTCCACCTTGCGATCTCATGTGGTAATACAGGAAGTGCTCTACTGTGTTTTTAAACTCCAATACACCTTCACTTGAATAATTTTGATCATTTCAGACCTGGAATTCAGCCATCTCTACTAAACTAAAGGTTAAAAGTAGCTGTTAACTTGAAAACAGAGCATTTTGTGCTTTAGAGACATAGACAGATTCATACCGGAGTATTACTCAAACATGCGTGAATGAAACAAAACCAGAAAAACTCCAGGCATAAATTTGATGAAGTAAAAATGATCTAACATGGCTTCAAGCTCACAGGGGTCAGATAGAGAAGATAGAGAATTGTCATGCTGCGGAAAAAGCACCAGAAAAGTTATGTAGTGAGCATTTAAACAGACACAGGGGGCAAAATAAATGAGGTAGGATTATTTAGTTTTGAATAGAATATGGTGGTATCCTTGTTATCCTTAGTCTGCATTATGGAAATGATACGATGTAGTGCACTCTTGAGATCGTTGAATCTTCCTGTAGTAACATTAACCTGTAAGCTTGAATTAACACCTTTCTGTTCTTGCTCCCAGCAGTTGCAGTATCTCCTTGTACCCTTCCAGTTTAATATGGCTGAAGAACAAACTGTAACTTATTTAAATGTTACCTTATATTGTTTTGAAAATGCTATATTCTCTGAAACAATGCCTCCCTCCCTCTGCTCTTCGCTCTAAGTCACTTCCTCTTAAGAGCACTATCAAACACAATCAGCATGCATCCTGCTAATGAAACTCCTGCACATCACATCAGGTTTGTGAAGTCATTGTGTACAGATTTGTGCCATGCTTTTATATATTTATGGACAAATGTCATGTGGGAGAATGGATGACGTAGGCCTGTGGGTGGTAGCCTGATTCATCAGCCGGTTTCACTTCGTGGAAACCGTCTGACCTCGCAGCATTAGGATTCGTTCGCTTGACGGTAGGTGGGTACTTTTTTTATTTAACTAATCACTGCTATTTGGTCGTGTGTAATGCCCCGCTAACGGGGCTAACTGGTATATTAAGCTTTTCCCAAATGCTGTAGAAAGAAGGGCAATGTGTTTCCCTTTAATAAAATTCACCAAACATTCTCTTTGTTCTGGCTTTAAATCCTCGATCTCAGGAATCATTGCCAACACAGAATGTATAGCTACATCCATCTCGACCACTTTGTTTACTGTTGTGCTGTACCACAAAAGGGACCCAGACAGGAGCTTGAGTTTGACGTCACGGCTTCACAGCTCTTCGCTGATTGGCCTTTGCGAAGTCTACAACAGCAGTTATTGCAAAGCGTCTATAGTATTCCGATTCCTGACCTAGTAGCTAGGGAAAAATGAAACTGAGAGGAGGCACTGGGTGGCGCAGACCTGGCTATGTGGACGGAGCATTGCACAAAATCTTACAGCTAACAATAACAAAGGTTCAAATAGGGCCCAGGAGAAATTACTAACTTCCTCAAACACCTAAAACCTTTTTCGTCATATTTTTGAAGAGTGAACAACATTATAATATGGTAGAAAGCTCACAAAATAGCTTTTGCATAATATCCCCGTCTTTAAAGGATTATTTAATAGAGTAAATGACTATATTGGTAAATGTTGGACAGCATAATCAAGCCTGATTTAAAACAGCAAACTTACTCATTGTAGTACCTGTTGAATTGTGTATTTTATATTCCCCACATATATAACCTGCTTTACAAAATGCTCCAGCTAAAATTCTCTCTTCAGATGATTCACCTCCAATGTCCAAAACGACTGCACATTTCTCTGGAGTCAATTAGAGCAGCTGAAGTTGTGCGTTTCTTGATTTAAGGCTTGGCAACAGGCAGAGGCTCCAGCTGTTCTGTACCAGCTTCAAGTGCCCACGCTGAATATATGGTACCAGTTTGAGTCTATTTCAGCAGAATAACAGAAGAGACATGGCACCTCCCATAGCCCCTCACACCCCTCACACCCCTCACAGCCCCCATAGCCCCTCTGCTCCTCTGCTCTTCCACACAGGCTGTCAGGATGAGGCATGGCGGAGCAGGTGGGACTGTCCCTGCACTACCATGTTCGCATCAGGAAACCGTAAATCCACCTCTGCCTTCACTTTGTTTACGGCAACCGTTTCCCGCCAAACAAACTGCCAGATTTCCCATGGGTCCATGCTGCGCTCACACACACACACACACACACACATGCGGTCACACACAGATACATGTGGTCACACATACGCGCACACACACATGTGGTCACGTGAAAACACTTAAAATGCCATTTTCAAAGCAGCAGAAGCTTAACCAGACAAAGAGAGGTTGTAAATTATGATGCAGATCAGGCCATCAGTGTAGAAAAATGCACTGGTTCATTTCATTATAGTTTGTTGTGCGATTTGATTGAATCATTCAGAAAGCAGTGATTTTCAAAAACCTAGGATTGCTTTTCTTTTCACTTCAAGAAAGAAAAATGTTTGCCAGCACTGGCTGGTGTGTTTAGAATTCACTGAAATGTGAGAAATATGTTTGGATGAAGATTTGTTTATCAGCTTGTTGCCTGTGTTTGCTATTTTTTATGGATAGGTTCCATGGATGAGACAATTACTCCTCAACTTGTCGATGTCTGTATACTTTGAATACAGGCCAGTTCTGTAGTTTAATTAAGGCTTCACTCTTCATTCAAGAGGTGCTAGTCTAATTCTTATCTAGCCTGAAGACACATTTGTAACAATTTATATTAATATAATATTGAAAATGAAAACCAAGAGAAAGCAGTACTGTCCCTCCCTGTATAGAAGTGTCTTTGTCAAACTCCGCCCTGCACTGTGAAGGGTTAACTCCAGTCTAAGCCTTGTAAAGCTTTAGTGCTTGTGCTTGCCTTGCACCCAATATTTGAGTTTTATGTCTCAGTGCCAAAATGTTTTATTAACATGCTGCCTCTCAGACGAGTTGACATATTTCACAAGTGAAGGACGCGACCCTGGTTGTTTATTTCCCATGATGAAATTGTCCAGAGCTTGATGACTCCGTAAATAAAGAGCTCTTGGAGCAGTAGCTCTTGGATTTCAAGACCTCTGTAATTATTATGGGGTAATGATCACAGGGCACACGACCTAACTGAGGTGAATGGTGCATGTTTACAACCAACCTGGCAACCCACACAACAACAGCCATTTGTACTCAATATCATTTTGTTGCTCTTACCGTTCTACGTGTATTTCTTTTCTTTGTCTAATTTAGGCTGACAACATCTGGGTGCAACCTCAGGAGGTGAAAAGCATCTTAACTAATGATGACATCATCCATATAATCCATCACAACTGTGAAGTCAAACAGTCAGAGACACTCCCAAACATAAAAACATGTGAGTCAACAAAAAAAAAAAAAAAAAATCTCACGGTATAAAGTTGAAATTTACTGGAGTAACATTTTGAACAAAGCTCAAAAACTCAAACGATTCTCTGTTATGTGATCTGGTGTATATCTTTAAAGAGCACTGTTTACTGTGAGTGAGTGAGTGGACATGTTGTGTTTACACAGGAGCCATTACACAGGAGCAGGACGTCTGGCAGAGCTTTCATTAGACCTTTCTTCATCCTCTGTAAACATTAAACTCAGAAAATCAATGTCTCCTAATGACATCACCACTGCACTATCATTACTGTTATACACAACAGATTTCCTCAAGTACCAAAGGAAACACAGGAGATAACAATAGTGTTTAAGTGTTTCTGAACCCAAAAAGAACTAGCCATTCATAAAAATACACTCTTCCTCCCTTCTGACTTCCAGCAGTTCAGCCAGTTCATTGACTTGATTTTTCCCATGTATTTCAGCAAAAGTTGTCTTTCCCCAGTGTTGATATACTGAATAAGCAGCTCTGTATTTTGTTATGTTATAATGTTGTTGCCTCATCAAAAACATACATAGAGTTGTGTTTGTTTTTTCATTCATACGTTTGAGTTATTCTTTATTATTAGTCTGTCAGCATCTCCAAAGCTCAAATTGCTCCATCCATTCATCCATTTTCTTCCGCTTATCCAGGGCCGGGTGGCAGGGGCAGCAGTCTAAGCAGGGACAACCAGACTTCCTTCACCCTGGACCCCTTTACCTGTTTCACTTTGTGATGCCAATTCAATTTCAAGTCAACATCTTTTAATTTTTTTTTCAGTAAAGATTGGCAATTCAAGAGCTGGAATCATTGAAATGATTGTATGGAGTTTAAAAACATAGTGGAGCACTTTCTGTAATTCCCACATGTCATCACAAGGTGGAAGAATATGTTTTGTTTGAGAGAAGATCTCAGCCTATAAACTGTAACATAGATTAGAAAATAGCGTGATACTGGGCCCTTTAAAATTAACTAGTTCTGTTTTTCATCAGGTACAGCGCCTTCCAGTATTTGTCCATGCTTTATTAAGACTATTATTAAGACTATTAAAATGTATTTATTATAAAGTGTCACCAAATAATCACCATTCACTGACCTCTCCGTTGCATGCATTTCTCTTGTCGACAATAGTTTCATATAGTACTTTTACTGCAGTACTCCTCCACCTCTGTGTACCGCACTCCTTAATTAAGCGCTTTATGTGCAGTAGGCCTATGATGTGTCTTTTTACTGCCTGTACCATGCCATGCTTTGTCAGCACAATTTACTGCCTATAGATTCCCTGTGTAGACAATCAGGACCCCTCCCCGGCACGCCCCCCCAGCTGCTCAACACTGTAGCACCGGAAAACCAATTACAAACCCAGATCTATAAACATATTACATTCAGTTGTTAATAGAAATGTGACCAGCAAAAAAAGAAAAATCAAACGCTACACCAGTTGTTTTTTTTTTCTTGGCCGTATCCAAACCAGTGGCATGTAAAATTCCCTGAGATTGTACAGTAGCAACATTGAAAACAAAACGACCAAATTTTCCAAACAGTTAAATTTAAATGCTTTCTCATCCCGCCGTAGAATGGACGGAAATAAAAGGAGGATTTGAGAAGCGGAGTGGAGAACATAAACGTTTACTGTGGGCGGTCAGTCTCTGGTGGTCACTGGTCATCAGTGGGCCTATATAACCACACACACACGTACACACATACATACACATACACATATATTGTCTGTATTGAGTTATCATAAAGAGGTGAGCGCGTGTGTTGAGTGACCATGACACTGACCGCTGCAGCTCCTTGTCCTGAGGCGTTCACGCTGCACGGGTCAGCGGGCCGGGGAATTGAACATTTAACCTTCTCAGTACAGGCTCCAGACCAAACCTGCTGTGTGCAATTGCGCGTGATAATCTATATGTGCATTTCTGTAATGGTTACTTGTTTAATTATATTCTCCAGGTTCAATCGACTGCGTTTGGTCACTGAGTAGGAGCGTTCTAAATACATAATCCGGGTGTGTAGTGGTGGGAGAATGTATTTTGTTATTTAACTTGCTATTTCATGCACATTTTTTGTGTGTAAAGGTCTCATATTACATAAAACTAACTCTTGTGAGCTTTAAGCCATGTTAGGATGTTGTTACTTCGTCAAAACATGAACATTCAGGGTCTGCACCGTACCAGCCGATATGTCCTGCTGATCGATTAGTCAACTAAAAAGGTACCGTGGCAAAAGATCTCAAAACTATTACATATCTCTTTGTATCTGACCCAAACTGCACTCTCAAGACTACATCTCACTTGATGTAGTTCTTGCAAAAACAGCAATTTATATAGAAAGGTGTTTATATGTAAAAAGGTCAAGATTCACTCCCAAATTGTCAGTTAACTCAGCAGAAAGGAGGAGCTATAGAGACCTCCTCCTTTCTGCTGCTGTCCCATAGTCTGTAAATCCTTATAAACTAAACAAAAGAGTTGACTAATAGAAATATCGATCGACTTAAACTCCATTGACTGATTAATTGACTTAATGACTAAAGGGTACAGCCCTACAGAATAGTTAATTTTAGAAAACTAGTAGAATATTACATTTATTCACAACTGCAAAAAATATATATATTTATTTGTATATTATTGTGCATTAAACTTTTTGATTTAAATATCCCAATTCTGGTTATTTTTAATGGCCCATATTACACTATTTTCTGATCTATGTTATAATTTTGTTTACTCAGCATGTACCTGGAGTTGAATTTTGTTTGATTTACACACATTTAACACACAAATCCTGCATATTTGGTCAGAGTTCTTCCTTCAAACAGAAAACACCTTGAAATGTCATGTGGTAATACAGTGTTTTTAAAGGTAATACAGTGTTTTTAAACTCCGTACACCTTCACTAGAATCATTTGGATAATTTCAACCCTGGAATTGCCAATCTTTACTAAACAAAAGCTAAAAAGGTTGCTGTTAACTTGAAAACTACCACTACCTTTTTGTATTTTTTTGCAAATTGAGCTTTGGAGATGTAGACAGACTAATAATAATGGATTACTCAAATATGTAGGAATGAAACAAAACGCAACTCCACGTCTGTTTTTGATGAGATAACAACATTTTGACACAGCTTCAAGCTCACAAGAGTCGATTTTGTGTAATATAGGACCTTTAATTTCAAATCTAGTGTTAGAAATGTCTGAAAAAGCAACATAGCAATTTCAAGTATTTATTTTCATTCCCTCTAAAAATCCTTCAACATCCCTCCTCTGATAACATCTACAGTAAATCTGAGTAGCGCTTTCTGTGGCTCACTTCAGACTCCTAGTGGTTTCTATCTGGTATTTCCTCTTCTTGCCTTTAGGTTATGCACTTGCATTTCTCTCCATTTAAATCCTGTCATGAGTGCAAATGTAAAAAATGTACAAGAGTTCAGTCGGTAACATCTTCTATATCTCATCGTGTTTTTTTTTTTTCCAGCAGGCCTCACATCACATACACGGGACAGCTGCCAAGTGCCTCCACCTAATGGAGTGTCTCACACCTGCATGATTACACTGGAAGAGGTGCATCGTGGGAGAAAGGATGAAATAGCACCAGCGGAGGGGATCCAGGTGACTGTTTAAAATGCTTATTCAGAAATTGTTTGGTGTTGGAAATGCACTGACCTATTCGACAAACCGGGCTGAGGTGGGGTGAGTGATGGCTGTTGGCATGGTAACCTGGGCCCGGAGACATGGCGTTTATGTGGAATGAGGAAACCGGCGGTACAGTGTTACTGCGGTGTTACTACAGCGTCAGATCAGAGGATACGGGGAGGAAAGGTGGATCTGAGAGGGTGAAATGCCCGTAGAGGAGAGAGATGTGGTGATGTAGAGTCCATCGTGAAATGCCAAGGGGCGGTCAGGCAGAGTGTAAGACTAAAAATGATTTAAGAGATGTGGTGTTATAAACTTGTTGGTGAGTAAACATGGTAAAATGAGCTGCTTTTTCCAAATAATATCTTAAGAAGTAGTTTTAGTTTAGTTTGTTTATTTAGTAAGACAGAAACATTGCACAATATACATTAACCTTAACAGGAGAGCTGTTTTATACCAGATTGTAGTGCCAGAGCAAATTTCCATCTGCTGTCCTTGCTCAGGTTGATGTTATAGTTCATAAAATCAAACATACACAGAGAATGTCTTTATAATGACCGGAGCATCGTAACAAATCTTTATCCTCATTCACGCCCAGTTCTCTCAGCATCTTAAAAACATCACCTTTTCAAAATCATCTTTCAATTCATTCACTCCAGAACATCACACTCTCTCCAGTCCACATTATGGGCGCAGGTTTGGTTTGGAAGGAGCCACTGTTTCGCCAGGCGTGAGTTATGAATGACAAAACTTAGGGCTGGGCAATATGCCAGTCACAATGTTCCAAATTAGATTTTGTCTTTTTGCCATTGAGATTGTTAAACCTTTGCTCCACATGGCATTCTGC
The DNA here is from genome assembly GCF_026225935.1 of Boleophthalmus pectinirostris. Taxonomy (NCBI): domain Eukaryota; kingdom Metazoa; phylum Chordata; class Actinopteri; order Gobiiformes; family Gobiidae; genus Boleophthalmus; species Boleophthalmus pectinirostris. The sequence continues at coordinate 12,449,062 of NW_026570971.1, read as the reverse complement.
TAAAACAAACCACAACGCTCTGAAAAGACACCCTAAGGAAATTACACTGTCTTGTTTTAGAGTTTTTATGAGAGTGTTCCATAAATGAGGGGCATAGAATCTAAAGCCAATTTTCCCTTGCTTTGTGTAGAAGTGTGATACTACTAAGGTCAGTCTGAGTCACTGAATATTGAATATTAATGTTACAATATTAGTTTTCTAAAAATAAACAGTACAAAGTTTTCATCAGTGCCATTAAACACAAAAGTGTAATTTCTTCCTCCAAAGTCTGAACTCTGCTCCAAACCACACAGTTACTGACTATAAGGGGATTGGCTGTAGTATTCACAATAAAAACTTAACAAAACGATCAGTGATAATTGGAAATGATTCAATATCAAAATATAAATTAAATTAACTGTATTTAGCCTGTGCTCTTTTTGTTTAAAAAAACTAAACAAAAAAAAAAGTAGTAGTACAACCTCAACTGAACCTGGATTGCCAGTGCCTTTAGAGGACTCAAGTTTTTCTCATTAGTATTTGGACAGACCAGGCCTCATAAAAAGCTCAGAACCTCCAGAATTCCCTCACTGAGCTGCGGAGGCTGCACTAGCACTGATTATGTTTGGCTGCAGGTGCTGGGCTTTAGGTAGTGAGGATTCAGGTAAAATCTATATTTGATTTGAACAGTAACACAATGAAGTATATTTTAATAGCTCGCATAAAATATTTCCTTTTATTTGTAGAAATGTATCCACTCAAAAACCTTTTCAAAAATCCATTATAAAGAGCACAGTGTTTGACCCTGAGTGAAAGTGCTGTATTATTCACTTTCAAAGAATAATTCCATGCTATTGTTTGTCCACTAGAGGGAGCAAGAGTGGAGCAGAAGCCAGTAAAGCTCTCACAGGCCTCTCTTGGACAAACTCTTGAAAATGAACCAAATTTAACACAGTGAGCAGAGCCGACTAACTCCAAACTTAATTATCTGACTATTTTCATCCAGGCTCCACTCTAGTACCACTGACTGAAGCAACGACGCCCCCTTCGCACAGCGGTCCTTATGAGAGAGACTGAAAATGAAAATTCATAAAGTGTGCCTTATGAGTTATGAATGCGCTGGCCCTGGAGCTCCTGCATGGCGTGTGTTTACCTGGGCGCAGTGTTGTCAGTAAAAGGCATTGGGTCAGATAATTGAGTAAAAGGAGACAGATGGCGCTAGCGTTTACTGCTGATTACAGGCAGGTCATAAACTGGCTTTTCAGTAGGTCCAGCTCTATCAAACCAGCAGAGCCTGAGTCAAACGAGAACCACTACTCTACACATTACACACTGCATGCACCTCTTGTAAACTGCCGACAATAGATTTAAATAAAATTACATTTGGACAATCCTAAAAAGTTATTAAACATCAGCTGTTTAAATGAAACACATGGAAAAAAAAGTCTCAGAAAAGATGCACAGGGCAACAAAACACCAATAATAGAGCAATAATTATTTTTAACTATGTATTTTTCAACACATTTATTTATTGTATTTATTTTACTTCTTTTTGGGCATTATTTGATCAGTTGTCAGTAGGGTTGTGCAAAAACCAATATCGAATTAAAAGTATCGATATCGTGGGATGCTGTATCAGTATATATTGCCAAGAGTATTTTTTGGTATATTTTACAAAATTATTTTGTTACAGAGCTACAGTTTTGTTGCTTGTTTCTATTACTGAAATTTGATTTAATGTTAATCACACTCTGTTGTCTAAATAAACATGCTTTTCTCATAGTCTCACGATACGATATCGTCACAGTATGACCCTCACGGTACGATATTTATTGCGATATCTTGGGAAAGCTCATGATAATGTTGGGGACGCTCACGATTAGGGATGTAACAATATCCAAATCTCTCTGTACAATATTTTCACATCTTAAGGTATTTATTGTGACATTTTGTGGAGGCTAACAAAACTCTTAATATGCTATGTTTTCCTCTTAAAATGCCTTGACAAGACTTAATCCAAAGAACTAAGACTAAAAAGAGCATAGAACTGTTATTTCTTCATGTATTCTGCACTGAAATGGAGCAAAGGATCATGGTCTATGTAGTTCCCTCTGTCTTTTTTGAACTATTGCTGCACCATAACTTTTAATTTAAGCAAAGAAGACTACTTGGATATATTGTGATGGTCCATGATATTATTGTGAGAACTTTGACGATACGATATCACAATATTTCGGTTATTGTTAAATCCCTAGTACTGAGTATCATGTCTGTTCCTTAGTGCTGAAATTGAGTTTGAAATTTTAGAACTGGGACAACACTATTAACAATGCACTATGCCCTGTAACACATGCCTGTGCACTTGGTCACATGAGGGGCGTTGTCATATTGTAGCTGGAGCTATGAAGCGGTCAGTCACAGTGCAGGGTCCACAGGAGAGGTCCAGGCTGGGGCAGTGTGCACACAGCAGCTGTACGTGCACGCAGCACAAATATAAATAGTATATGCTGATGTAGGGCCGTGTGCAGCGTTTTCAAATGACACTGGGACACTGGAGATGCCAGCTCCCCAAATCTGCTGGACAATGCAAAATGTTCTTCTAGCAAACACTTTCTTGACTCTTGTAAGACACTCCTTCTGCTGCATGCGCCTGCTATACAGATTATACAACAACATTTGCTGTATTATTTGCTGCATTGTAGAATTAGTGGTTAGCATTGCAACACGACAACAACAGGGTCCCAGGTTTGATTCTTAGACCATGTAGGGACTCTTCTGTGTACACTTATTTATACATATATTACTAGAGCTGCACAAAACAAACTAAATCAACTATTTTTGATACTAAACTGTATATGGAGTTTATTGGGCTCATATTGCACAATTTTCTGTCATCAAAAACAGACTTGGCGTTGTTTTGTTTTGTTGATTTTATCCTCCATCTTTACATTTTGCAAGGGCATGAAAGGGTTACGCCTCTCTCAAGTTCTGGAAAGTTGCGTATCTTTGAGCGGCTGTAACAAAAAGGCTCCTCCACACAGAGACTTGTAGTCCACATATTATGACAGAGGACACTTTAAACTTTGTCCCAGTTTTCATTTTGTAGTTATAGGACCAATATTGATGCAGTTAATTCAGGTCAAAATTTGGTTGAGAAATAATATAATCAAATATATGCGCATCTAATTCACTAGCAGACAGGGTGGAACAACAAAGATCCACAAATAAATTTTTATGCTCTCTTCATCTTTAACTAAGTAATGGAAGCCACCATACATACAAAAATTAAAAACAAATAAAAAATCATGAGACCGTAAATTGGGAAATGATCTGATTGTTAGTTTAAAATCTCATCTCGTTCTTGTGGACACTATGTCGTGTCTCTTCTTGTGAAAATTCTGTCTCGTCTCAACCCTATTACCTCATGTGTACTTTGGAACATTTTAAAGCTTTTAAAATCACTGTCAAATGCCTATAGATGTAAAATTGGAGCAGCTCTCCTATGTGAAAGGTTTGCACCTGTCTCTCCAGCATACTACATAATTCACCTTAAGTTTTTCACATGTTGGTGAAGATGCCCCTTGTTGCATATAAGTTTTTGCTTTTAGTCATTTTTTTTTAATTTTTTTTTGGATAATTAACCATCGAAGCATTAAGTGGTTATTTATCTCCTGACGGACCACTGGGCTGGTTGTTGATTACCATGTCCATCAATTCTCGTGCACAGTTTAAGTAGTCACTGTGGCCCTCCACCAAGCGCTCCATTGTTATAAATGGGTGATATAAGGCCCCACCTGGAGTTATCCTCTCCCTGTAATTTAGATCCAGAAGTAATTGACAAAGGCTCAGAAAGTTTAGCCTGTCTCTCAATTCCGGACTCTGGATTATTGGTGCAGTGGAGTAGATAGCTTCATTTAAAGTGAAACCTTCTAGAGGGCCTAGACTGTCGAGTGGCTTCCAATCTCAATCTCAACAAGTTAGTGCATTTTTTAAATAGGTTGCTTAATACTGCTAGTACTACTATAAATAATAATAATACAGCAGTAATTAATTTTATAAAGATGCGTTGTATATCCGTATGGCGTGTAGAACAAATGAGTCTGTCCATGGAGCAGGATGGAGATAACAATCCTTTAATAATTAGTAATATGTAGTAATTTTTGGACAGTTTTAGTGTAAGCTAGGTAAACTTGCAGCTTCATGTTATAAAACAGTCAAACATATGTGTGCTGCCTCCAGTGGCCATTGCAGTTAATATTTGCAACATTAAATTTTTCCCAATGTGGCAGTTTTTTAGGATTATAATTTTCTTCCTTGTTAGAAATCGTGACATCACAGTAGGGAAGAGTTTTGCTAGTGATTTGTTATTTAACAAAACTCTCTTAATGTACACAGAAATTATTATCAGACAAATAAAATGATAAGAAAACATATTTAATTAGTTGTTTTAAGTATCAGAAAAAAAAATTCTTACACTTTTGTGATGAATTCTCCTTAGTGTAATGTTATCAATATGTTTAAAACTCTCTACTTACCATAATTTTCAAGATATTTTTCAACTTTTTTTCACAAATTGCTTCATGGTTAGTGGAAAACTATTATTTATATTTTAAGCAGGCATTATCCAACCAAATTAAGTCAAAAGTAGATTATCATGAAAATCTGTCATACTCACTTTAACCACTTCATTTTCATCCCTAAATATATGATATTGCAAGGTTTCTTTTTTCAAATTGGACAAAAAAGTCTTTGTTCTCGACGCTAATTCGAATGTAGCGTGTGTAGCCTGCAGCTTTAACCTTCTATGACAGTCCTGAGATGGATGACTCTCTAATTGAAAGCGTTGGGTGCGTTGGATTTGTATGTATGGGCGACACGCTTTGTTGTGCTGCTCTCCATTCATTTGCATTAGGCTGTCCTGGAAGTGCTGCTGCAAACACTGTTTACTGAGCACGCTGATGTATTTGTCCTGCTACTCCACCCGACAGATGATCAATATTCCAATTACAGGTAGATTTCCATTTGTGTGGCGAGGACCTGAGCGTACGTCCATGAGTTCGTATGCACGCACGTGTGTTTGAAGGAGCGTGTCAGGGTGGAACCTATAGCTCTGTGATGGTTTCAGTCACGTCTGTCGAGTTCACAAAGTTTTGATAAATGATGCTTAAATGGGAGAATGTGTGCAAACAATTTTGCCTTATATCTATAAAGCACATAAAACTTAAAGAGCCCATTTTACACCATTTTCTGATCTTTTAATGTTGTATCTTCAGCACAAACATAACTGGAGTTGTGTATTGTTTTCATTCACACATAACTCCATCCAAAAAGGGACCCAGTCCTGACTTCATAGCTCTTTGCTGATTGGCTGGTGCATGATCTACAACTTCTAGGGCTCTTGAAAACCATCTAGTGTATTCCGATTCCTAACCTAGACACTGGAGAGAAATGAAATTGAGCAGAGGCACTAGGTGGTGCCAGCCTGGCTACTGTCCATGTGCACAGTGTAAATAAATTGTATAAGCAGCTGTGCAGATGATTATAAGTTCACTGTGTACTATTCTTTATATTAGAAAGCATTTTATTGTACGATGAGGATGTGCACTGTTGGCGTGTTAAGACCGCTACACTCTACAGGAGAATTTGCCCAATTTTGGCTGCAATTTGCTTTTCTCTGAGTTCGAGGAGATGTGACCCGACTTTGTGCGTTCGTGTGCAATTTTGAAGCCGCTGCGCTCCTCATGTATATTGGTGTCAGTGTGACTCTGAGTTGCTCTGTCAGATCATAACCACTAAAAATCTGCAAGCACGGTAACAGCCGATAAAACACAGCGTCATGGGCAGATGTAGTTATAGAAACAGAGGTGAAAGATACAAACTTGGGATATAGGGAAAATAATGAGAAGAATTTATTACTCACCTCTCCTAAAGTGTTAAATTTAAACTGCAGCATCTCATCCACATTATCTGTAGAAATTGTCCTCTGCAAATAATGACACCCAGTCCACAAAACCACGCTATTAATCCAGTTTGATGTGTTCTTTGAAAGTAAAAAGGTGAGAGTAATTCCTCACATGTGTCTTTTTACATCCACACAGCTCACGGATCGAGGTGAAGCTGCAGATTAGCGATAGTGACTCTACTCTACTACTGTGGACTTAATCTACAATCTTTTATGCTTTAAAAATCATGTATTGGAAATATTGCACAACATTTCACAAATAAAAATAACAGTTTTGACTTGACTGATTTTTTGAACACTTAAGAGTCTCAAAGTGAGTCATTTTACTGTAGACAGGAAACAGCTGACGCGATTGTGCTCACAACTTTATACCCTGTGGTCCGCAGACATATCCCACTGCAGCCCTTATGTCTCATAAGATTCTCCTCGTGTCTCCTCATGCTTTTTGTCGCACTTTTAAAAATCGTTTAAAAGCCTACAGTGTGTGGTGGTTTAGTTGATAGTATTATTATAGTATGACAGTAAAACTCCGCTCTGGCCTTTGTTGTGAAAAGAGCTTATAGATATTATAATTAAGTTGCTGGGAATGCATAAAGTAAGCAAGAAAACCACTTAAAATGACCTAGTGTTGCTTTTAATAGGGCTCATTCATATTGACCATAAACTACAAATATAATTCACACTAAATAGCTCAATATTATTTCCAAAATGTAAAATAAATGCATAAATACTTTTGCCAGTAGCTCAACTCTCTTAGGTTTGATTTTAAAAAGTAATAGCAGTCAGTAAAGTTAATCTTATGAGCACACTGTGATTAACCATTTACTCCTGAAATAGGAAGTTTGTATGTAGGTCAGAGCTTCTTGTGTAATTATGGCCACAATACCTTGTCAATGTTTGATCTCTGAAGCTAAGCAGGGCTGGGTCTGGTTGGGACTGGGATGTGAGACGGCTGGAATACCAGGTGCCACAATGGGGCAGTGGTGGCTCTAGTGCAAACTGTTGTTATGTCCTTAGGCAAGACACTTCACCCTCCATGCCTGCGTGTGAGTGTGGTGTGTTTGTGTGAGTGTTGGTGGTGGTTGGAAGGGTCAGTAGGGAAATGAGCAGATTTGCTTCCATCAATCTACCCCAGTACAGCTGTGGCTACCATATTTGCTCTACCACTGAGTAGGGGGTGAATAAATAATGCAGAAAATTGCAAAGCATCTTGGGAAAAGTGCCATTTATGTCTAATGCATTATTACTTCCTGTGGCTAAAGTGAATATATTAGATTTTTTTTTTTTTTTTGCTTTGGTCAAAACCTGCTGTAGCGTCCCAGCTAGATGAATGAAGCGAACAAGTGGATGTGTACAGCAGCCGTCATCTTTATTGTCTGTATTGCACACATAACCACTGTAAGAGCTGAAAACATACAGTGAATTAGTAGCGACAAAACTAACAAAATCCAACAGTGTTACAGAATAGAGATACTCTTTTTCCCCATCTAGGCAGGAGCTAAAGTATAAGGAAAGACCATCCATATAGTTATGCCATTTTCGCTGCCATGTCTCAGTCAAAACATTTTTAAACAATTCCTGCTGTTACTGGAAGTGACGCACTTCACACAGGAAACATTCCAAATAAAACAATTGTCCTTTACACCCACATCCAGCTCAACTTTGGTAGAGAAAGAGCATTTCCACTGTAGTCAGCTAGATAGATGGCAAATTACTTGGAGTAACTGCTACCTTATTTCTCAGTGAGCTTTCTCAGGGTAGCTACAAGGTCTTAAAAGCCTTAAAAAGGTCTTAAAGTTCATGTTCCTAAATTAAGGCCTTAAAAAGTCTTAAATTATGTTGTCCAAGTCTTATTTTTTTCACAAAGGAAGTCGTTGGATACATCATGGTGAAGTGTAGGTTAAATCCACAGTGGCTCTTAGATCCTAGATATAGTAGTTGGTTGGTCAGTATTAGAATTGTGGTTTTCGCCCACATAATGGGTGTGAACTAAGGGAGTGTGACGTCACCCATATCATTCAGCTCTAGTCAAATGAAGCTCATGAGGCTGGCCGTTTCGAGGGCAAATTTGGAGCCAATTTAGGAATTACAAATAAGAATGTGTTTATTTATTTCACTATTTTATTTCAAAATAGTAAAATAAAAACACAAAGATCCTGTAGAGTGGGTTTATACGAACATTTTAAGGAGAAATTCATTTTGTCATCTGTCCTGATTGATACTCAGGAGAGAGAATGGACCTAACTAATAAACATAAACTGTAAACAAGTAGGGCGTTAGGTTCAGAGTAGTTTCAGTGTAGTTAGCTCCTCCATGCAGGCAGATATAAGGAAGTGTCCACCAACAACTGAGCAGAACGGAAGAAGCAGCTTGGATGAACTGCGAAACGTTTTCAACCTAAATAAACGTTTGTCCGGTTGACAAATTGAATTTCTTTGCCATGGATTTTACCTGGATGACTGAGGGATTCTACACACAAGATCAAAATGACAAAGCTCACTGCAGCAGATACAGAGAGAGGGGCAACAGTTTTTCAACATGAAGTCAATTTGAAACCGTCGATGGAGCCGGAAGCACCTCCATGTGTCACTTCCTTTTTGTAACGGGGCGACTAGGGGGTTATCTATGTCCATTCATACACTGCCTGGCCAAAAAAAAAAAGCCACCTGGATTTAACTAAGCAAATGATCTGGGGTTGCTGCAGTTGGTCAGGTTTTGGTTCAGCAACAGTATCTGCTCAAAGAATGAGGTCAGCTGACTACTTGAATATACTGAATGACCAGGTTATTCCATCAACGGATTTTTTCTTCCCTGATGGCACGATCATATTCCAAGATGATAATGCCAGGATTCATCGAGCTCAAATTATGAAAGAGTGGTTCAGGGATCATGAGACTTAATTTTCACACATGGATTGGCCACCACAGAGTACAGACCTTAACCCTTTTGAGAATCTTTGGGATGTTCTGGAGAAAGCTCAGACTCGACCATCATTAGTGCAAGATTTTGGTGAAAAATTTATGCCACACTGGATGGAAATAACTCTTGTGACCATGCAGGAGCTTTTCGAAACAATGCCACAGTGAATTCATGCCGTAATCAAAGCAAGAAGCGGTCCAAAGAAATATTAGAGTATGAGACCCTTTTTTTTGGCCAGGCAGTGTATATACAGTCTATGGGCCATACTAAAAAGCCATTTCATACTTTTATTCTCCTCCCCACCACTGCCAGCAGGGGGTGACGTATACCTTACCCAAGTATTCCTTCATTATCTACAATTGCGAGACAGGCCCAGCAGTTTGACAGCGGCACTTTCCATAATCTTCTGTCAACATACTTCACCTCACATCCTGTCATTTCTGCCCCATCACCCCATGTTCTCATCGCCTCTGCCTACTCCCTCTTTACTTTACTGCACGGGCAAGTAAACCGATCCCTGCTCTCTCTCTTTTTTTTTTCTCTCTCTCTCTTCTGCATCAGCATATCCAGGCCTATTCTTAATGCTGTTGTCCAAACACCAACACCGCTTGCCTTGACCTATCTGTGCAGTTCTAATACCCCTCCATCTCTTCACCTCCAGCTTCTCTCTCTGCATTAAAACCCCATAGTGCTTTGCTGGCTGCGCTGTACACTGATGGAGACTGACTGTGGCCATTTGCTTTGTATTAGCAGGTTTATTTGCAGCTCCGGGTGAGGAAGAGGAGGAGGAGGAGGCCGGCTCTCCTGACCTCTCTGAATCATCCCTGGATCAAGTGTTGAGTGGCTATCTGCGCTTCTATCTGGCTCGCGCAGGCCACATTAATGCTGATTAGAGGAGTGAAGAGCACAGACATCAGTGCAGACACTCCTCCTTTTGAATAAATATTGGTGTGGGCCAGACTACAGGATGCTTCTAATCACTTGTGCAGGTGAGTTGGTTAATACTTTTTATACTGTGATTCTGGTACTGTTTGTGTTGGCGGATTGGTGTGTAAAGTATGTAGGTGTATTTTGACAATAACTTCTGTATGCCCTTCATGTTACTTTGTCCAAAACATACTGTACCTAGAGCTGTGTTTTATTTCATTCACACATGTTTGAGTAATTGTCTAATTATGCTGTGCCCTTGGAAGCTCAAAATGCATCTAAGCCCGTGCAAAATGCTTAAAGAACACATTTTCTTGTATTTATAAATAAACAATGATGTATATAGATCCTTATTTTACATTTTCTTCCTGCTATGTTGAGTTTTATTGGTTTTCTGTTCAAAACTGCAGAACTGAGAGTGGCATTTCACTGTACCAACTTTTTATTTATGTGCTTTTATTGTTAAAAATGACTACGAGACATTTTCATCTATAACTTTGGAATGGGTGGGGATAGGGGGTAGGTGAAAACTGACATTTTCTGACCACTCCAATGCCCCAGATGCAGGACAATATAGGATTACGCAAAGATGCATGAATCAATGGAAATGCAACTTTGAATGTGATAATGATGAGGGAACACTGTTATCACATGATTAAATTAAAACTTCTTAAAGTCAAATTTACATAATATGTCACTTTTAACTGTGGTGTTTTCAAAAAGTAGAACCAGATTACTGAAAGAGCGGATATTTTACTTTTATGGGGTATTAACTGCTAACACATAACTTATTTATATCACCTTGTCACCTTTTATTTTTTGAAAGTGCAAAATTTGCCCAAAACACCATATTGACATGTTTTTTAAGTTTCAAACATCCCTCCTCATTTACAGCATTGTCACATTAAGATCTGCATGTTTTCTGCTCATAAAAGTACTGCACATCGTATCAGTTTAAGCTGTAGTGTACAGTTTTGTATCATAATTTTTGTATGTTTACGGAGAATTGTCGCGTGGGAGCAGTAATAACATAGGTTTGTGGACAGAGCATTGGCCAAAATATTACTGCTAACCATAAGGAGTGTTTGAATAGGGCCGGGAGAGATCACTACATTACTCAAACATGCCTGGATGACATATAAAGCCACTTTAGGCATGTTTTTGATGAGGGAACAACACTATAACATGTTAGAGCTGACTTGGGAATTGTCCAGCTCCCAGGCCACATACAGCCCTATGATTGACTCTGACCATCTCGTTTAAGCTCATTTGGAATTACAAAATAAATGTATTTTATCATTTTACCTCATGCATAGGTTAAAGCTGCATTTCTTTTTTTTAGAGGTGTTTTTTAAATGACTTTTTTTGTAAGGCAAATTCACTTTTTCATTACTTAGTCATAACATCTTTTACTCTTAGCAGCTTGTCAAAACAATGCTATTTACTGTTTTTTTAATAAAGAAATACAATTAATATTATGCAGAATTGAGTTAAGCATTTAGGCCTGGCCCTCCACAATATTTTCTGTTTCTCCTGTGGCCCCATGAAAAAAAAAAAAGTTGTCCATGCCTGTGTTATAGAGTTGATTTTGCATAATACCCCCTCTTTAATAGCTTTTTAGATACATTATTGTGAAACTTAGACAAACTTTATTGATCCATAAGGGAAATTATTTGGTCATAGTAGCTCACACATCACAGTATATTATAATAACAAGGCTCAACAACATAATAAGTTCAAGATAAGTGGCAAAAATAGCACAAGAGACTGGTGTCAGCAAGGAATAATTATATAAATGTGTCCAAACTTACAGGTTAAAAGCCATTGTGCCTGGTAGTTTTAACATAGTATTAGAAACTGTCATGGTGCTTTTCACTCTGTCCCTATGAAATGAGCCTAATTGTTCCACTATCAACACAGGATGCTGCATAAGAGGCCCATCTGTCCTGACAAATGATAAACAGAGTGACGAGTGCTTACATAATGTCATCAATGGTAATGGTGCCTGGAGGTGTCAATAAACCTAATGTGTCTGGATAGAAGGAGGTGATTTGAAGTGATAATACAGCAGTTATGACTAAACAGCTATAGGATGTTGTGTTTTTTGTAAGAAATATCCACAAAATCCACAAATGTCGGACCTGTTTGTTTATATTATGCGCATGGTTCATTATCCGTCTTCTGGATCATTCTGTGTCTAATCATAACACAAAATCTGCTCATTAACATTAGTCATTTTGTCAGCACCATCTCAAACACAGGCCTGTAATTGTTCTACTAAAAAAAACACTGAAAGAAATTAACAGAACCGTGTGTAAGATTTAGAGAAGAGCATTTAAATTCCATAAACATGACCTGTTCCCACGCAAGACAGACACAATATTTATACTTTGCAGCGGAAGTCATCTACATTCCCTGGGGGTGTGATGCTAATTGTAGGCACTGCTTTGTATGAGGCTTTGTTAGACTTTAATATGAGCTTTTTTTTAAATGTAGTGTGTCCAGAAAGAATTGACTTAGTTGGTGTTTGTGCTGTTAAACCCCTCTCAAATAATATTACAGTCAGTGTTTGGAGTAATACATTATAAAAGTAACAAATTACTGTAATGCATTGCTTTTAGCTGTAACTCAGTAATGTAAGGCAGTACAGGGGAAAAAAAAGAGAATATTTTACTCTGTACAATATCAGTAACGCAATGCATTTTTAACCTGGATTGAAGTGGTGGGTTTTTCGTTTTTCGTTATACAAATTTGCTAAAATCACAGTGATATCAGCAGTGGTGAAACGCCATCGTTATGGTTCAGAATGTCGGGACAGGCCCAGAGGTGCGCCCGTGTAGACCTTTGGATAAGCGCGGGTGAAAGGACCAGCGCAGAGCTCCACGCTCCACAGGGCTAAAGTAACCGACGCTCGATCGCTGTTTGCAGATACCCTGCTCAATGAGCTCGGGGTTCTCTCAGGGGTGGTCCTAGATTCCAAGACCTAGTCCAAGATTAGTCCTGGTTTAGTCCTGGTTTAGACCTGGTTCAGTCCTGGTTCAACTCTGGTTTAGTCCTGGTTTAGTCCTGCTTCAGTCCTCCTGGTTCAGTCCTCAGTTCAGTTTTTGGTTTAGACCTGGTTCAGTTCTGGTTTGGTTCTAGTTCAGTCCTGGTTTAGTCCTGGTTCAGTCCATATAGAGCGCAAAGGTCTGGCATCTTCGCAGAGTTATTTTGGTGAGAATAACTTAAAAGTGCTGTAATAGTCATGTGATGTTTTACATTTTAAACACAGTAATATTGTAATGTAACGAATTACTTTGAAATTACAGTAACAAGTCATAAAAAATAGCACATTATAGTTTTGAAGTAACTTGTCCAACAGTGATTACAGTCACTCACGTTTTTTTGTTGAACAGGTTCCTGAAAATGTGTTCATTTGTATTTTTATCTTGAGTTTTTTACTGTTTCCTTTGCTAATGTTTGCATTGTGTCTCCGCTAATACGCATGCATGTGTATTGCATGATGTCATTGCAAATATATCGATACTATATCGATATTGTATCACCAAATTTAGTATCAATATTCAGATTTTTTTGCACACCCCTGCTTTTAACCATGCAACATAAAAACACCAGACTTTCTTTGTATAAAAAGCTCACATTTATCAACAGTTGTCAGCGAGATTTAATTTGTGCACTTGTCAATACAGGAATGTGTTCATTTGTTTTGGGAATGACTTTTTCATAGAATCAAATGTAAACAAATGGACCATAATATGAAACATGCTCACACAGCATTTCCTGCTTTGCTTATTGGTGCACATTCCCTATGCGCTGCTCATTTATAAATTATCACCCCTCCAAGATCTCACTCTTATGTATTACCATATGAATGCAAATTAGAGCAGTCAAATCACATTCAAACCTGCCTCCCCTATTCTCTATTCTATCCTTTGATGCTATGTTTAGTCTGGGCCTGGCTCTTTCCTCATTACCCCAGCGTGGCAATTTCCCTTTTAAAGCCGAAGACACCGTGTGCTACATACAAGTGGGCGGTGCTTCGGCGACTGCCCCGCTCCCTGATTGGCCTGCGGCGCTGCCACTCAGGCTGCCCACACTCTCTGACTTCCTCTGTCCTCCTTTCCTGGTGCAGCCGGGAGGAAGAGGAGGAGGAGGGAGGGAATGGATCTTAGCTGTGTGTTGAGCCGAAGCTTCTCCTCTCCAGCCTGCCTCTCACCTCGCCACCTGTGCTTTGCTTTCCACAGAGACGAAGAACCGGGATCTGCCTCCGACAAAGCTACTCCACGACTACCATTGTTCCAGAAGTGAGAGGAGAGGAGCGCGCGCGTGAGGGGAGGGGGGTGCCGATGGGAGCCAGTGCTTTGGCGGGGGACAGAGGGTGATGCTGAGCGGGGGGCGGGAGGGGTTGTTTGAGCTGGGACGGAGGCTCCAGCGGCAGGGGGAGTACCAGGCTGCCCTCCACTGCTTCCTCAGCTGCCTGCTCGGACTCACCCATGTGCAGAGCTTCAACTCGCTGCCCAACTGCCTCCACCAGGTGAGAGACGCAGCCGGACCACAGACAAGACAAATGTAACAAATGTTCACTTAAAGGACCCATATTTTACACTGCTTTCTGGTCTTTGTTATGTATAATGTTGTTTACTCATGGAAAACATACTTGTGTTTTTTTTCATTCATTCATGTTTATCACACAAACCCTTGCATATTTAGGCTGAGTTCTTCTCTCAACACTTTGGTCCACCTTGTGATGTCATGTGGTAATACAGGAAGTGCTCCACTGTGTTTTTAAACTCCACACACCTTCACTAGAATCATTCAGAACAGACCATTTTTCAGCTTTGGGGATGTACACAGACTAATAATAAAGGTTTACTCAAACATGTGCGAATGGAACAAAACTCCAGGTCTGTTTTTGATGAGATAACATTATTATGACGTTAAAAAAGCTCACAAGAGGCAATGTTGCGTAATGCAGGACCTTTAAAATGGCCAGAAATGTCATTGGTGGTTCGTGTGATTCAAATGGGGCTGTGCATGCGGCTTGCCCCAATGTCAAGTTAAGTAGGCCAATCCATCACATGTTGACACTAGCCATTCTTTCCCAGTGGGGGTGTAGTAAATAGAGCACAACATGTTCACTGCAAAAAATGTAAAAAAAAAAAAAAAAATCTGAAAAAAGTTCAGAATGGGGTATTGTCCTGCCGTCATTATGTGGGCAATTTGCTCACACATTTTCCTTGTGAGCCATGTTAGAATGTTGTTACCTCCTCAAAAACATACCCTAGTTGTATTTTGTTTCATTCACACATGTTTGAGTAAGTCTTTATCATTAGTCTATCCACATCTCTATAACCCAGAATGCTCTGTTCCACCTTGTGATGTCATGAAGCGGTCATTTTCAAGTTATCATCTAGCTTTAATTCTTTGTTCAGTAAAGATGGCAATTCCAGGGCTGAAATCATCCAAATTATTCCAGTGAAGGTGTAAGGATCTTAAAAACACAGTGGAGCACTTCCTGTAGTCCCATGTGACATCACAAGGTGTTTTCTCTTTGAGCAAAGAACTCAGCCTAAATATGCAGGGTTTGTGTGTGAATTAAACAAAACACGACTCCAAGTATGGAGCAAGAAACAGCATTATAATAGATCAAAAAATAGTGTAATATAGTCCTTTTATAATAAGACTTATAAGGAAACACATCAAAAAAGTCAATTTAATTAACCAAAATAAGTGAATCCAACTCAAGCATACAGAATGTAATCATTAAGTTTCATTTTTTGCAGTGTTGTTTCCGCTAATAGAAAGTGTCTTTTCCCTTTGTGTATAGCGACAGAATGGTTAGCTCATATCTAGGTCACTGTGTATATACGTCTCGGAAATGCATGATCCGGTCGATGCAGATGATATTAAAGTTTAAAAGACCTCTACTTCAGTTTGACACCGGATTCGTTTCTTGCTGGAAACTCTTGAAAGTCAAAACAATGTGGAGTGATGTTCTCCAGACCAGTGGAAATGCTAGGAGAGGTAGCTATTTGTTTTGAGTGCTAGTGTACAACAACTGGAGATCTACAACTCGTCCTAGTAAACTTAAGACTAGTTCAGTAGCAGAGCCGAGAATTCATTACAATCACTGTTTATTATGAAGTACAATCTATCGAAAACAAAAGCATAACAACTACATTATGTATTTTAAACTAATCTAACTTAAAGGGCCCATATTACGCTATTTTCAAGTCTTTGTTATTATGTTTCCTCATCAAAAACAGAATTGTGTTTTGTTTCATTCACACATATTTAACACACAAACCCTGCACATTTAGGTCGAGTTCTTCTCTCAAATGCTGTGTTCCACCTTGTGATGTCATGTTGTAATACAGGAAGTGCACCACTGTGATTTTAAACTCCAAACACCTCCACTGGGATAATTTGGATAATTTCAGACCAGAATTGCTAATCTCTCCTAAACCAAAGGTAAAAGGGAGCTATTAACTTGAAAACTACCTCTTCGTGACATCACAAGGTGTAACAGAGCATTTTGACCTTTGGAGATGTAAGACAGAGTCCTGCACAGGTCCATTTTTGTAGACCCACACCCGTCCGTTAACCCGTGATTATATCGAAGTTAAATCCACATCCTGCCCGGACCTGTTAACATTAAACTTGTTACCCGCCCGTGTCTGTGATAAATTGGTTTCAGCCCATTAGTCCAACAGTCCAATAGTCCAGGACTAAACCAGGACTGAACCAGGACTAAACCAGGTCTGAACCTACGCCGTGTCATTAGCGGATTATAAATATATGCACGCCGCAAACAGCAAAGCCAGTCGCCAGGACTAAACAAGGACTGAACCAGGACTAAACCAGGACTAAACCAGGACTACACCAGGACTACACCAGCACTGTACCAAGACTGAACCAGGACTAAACCAGGACTACACCAGCACTGAACCAGAACTGAACCAGGACTAAACCAGAACTAAACCAGGACTAAACCATTTATGTAATAAAAACACTAAAGTCACTCTCTCAGCCTGGTCTGCCATCGTTTCAGGAAAAGACCGGTTGGGTACCCGCAATTAAGATGAATAATAATTGATTAATAATAACGGATTACTCAAACATGCATGAATGAAACAAAACACATATTTTTTGATGAGATGGCAACATTATAACATGGCTTAGAGCTCACAAGAGTAGATTTAGCGTAAAATAACTACACTTTAACTACACTTTAACTACACAACTAGGGCAAGCCAGTACTGAGATTATCCAATTTACCACAATTTAAATGTCATTTATTTGTGGTGACAGATGCTCAATGTAAGTAAGTAGTCTTAAAACAGTATTGGTATGTCCTTGAGTGAAAGAGACCCACTTTACCTGATCTAATTCTGCTTAACTCACTTAACTTATTTGAAGTACCAAGTTAAAACAGTGAGAGAATTTGACTTGGGCTTTATATAGAAATGCATCCTTCCGTTCAATGACCCACTCTCGTCCTGACTCCCAAAATAAAAAGAGATGATGTCATAGTTTATATACTTAAACTTGCTTTTTTTGTGCTTTACAGATTGCGGAGCTCTTCATCACTGAAAAGAACTGTATCCTTTACAAACGCAAATTAAAATGGCCCTTACACGCCATTGTGCTCGTTAGCATAGCCGGTAACCCTCTAACCCTCTACCCTGGTTGTAAACGCTTGTATCTGGAGGCTGCTTTGGATGGCTAATTCCAACACAAAGCCTTATTCAGCTCTTTCACAGAAGCCGGCGTAAATGAGGGAGTCGAAGCCTTTTGGGGGGGAGCGGCTTCATAAAAACTCATTGTCCCAGAATGCCGTGCGGGTTTGTGTCACTTGGCCCCGGCTCGGCGTGTATCTGTTAAGAGGATTTGTAGGCTCTTATCTCGGGACAGCAGACCCGCTAATTAACCTGTCCATGGACCAGCGCATACAAACTAAACTATGACACTGTAGAACATGCATGGGGGAGAATAGGCGGGGTTGGGTTTCAGGATATGTTACCCGGCTGTTATCGAGACAGTACCAACACTTCGGCGCACGGCTCAGGTTCAAACAGCCAGTCATTTTCCAACACAGCATCTTTGTCCGATAACTATCAGCAAGATCGCGCTGAATGAAAAGGATGCTGCATAAGAGGCCCATCTGTCCTGACAAATGATAAACAGAGTGACGAGGGCTTACATAATGTCATCAATAGTAATGGTGCCTGGAGGTGTCAATAAACCTAATGTGGTTGTATAGAAAGAGGTGATTTTGAAGTGATAATACAGCGTGACTAAACAGCTATAGGAATAAGAAATACACATGAAAGCCACAAATGTTGAACCAGATAGTTTATATGATTGATAAGGTCCATTATGGAGTAAGAGTAACGTTAACTCAAATTATTTAAGTGGAAGTACAAAGTAGTGGTCCAAGAAATTGTGAGTAAAAAAGTATTTGGGGGAACTACTGCTTAACTTAAAGACTTAACATCTGATTTATAATTTGAAGTTAATGTAATTTGAAGGACAAAACATTAAATGTTGGTCAAAATCTGGTGTTTTCACAGGACAAACAAAAATGGGACAAACTAAATCATATTTGAAGGAGCAAAGTTCGAATTATTTCATATTGTCACCATAAAATTCATTTGTAGACTTACAGTGGGAAGAGTAATCAAAACCTTAACTCAAGTAAGAGTACTGTGACTGAAATTTAAAAAAAATATATATTACTCACGTAGGAGTAAAACTATGCTGCTAGAAAAGTACAGTTTCTTTAAAAAGTTACTCAAGTACTGTTAAATGTAACTGAGTACTACCCACCTCTGCTAATTATCACACAAACTCTGCAAATTAACACTAGCGATTTAGACACCGTCATTTTAAGAACGATGTTATGTCAGGTTTGTTAAGTTTGCACATTGCATATTGAAAATAAAAGTTATCATCTGAATCTATGGAATAAATGCATTTAGGAAAGTTGTTTAGTTTATAAAAGCAGACATTGATGACAGAAGGTGAAGGGGCATTTTCTAATCTACAAATCTATTGCAAAGGAAAGTATGGGTCGACTCTAACCTAAAAAGTCCAAAGTCTAACCTATAAAAGTCCACAATGAATGAAAAATAATTGATTCAATGATTACACATTACCCAAAAACTTTAAGTGGGACTAAACACACACAAACTCCACCCATGAACAAATTTTAATCACTTATTTACAAAACGCCATTTTGCCGATCAGTCCCCATTGTCCACAGCTCTCTACTTACTCCAATTTTATTTTCTTAATCAGTCATACATGTAGAATTCGGCAGCGTAGTCATTTTGGTACAAATTAAAAAAAAAACACTACTCATCCGAATCTTTGTTGCGATGATGTTTACGGCGACATCAGCTCCCATTGGGCACTGCAGTTTTCTAATGCGGAAATCAGCGTTCTTGTTTCTTTTACGAAGTCGTTTTAGAAGAATATTGTGACTTAAAATGACTTATAACATAATAATCCAGGGGTCATAGATTATAACTTTATGGCAACCCTAAGCACAATATGTGTTCTTTAAATAAAATAATTACTTCTAATACGAGCTAATGATCTGTGTTTTGCATGTGTGTGTGATGAACTCTCTGGTATATTTCTCACGTGGCTTTTTAATTGCAGTCTATAGTTCACCTGCTGTCAATCCATTCTCACTCTTCAATGTAAAGCTAAATTTAGTCAGTCAACAGAGGTGTGCAATGTTGACAGTGAGTGCATGAGAGGAGGAGCCTTATGTAATGTCTGTTAGCTCTGCCATCACCTGTCTGGGATGCACCCACCTCACGCCCGAGACATCCCAGGACAACATGACTGCAGGGGAGACTTTGAACTGTTTACCAACTGTAGTACCAAGAAGTACATCGCATTTCTCGCAGTTCAGATAAGTCCACACGTTGACATGGCATTTTAAAGCTTACTTTAAAGTGGACTGTGTAACTTTTATGGCCCACTAACTGCTTCTTGTGTACATTGAAGTGTTATTGGTTTGCCTTGTATATTCCAGTGTATATGTTTAAGTATCACCATGGAAACAAGTGGCTGACTCTATCCAGCGAAGTTTCAGGTTAGGTCTGCGGAGAGGTTACCCCATTCACAGTACAAGTGCAGGTATTTCAAGTATTGAGCAATGTAGACAAGTCATAACTATGTGCTTATTTCCATCTGGACAGAAGTTTAATGCCGTATTATAGGACATTCTAGGCCAAGCAATAACAGCTCTGTGTAAGTATAGTTGATGGAAAAGTTACACATTGCACCTTTAAACACAACATGGTAGTTTCTTTTATATTACCATGTGGCCTTATATCTGTGTAATCCCTCAGTGGTCCATGTAGATTCCATAGTGGTCCATGGGCGTGTACTATAGTCTACGTGCTCTTATACATGTTCTGATACAGCGCAAGGTCGTTCTAAAGCTTTTCAGGAGAGGAAGGTTAATTTATGTCATGTGAATGTGACTGTCTTTGTATCAGTATTTGTTCAAATGAGTATCAAGTTTCCATACTAGTTTTAATATCAAATAATATCCTAGATACAAGCAGTTAGCAGATTGCTTATAGTACTCTTATATGAGTAATAAAAGTTTTGGTTACTGTTCCCACTCTGAATAAGACTACAGGTGACAAAAGCTTTATGTTGACAATATGAAATGTTTTAAACATTTGTGTTTCTTGTACCACAGGACTGGACCCTTTAGCACAGGGGAGTCCAACTCAGATTCACAGAGGGCCTAAATTAAAACCTGGGACTATCGTAAGTCATGGGCCAACCTAAACTTTTTTGGAGATATGTAATGTTAAACCTTTTCTTATTGAAATAAATGTTTAATAATAGTTTTGTTTAAACATTGAATACAGAACAAGCATAATATAAAAATAATAACAACATTTTAAATAAATCATGTCTCTATAGTCTATCTGTAGCCTTCAAGCCAGCTCTAATACATATTTGATATGATTTTGTGATCCAAATATAACTATATCGTGGGCCAAATTTGGCCCCCGGGCCTGAGTTTGACATTTCTGCCTTAGCAGAAAGCAAAAACTGACACAAATAAGTAACAACATGTAGTTTAAAAGTGATGTTACAATATAGTGAGTTTGTGGATGCAATTCTTTTTTTTTTCATACAGACCTTAAAAAATGTTTCTTAAAAGTGCACTGCTTAACTTTTCTGGTGGAGGGTTCGCTACCTGCTTGTTTCCATGAAGATGTTTTTGCTTTGTCAAGAATGTTCCACAGTGTGATGAAGAGGTGCCTCTATTCACAGAAGGAAAGACTGTGTTTTAGAGCAATAGAAACACTCATAATGAATAAATGCTCTATGGACATGTTTAGGTAGAGGAGCCTCCAGCAGGAAAGTTAAGCAGTGCACCCTTAATTATGATTTTATTTTTTTTTTAAATCACATGATGTACGAGTTATGATTCATAGACTACACCGTGCCTTCAAACAACTTAAGATTATTTTGTGCGTTCTTCCTTACACCACAATCTGTTTCTGAAATCACAGTTCTCACAAGCATTTTCATCATGCGCATCAACCACATCCGTCCTCAGGGGATCTGGGTCGTAGGTCACAGTTAAAGTAGGTCACGGATCTTATGGTAAACACTGCGCTTTACCCTTTCGCCTGCATATTTGTTGTATATTTTCTATTTCCATACTGCGTCCTGGCCCAGATCCAGATAAGTGCATGTGCTGCAGATAGAGGGGCCTGGATGTTTAAGGCCTGGGGTGGTGTTATCAGAGTTGGCAGCTTTATACTGACCTTTGGGGCCACTCACAGTCTGAGAGCTCGATGATAGGCTTCTAAGAACATAGGGAACATTGTGATTTTGTCACTTTGATTGTGGATGAAATACAGACCGCGTGTTTGCGCTGGATACGTTTTACAATTGCTTGTTCTGCTTTTTGTGTTTGGCTCTTAGATAGACTCCCAGGATCAAACAAAAGCGTTAGGTAATTCCAATATCCAATAATGTGTGGGGTATTTCCAATTTATTTTGACTGGTCATCTGGCCTACTGCTGTAGCTGATAAGCATTACTTCCCGATACCGATATTTCCCATTTAAAATCCAGAGCTAGGTCCACAAATTTTACTTTAAGTCACAATAACAAATAAACTTTTCACTTTTGTAAAAAAAAAAAAAGACAAAATGTATTTTAGTGGGACATAAAAGCATTTGTTTGAGTAAAAACAGCCACATAATGCTTTTCTTTTTCCATTTTGACTCATTAGTCTCTTGCAGCATGAAAAAATACCAGTATAGAATATCGGTACTGAGAATCATTATCAGCTGATACCGATTCTGGCACCGATTTAAAGCCCATCCCTATTTCCATTATTTTATTTGCACAACAAATGATTCTTTTGATGTCCTGACTTTTTGACATGGTTCGAGAGAGCAACTCCAGTCCCCTTAGGTTGTCCTGCCCCTGAAGTTGAGAAACAGTGTATTAGAAAACAATTTGTAAGTTATGAAAAATCAAACAAGCTAAAATTAAAATCAGATGGAAACATTGCTTGTCTCCATGGAGATGTTATGACAGTAACTTTATGTAACTATCTCTAATACATTTACATAATTACACATGTTTTTATTGCTCTAAAATACCTTGAGGGGTCGTCTCTCCACAGATTTGACCTGTAACTTGACAGTGCCATCTGCTTATTTCCATGTGGACAGAAGTTTAATGCCATACTCTAGGACAGGGGTGTCAAACAGCGGGCCAAAAATAAAAAACTGTGACTAAGTCGGCCAAACTAAATATGTATTGACAAATTTCAACAACATCTGCATGTTTTCTCTTCTTTCGAGATATGTAATGTTAAACCTTTTCTTATTAAAATAAATGTTTAATAATAGTTTTGCTTAAACATTGAATCAAGAACAAGCATAATATAAGATAATAACAGAATTTTAAGTAAATAATGTCTTATAACATCTCTATATAGGCAAGTGTAGTCTTTAAACACATATTAACACATATAGATTTTAAAGTTCTTTTATTAGTTTATAAAGCTCTTAATGGTCTTAGTCCTATTTATTTATCTGATCTGCTTTTATCATATGAGCCCTCTCGGACTCTCAGGTCCTCAGGTAGTCTTCTTTTAACTGTCCCAAGAGTCCAGCTAAAACTCACGGTGAGGCGTCATTCAGCTTTTACAACCCCCGTTTGTGGAACAGTCTACCTGAGGATCTGAGGTCCGCTGCGAGTGTTCATATTTTTAAAAGTAAACTCAAAACGTATCTTTTTAATTTAGCTTTTAATTGAAACTTTTATCCGTTTTAACTTAAATTATTATTATTATTATAATAATAATTATTATTATTATATTTATTTATTTTAAATTAAATGATCATTACTGTTTTACTTTGTCTCCATTTGATTTTAGCTCTCCATTTTGATTTTTATGATAACCTTTAGGAGTTTTATGTTTTAGTTTTTATGTTTATGTTTAAATGGTTGTATATATGGATGAAACAATGGGATGGGGTGGGGGGTTGCTCTTGATTTTAATTATTGTATTGTAATTTTTCTGTTGCATGTGAAGCACTTTGTGCTACATTTCAAATGTATGAAAAGTGCTATACAAATAAAGTTTGATTGATTGATTGATTGATTAAATCATAGTAGTTTCTTTTGCATTACCCATTATGTCACCCCTCAGTGGTCCAGGTAGGTTCCATAGTGGTCTGTGGGCATATACTATAGTCTACGTGCTCTTATACATTTCTGATATAGCCCAAGGTCATTCTAAAGCGATTCAGGAGTGGAAAATTCACTTCTGTCCTGTGAATGTGACTGTCTTAGTATCGATACTTGTTCAAATGAGTATCTAATTTCCATACTTGTTTTAGTATCGAGTAGTATCTGATTTTCTAAACCTTTTAAAGTATTTAAAAGGTTTCTAAAGGTTTTTTATAGTGATTTTGGCATAAAATCATGCTCATTGTGCATCCCTTCCATATACAATAATGTGAGTCTTTAAGTCTTACTGCGTTCCCTTGGGGTTACTTGAGAGCGTGCTGTACATGTGTGCTCATGTATGGCCTGACTGTGAGAGATCCAGTTGCAGTGCGGCAGGATGTGGCATGTTTAGGTCAGGTGCCTTCCCCTGAGAGCGTGCTGAGGTGTGCGCGCTGGTGTTGTTGTGGTGAGGTGTAAAAATAACCCAGGATACAAGTGGAGCCCTGACCTGTGGCTGAGCAGTGCCCCTAATCCCCCTCCTCCAACCCCCTGTGCATCCTCTCCATATGTTCACACTGGATTCTGTAGACACTCATACGCAAGTTTAATAACATGTTTTTATTTTTCCTCCGTATAAATACCAGAGGAGTGTTCAGAAAATGTAACTTAAAGGCACTGCACCTAATTTTTACTGTTGTAAAACATGTGAAAAACAAGTTGCATTTTAAATATTTTGCTGTAGTTTTTTTCACTTATACAATGATTCACCACAATGAGTTTATAAGCACTTAGACCAGGGGTGTCCAAACTTAGCCTGATTAATCAGACAGTTTCAATTCATGGAAACCCTCTGACCTCGCAATATTAGGATTCATGAGAGAGAAATGAAAATTTAGCGGAGGCACTAGGTGGCGTCAGCCTGGCTAGTCCAAAGTATGGCTCAGGGGCCAAAAACTGACATGATTTTTTTTACCCTTAGACCTCCTGGTGAATTGGCCCAAATGATTATAGGCAGTGTTTTCTACTGGGCATTGAAGTGTTTCTACAAATATAATGTCAATAACATTACACTGTATTGTGTGTACAGGCCTAAAATGAGTGTTCCAAGCCAAGCAAAAAAGTTTGGACACCCTTGACTTAGGTTGTATGTAAAATCCCTCAGTGGTCCAGGTAGAATCCATGGCGAAGTTCTGAACTGAAGAAGCGGCTTGGATGAGCTGCAAAACATATTTGACCAAAAACTTTTATCCAGCTGACAAATTGAATTTCTCCTTTGCCACCCCAGACTTAGGGTTAAAAAAAAAGTTAACAGCAACTAGCATGCTAACACAAACTTGATTATGGGACAATAAAACACTTCATAATTAGATGCAAACAGCACGGGAGATATTTTTACTTAAATTATATATTGTGTTTGATGAATATTACATGTACAGAGCAGAATAGAGACCATCACTGTAGATGCAGACAGTACACAGTGGACTTTTGAGCCTCAAATGCTGCTTAAACATTATATAATACATTATATTCAACCAAGACACATTTTACCCAAATACAAAAATCAGGTGCAGGCCCTTTTATGTATTCTGTCACCCTGGGTTGCATGCTCCCTAATCTTACACAGCCCTATGCTCGTCCCACCATGTAAAATGTGTCACTGAGTATTTCCTAGAAACTTCTCCACTTCTGTATCTAAATAATTCACGTGGCTTAAAGCTTTTATCCTTCACACTTTCTAACTCTATTGTCTATTGGCTCTATCGCCTCTCTACTGTAGTCCCACTTCTCAGTATATCTGGACTTTCCTTGAAGAATATTCTATCAGTGACAAAGAAAAACAAACCAGCTGCTCTTTTTCCACTACTGTCCGCCCTGCTAAGTATATACTAAGTACATGTACTATTCTGGCTTTGTGTGTTATCAGTGGTGGAACAAGTACTTACAGTTTTTTTTTGTTTTTTTTTAATAAAAGTACAGATAGTGGAGCAAAAACACATAATACATAAAAAATCTACTTAAGCAAAAGTAGTAAAGTAAATTTTTAAAATCTTTAAAAAGTTAAGTTTAATTACAAATAGACTTTGAGAGTAAAAAGTTAAAGTATTTCATTCAGATTTTTAGGCCTATTAAAGCTTCAAATTTATCAGTTTTGAAAATGTGTGCTGAATTTTGTTCAATAGAAACAACTGTCTTTTTTTTCTAGCAGTTTTTATTTGTTTTTGTTCATATTATCAATGCATTAAAAACCCCTCAGCGGGTCTCAAACAATAATAAAAAGTACTTTTACTTTTCAGGCCACATAAAAAATTTAGGGGAGTAGAAAGTACAGATACATACTCTTGAATGTAGTGAAAAAGTAAAAAGTATCCATTTTGAAATGTATTTAAAGGTGCACTGTGTAACCTTTTGGTGGGAGGTCTGTCACCTGATTTTTTTCTATGGAGATGTCATTGCTCTGCCTGGAATGTTCCACAGTGTGACATTAAACAGCTCTACTTCACATTTATTCAGTTACAGGTGGTTTTATTGCTCAAAAATACCCAGAAAAATAGGCATTCTGATCACTGATCTAACCTTTACCTTGGTCTCGTTTGGTCTCGATGAAGATGGAAAGGTTTAATGCCATATTATGAAACATTCCAGACAAAGCAATAGCATCTCCATGGAGAAAAGCATTTGTATACAGCATACAGGAAGTACTCCACTATGTTTTTAAACTCCATATACCTTCATTAGAATTGCAGATCTCTACTGAACAAAAGGTAAAAAATATCTGACATCACAAGGTGGGACAGAGCATTTTGAGCTTTGGAGATGCAGACAGCTTGATAATGCGAAGGTTACTCAAACATTGTGAATGAAACAAAACATAACTCGAGCTTTGTAACATAATTAAAAGCTCAAAAGTGTAGATTTTGCGCAGTATAGGAAAAGTACTTTAATACTTTTACTTTGTTCCATTCCACCACTGTGTATTATTAGCATGTATTTGTCCATAGGGATGAGGGACGCTAAGTAGGACATTTGGACAGGCGTGCGTGTATTTTAAGCAAGCCTTTTTTTCTATTCACCTGACAGGCTTCAATGGTGTCAGTTTACGGCCACTTTCACCGCACAATGCTCTGGGATCCTGGTATTTTTAGGCTGCTTTTAATAGACCCCCTTTTCATCACAACAACGCTGGTATTTAGAGCGGTTCAAAACACAGTAACATAACATAACATAGGATAACATACGCTGCTAATCCTGTTTTGACCAAATCTCGTGTAATCGGGGGTCATTGCGACAGGGATTATAGCGTGCTTTGTTTACTCGTGTGACGTAGACGCAGGATGTTTTGAATATGGGGGGGCCTGGGGGTTTTTTGAAGGGGGATATCGTACACTGTTGTTGGACCTTAACCCTTATAAACAGATGGGAAGGCGCTCCAGTTCATTCAAGCTGAGAAGATGTTCTACGAAGTGGCGCTGATAGAACTGACCGCTCTCCAAAGGGACACTGGTGAGTACGTGTGTGTTTGCATGCTTCGTGAGGCCATTGACTTCCATACATTTCCTATAGAGACTGACCCTTTGACCAGAATGAATATTTGGCAAAGTGTAACCTAAAGTTTAAAGATTTTTGTGTTATGACGATGATAAGAAGTTGGTGATACGATAAATACTTTGATATATAGGTCACGATATGATACATTTTACGATACAGTGTACTTTAAATTCAATACAATATATTTCAATATTTCGATACAGTTCAGTGAAAAACAAAGGTTAAATCATGACTGTGATACTAAAAGTCTACTAAGTCCACTGAGTTTGTGCAAAGTTAATATGAAAAACACCAATTTTACTCATCAAAACAGTGAAAATGTCAGCACAATTGTAGCTCTCCCACAAAATAATTTAGTAAAATATACCTAGAAATACTCTTGGTAATATATCGATACAGCAGCCCACGATATCGATACTATATCATCAAATTAAACAATACGATATTTTGATATTTCAGTATTTTTGCACACCCCTAATAATGACTTAAATAATTATCTTAAGTACGCACTAGTAATGTTGCCATTTTTGAAAAATGTGTTGGTAAAAAGTTAATTTTTTTTCCGATTTCAGTATTAAGATCTGAAAATTCTCGGTTGTTAAAGAGAAAAGAGAAAAATACAATACATTCATCTATATTTTCATTGGTACTTCTTTGAATTCCTTTGAACAAATAGTCATTGCGTAAATGTTCCAATTTCAAATAGGTTTAGTAAAATTGGCAAGAAAAAAATTATTTTGATTACGGTAGGACTTACACAAAATTATAGGGGATTTTTTACATACATTTTTTAAAGTAAACGTTATGTGTAATAGTTCAGAAAAATAGTTCTAGTTGCCCACAAATTTTATGAAACAATGCTTTGAATTTGTTGGGTCTTAGGGTCAGAAAAACTTAATCAATTTTGTTGTAATCAGTTTTAGAGAATGAAGAAAATTCACAAAAATTCTCGGTTATTACAGAGAAAAGAGAAAAATATTATCCATCCATCATTCCATAGTTTCACTGGTACTTCTTTGAATTAATTTGAACAAATCATTTTAAGTTGTAAATGTTACATTTACGGTAGGACTTACACAAAATTATAGGGGATTTTTTACATACATTTTTAAAAGTTTACTTTATGTGTAATAGTTCAGAAAAATACTTCTAGTGGCCCACAAATTCTATGAAACAATACTGTGAGTTTGTTGGGTCTTGGGGTCAGAAAAACTTAATCAGTTTGTTGTAATCCATTTTAGTGAATGAAGAAAATTCACAAAAATTCTATGTTGTTACAGAGAAAAGAGAAAAATATAATACATTCATCCATATTTTGATTGGAATTCATTTGAACAAATAATTTTGAGTTGTAAATGTTTCAATTTCAAGTAGGTTTAGTAAAATTTCAAAGAAAAAAAATATTCTGATTAGGATTTACACATTACACACACATTACATTTTTTAAGTAAACTTTATGTGTAAGAAGATCAGAAGAATAGTTCTGGTTGTCCACAAAAAACTTTGAAAAACTTAATCAGTTTTGTTGTAATCAGTTTTAGTGAATGAGAAGATAATATTATATAACTTTTTAGTGTAATTATTGCACTACCAGTCAAAAGTTTCTACACACCTTCTCATTCAGTGCTTTTTTGCTTTATGTTTACTACTTTCTACATTTTACATTAGGTTAGAAACCAAATATTTGAAGCAAGATGTGTTTAGAATGATGAAAAAATGAAATAACTGAACTAAATATGTTTTATATTTTATATTCAGATCCTCATTAGTAGCCTCCCTTTGCTTTGTTGACAGCGTTGCAAACCCTTGACCTTTTCTCACGGAGCTCCTTGACGAAGTCTCCTGAAATGTTTTTCACTCACAGCTGTGCCATGTCAGGCTCAAGGAATGCCAAGAGTACAAACCAGGGTTCAAAGCAAAGGGTGGCTATTTTGAATTATGAGTTTATTTTTGTTCCATATGTGTCAAATCATAATGTTGATGGCTTTAGTGAGAATCTACAATACAAAAAAATCACTGAAATAAAGACGAAAATGTCCAAACTTTTGACTGACATTGTATGTCATATGTTAAAAATAATAATGACACTTGAATTACATGTTTACTGGGACAAAGCATTAGTGAAACCCTCCCACCTCTTAGCCTCTTGTTCCTCTGCCCTAGTTACCAAACCATTTACAAGTGTAGCCAGTTTGTCTAATGGCGTTGGCGGAGCACAAGGTGTCTTTGTGTGTGTGACCGCTAGCTCATCCCGCTAATGTAATGTCACCGGATGCCCCCCGTCCCCGCCTGGTGCAGCCTTGAGATTAGCGCGTAGTCGCCGTCAGCCGCGAACGCCGCTCCTCCATTCATCACCGCGGGGGCCCAGTCGTCTGCCTCCCTCTTCCCCTGTGTGTGCGAGTGTGTGTGTGTGTGCGAGTGAGTGTGTGGGTTGCTGAGGTAGCAGGCTGGCCTCAGAGCCGGAGAGTGGACAGTGAGGAGACAAATGGCCGCCTTCTGCAGTATGTCATTTAGGAAGACCGTGTCACCGTAGAATAGCGCGGGCCTGAATCAGCACTCAGCAGATTGAATGTAGACTTCTCCCGAGGCTAGACTTGGCACTGAGCGTTAAGATACTACTACCACTCTGCAGTTCACACCTCATATAGTATTTGCTGATAGTACGTCTGTTAGAACGCTTAAAGGGCCATATTACGCTGTTTTCTGATCTGTGTTATGATCACAAACGTACCCAGAGTTGTGTTTTCTTTCATTCACACGTGTTTAACACATAAACCTGCATTTAGGGTGAGTTCTCATCTCAAACAGAAAATACTCTGATCAATCTTGTGATCCAATCCATGTCATGTGTTTATATAGGAAGTGCTCAGGGAAGTTTTTTAATTCGCCTTCTCTAGTTATTTGGATAATCTCTACTGAACAAAAGGTAAAAGGTATTGTATTTTTCAGACTATGAGGCACACTTAAAATCCTTTAATTTTATCAAAAATCATCAGTGCGCCTAATAATCCAGTGCGCCTTATGTATTATTTCTGGTAGTGCTTGCTGACCCCAAACTGATTTTATGTGGTACACTGTGCTCAAAAATCTGTCAAAATGTTTTAGCATGACTTTTTAGTAAGCTTCGAAACCATACTGCTCGATGGATTGTCGGAGTATTACGGCTACTGTAGTCAGGAGCCTCGGAGTCTATGCAAATTAGCCACGTGGTTTTAAGTTTCATTTCTGTAAAACGGAAACAAATGTGCGCAAACCTGCATTAAACACATTATTACTCAACATATATTTGAGTCGTCCTCGTAGGAAATTAAAAAAACAAACTTAAATTATCCACCCACATTCACATTCATAATACACATTCACCAAGACAGGGAGGCAACGCCAGGTGAGTTAGTTATGCCTGGGCTAAAGGATCAGTCTCAAGTGTCATCTGTCTGCTTAATGCACCTTATAATCCGGTGCCGACTATGTATGAAAATAGTCGAGAGAATTCAACATTATTGATATTGCGCCTTTTGGTCCGAAAAATACAGTACTTTTATTGGTTTACTAAGCTCTTAGTCCTATTTATTTATCTGATCTGCTTTTATCATTTGACCCTCAACACACTGAAAACTAGCACTGTCCATTCCAGTCTAGTCCAGTCCAGTCTATTTATGCGTTTCGTGTAGGGAGTATTATACGTCTGGTGACCAAGATAACAAGGATTGAGTGGCCACAGTACAGCACAGCGCAGCAATTTCTCTTTCATTGATTCCAAAAAGACTAACTCTTTTCTTAGTACACTATCAGTCAAAGTTTGGACACATCTTCTGATTTAGTGATATAATCTGGTGCGCCTTATAGTCTGAAACATGCACTACTTTTATTGGTTTACAAAGCTCTTAGTCCTATTTATTTATCTGATCTGCTTCCATCATATGATCGTCAACACCCTCAACACAACTAGCACTGTCCATTCCAGTCTAGTCCAGTCCAGTCTGGTTATGCGTTTGTTGTAGGGAGTATTATACCTCTGGTGACCAAGATAACAAGGATTGAGGGGCCACAGTACAGCACAGCTCTGCAATTTCTCTATCACTCTCTTTTCCTACTACACTGTCAGTCAAAAGTTTGGACATATCTTCTGATTTAGTGTTATTTTGTTTCGCTTAATGCACCTTATAATCCAGCGTGTCTTATATTTTGAACTTGGGAAATGTAGACAGACTTATAATAAAGGATTACTCAAACATGTGCATGAAAGAAAACACAAATCCAGATCTGTTTTTGATGAGGTAACAACATTATAACATGATTTAAAGCTCACAAGAGTCAGTTTTGCGTAATATATGACCTTTAAGAGATATTTGTTGAGTAAGATAAGCAAACAGTAGTACGTGTTTAATAGTATCATAAATACTGTACAATTTATAAGTCCAGAGCGAATTATGACTGACATCTGTAAAAAAAAATCTGTAAAAATACTCAGGATTCTGTATAAACCACTGAAACTTAAAGTGTATATGACAGGTTTTCATTCTTTTTTCATTCTGACTTGGTGGGGCAGTACTTCAGAGGTTTACGTCAGTTAAGTGGCAGTTTGTGGGAAAATGTCGAGAAGAAGAAGGAAGTTGCACTGAGTTCTTAAAGAGAACTGAAAAGCCAAACAAACTATGCGGCATTTTATGTGGAACTGAAAACATGCTTGTGGAAGTTATGGATTGATGTAATAGTGAAATGTGGAAATGGTAGGTTAATATGTACTTATGACATCTTAAACATTGTCATAACAAAATAATGGAGTTGTCAAATATATATTTTTATTTGTTTAAGCATAACTATTGTGTAATTTAGAAAAGTTATGGCCTTGTTAAGATTATGGTTGCTTATGGTTGGTTATGGAGTTATGGAATTACTTCTACATATCTTGAACTTAAGTAATAAACTTCTCTAGGATTTAAAAATATATAGACAAAACATAGTAAAAAATGTTAGTAAAATTCCATATGTTATGTTAATTTTGTTTTAGTGATGCAATGAAAAATGACTTAGTGAAATGTGTAATGTAACCTGTCAAATGCATTTAAGGGTGCTTTGCTATGTTTAGTTTGCATGTTCTCCCCATGTTTACGAACACTCTGGACTAGTTATAATACACCAGGGGTGTCAAACCCAAATTCACAGAGGCCAAAATTAAAAACTGTTAGTAAGTTGTGGGCCAAACTAAATATTTATTGAAAAATTTCAACAACATCTTTCTCTTTCTTTGAGATATGTAATATTAAACCTTTTCTTATTAAAATAAATGTTTCATAACAGTTTTGCTTAAACATTGAATCCAGAACAAGCAAAATATAAAATAATAATAAAATTTTAAATAAATAATGTCTCTACAGCCTATCTGTAACCGGTGGGCAGCTCTAATAGATATTTGATATGATCTCGTGGGCAAAATATAATTATATTGCGAGCCAAATTTGGCCCCTGGGCCTGACTCTGACATGTCTGCAATAGATCTTTTTCACAACGGCCTGAAGTGCCCCGCTGTAGGTGTGCAGAACTTCCGATTAATGGTTTAATGGTTTTCTCCACCAGCTAAATAAATCTGCCTGCCCCATCACCAAATCTTCAACCCACAAGGTCCACCAAGGATAAACATTCTTCCATGAAGAATTTACCCACAACTATCAAGATAAGAAAGATGAAAACTTAAAGGCGAACAACGACTATCATTAGTGAACTACTGAGCAAAACTAACATTATGGATGGTATCCTAGAAATGGCTCACATTTGAACTGCACAAATCTATCTGTGCTAATATCAACATCATGAAATTGATTTTTTATTTTAATTGTAGAATTAGTGAACAAGTTACTTATGTTTTATTTATGACCATAACATTAATTTTGCTCAGTAGTTCACTAATGTGTCGTCGTTGTTCGCCTTTTAAGTTTTCGTCTTTCTTACCTTGATAGTTGTGGATAAATTCTTCAAGGGAAAATGTTTATCCTTTGTGGACCTGAAGTGTTTGCTGAAGATTTGGGGATGGGGCAGATTTATGAAGCCGGTGGAGAATACACCAGACATTTCCACAGAAATTTTGCCATAGAAAAACATTAACCGGAAGTTCCTCAAATCTACAGCGAGACACTTTCAGCCGTTGTGAAAAAGTTTTATAGGTTGGATCTAATTCTCAGTCTATCAAGTCTTTGCTTCTTAATAGACAATTAAATAAAACAGTGTGTTAAAGTTGTTGAGTATCTGCCAACCTCATTCAAATTAAACAGTCAAAACTAAAACAATGCATTATCTTATGAGGTACAATTTGCAATCTAAACTTGTGGCTTTAACTCCAGCTCCAGTGTAGGTGTTAGCTTGTCCCTGTGTGTGTGTGTGTCTGTGGGTGGTGTAGGTGCCTGACCCCGCCCCCCCATCTCCCTCCCTCTTTCTCTCTCTCTTTCTCTTTCACTCCTTCTCCCTCTCTTATCAGTCCTCTCCTATGCGCTGTCCTCAGTTGGCTTGTGTCTCCCTCTCAGAGCAGTATAGGCCCACACAGGGAGCGCAGCAATACCAGATCCATTCACATGCCTTGTGTTTGCATCGCAGGCCCGCAGGAGGAGGCCACCCTGGGGTCTGCGGGGGCGGCATGGAGCAGTCCGGAGGAGCTGTCGGAGCAGGCGTCCCAAGCACAGCACCTGGAGAGACTGGCCCAGCTCTGCATCATGAGCAAACAGTAAGTCACCTGTGGAGCGCAGGGGGAGAAAGATAACCTGACGTGTGACTTATCTGAGGAGACTTCTGTGTTTTATCATGTGTGGATGATAACACAGAGGTCCAATATTATGTGAAAGTGACTCTTTTCAGTTTTAAGACATGTTAGAATGATGTTAATCCCTCAAAAACATACTTGGAGTTGTGTTTTGTTTCATTCACACATGTTTGAGTAACCTTTTATTATTATTATTAGTCAGTTCATTAAGCTGTAGTTTTTAAGTTACGTTTTACCTTAAGTAGAGAGTGACAATTCCAGGGCTGAAATTATCCAAATTATTTTAGTGAGGTGTATGGAGTTTAAAAACATAGAGGAGAGTGTTAAATATGCAGGGTTTGTGCGTTAAACATGTGAGAATGAAACAAAACACAACTTCAGGTCTGTTTTTGAGGTGGAAACAACATTGTAAAAGAGATCAAAAAATAACATAATATTGGCCCTTTAAATTCTGAGAGAAAATTCACTTACTGATCTGAAAGTTGGCATTTCATTCCTTACCGTTGTGTCCTTGGGCAAGACATTCCTCCACCCTGCCTCCCAGATCTGTGTTCATAAGTGGGTTAGTGTGTAAGTGTATGTGAATATAAATGACTACTTTGATCCTTTGTATAAAGACTATTTTAGTAGTTTTGAAAAGTGACTGCGTTGTGACCTGTGTTAAAATCACTTGGTAGGATCAGAGTTATTTATTTTTATTTCCCTTGAGATCTGATTTATTTTAGTTTTGCTTAGTGTTAACCTGTAATGTCAGCAGCAATCTGTGGAGGTAAGGTGTTCTGCTATTTCTAGACATTTGTGTAATTACTATATAAATAGACGACTACTACACGTTCAATGATGAGTCAAGAGCTCAAAATTTACTGCTGAAACATTTAGACTGTAACTTAAATGAGTAAAGGAAACTGTAGATATTCAAAACAGTCTTCTAAATTATGTGATGAATATTTCAGAAACATAGTGGTCATACGTTTTAATAATAAGTTCCACATTTTCAGAGGTGGATACTACACAGTTGTGTTTAGTCAGTTACATAAAGTTGAGTAACTTTTTTTAAAGCGAAAACCTTTCCAGCAGGATACTTTTGCTCCTACTTGAGTAATATTTGTTTTGAGCTAACAGTTTTGGTTCCTCTCTCACTTTGGTAAGTCTAAAAGTGACAAAAAGAAAAAGCTTTATGTTGACAATATGACATGATTTGAACAGTTGTGTTTCTAGCAACACTCCTTCAGATATGATTTAGTATTTCTGATTTATCTATCATTTGAAAACACCAGATTTTGTCTTCAGTTTTAATTTAATTTTGTGTAGAGTTTTATTTAATGTTGTGTAATGTTTTTTAACTTCAATTTACATTAGACTCTTTAAGTAAATCTTGCTTGAGTAATCGTTTTCCTAAATCCTTTTTGACTAAGTAATTTCTTAACTACTACTTGGCACTTCAACTTGAGTAATATTATTTTGAAGTAACGTCACTTTTACTGAAGTACGATTTCTGGCAACTCTACCCACCTCTACAAATTTGTCATCGTCAAATGCCAAAGTGCCCCATGTCAGGATGACTCTAAAGATGAATTACGCTACAGTATACTGTTCTACAAAAGTCTGCGTTCCAATCACTCCGTATTGTAAATGACGTTGTCCAAAATGATCTCATGTTTTTACAACACAACTTGAACTTTGGAAAATTCTTACTCCATGTCCTCGTCACACTGATTAAACGCATGTCATATATACTACATTCCAAATATTCCAGGAAATCTGTCCCACTTTGCTTAAACAAACAGTGTATTTACTTGTGTTATCACCAGTCATGTGGCATGGCAAGACACTTTGATAAACATAAACCTTGACTTACTTTTAAAATCCCAGCAGATAACATTCAAAACACAGACTCCACGCAGTCCAGCACTACTACAATGTACTTCTATTTTTGCACTTTGAGCTTTGTATCATGCGTTGTCCCTAAAATAACATTCTTGTGAAGTTAAAAATCTGCTCAGACAAATAATTCTTTGTCTCACGCAAACACACACACACACATTCCCCTGTTGTGGAGTGGAAATTTTCAGTCTCAGATAAGGCCCTTCTCCTGATGCGTTTGGGCAGAGTTGGATTTCCCTGTTTAAAAAGGCGACACCGCTGACTACGTGTGCGTTACCAGGCTCTGTGGCAGATCTGTTGTCATTGTTGGGACTGGCCCTTTTAACCTGATTGTGGGAGAGGGTGACAGGGTGACACGGCTGACACGGGTGACACAGGTGACATGGGTGAAGCTCTGCACACGTACTCTTCTGTTAAAGTTAGATGAGGGGCTGGGTGATCGTACATGCACCCAGCTCGGGGAGAGTGATCTGATCGCCTGAATGATCTTTGAGTTTGGTTATGCAACTGTGTAAAATAGAAGAAAGTTGTGTAAGTCGTAGTTGGGTCCCTCACGATTCAATACGATACACGATACATGGCTCACGATATGATATTATCACAATATGGCTATACATGCAGTAATCAATACATAATAATCACACATGGTACTGATATATTGCTGTTTTATGAGAACCAAATACATTTTAACCACTGTTTTTCTTTATTAATCCACTTCTTAACAAAGTAAATATGAAAAACATGAATATGTCAAGTGTATTACATAAACAAGTTTTCTTACACTAAATAAGCAACAAAATTCTAGTGTGGTCACACAAAAAATTGCTAAAAGTTACCAAAAAATAAATACTTGTGGCGATGTATTGATACAGCAGCCCACAATAACGATGCTGTATCACCAAATTTAGTGTCTTGATATTTCTATATTTTTGCACACCCCTAATCAATACTGAAGATCAAATTTTTTAAAGGTGCATTGTGTAGCTTTTCTGGTGGATGGTCTGTCATCTGATTGCCTTTTTAAGATGTTGCTTTACTTAGAATGTTCCACAAGCATTAAATTAATCAATCTTAGGAAGTGCATCCAGTGTAAAATAATAAAATAATAAATAAAATAAATAATAAATAAATAAATAAAATAATGCACACCAAAATGCACAACTGAAACTAATTTTATTGTGGGATTACAGGTCAGATATGTGGAGAGGCAAACTCACAATGCATGTTTTTCTATTCTTTCTTTTTTTGTAGCAATAGTTGAATAAATCAAAGTTTTCCAAAATGGTGTTGTGCACAGACGCAGCGGCTCAAAGCTCTTATGGGGTTATTTATAGTGTCCTATTTCGTTGTTTTCTAAGACAACGAGAATAAAATCTTGCATCTTGAATTTATGAATCTTGAAATGGGCATGTTTAATCCTATACTGTGGAACATCTCTATAGAAACAAAAAGTGACACAGTGCATCAACATTAAAGAAACAAAGAGGTATGTTTTACATCTGAATATGTTTTGTCTACAACTTTTGCCTCACAGCAGAAATATGAATGTTGTCACATTCAATCTAGATTCAACCTAAAACTTGTTGAGCAGGGTTAAGTAGACCAATATTCATTCAAATGTGAGAAGCGTCCCCGAGCGCTGCACTTTAGTCTGTCGTTGCTCCTTACAGATTACCTCAGCAACGGTGAAAGGAAAGGAACAAAATCCCTATGGGCACAGTGAAGTCTACTTTTCTGGAAGTGGGTCAGACACATTTTCTTTCTTCTCTGAGTTATTATTGCTTTGCCTGGAATATTCTAGCCAGGCTGGCGCCACCTAGTGCCTCCGCTCAATTTAATTTTTCTCCAGCGACTAGGTCAGGAATCAGAATACACTAGATATACACAATATACTACTCTTCACATTCTTCAAGAACCCCGGAAGTTGTAGACCGTGCACCGGCCAATCAGCGAAGAGCTGTGAAGCCATGACCTCAAACTCAAGCACCTGTCTGGGTTTTTTTTGTGGAACAGCACAAAAGTAAACAAAGCGGTTGAGATAAATCTAGACGAAGACAGACGTTCTGTGTTCACAACGATTCCCGTGATCAAGCATTTAAAGCCGAAACAAAGAGAATGTTGGGTGAATTTTATCATGGAGAAAGACGTTATTGCCCTTCTTTCTCTGGGATTTGGTGCCCGCGTACTGTCGAGCGAACGAATCCTAATGCTGCAAGGTCAAACGGTTTCAAGTGAAACCAGCTGATGAGTCAGGCTAGGAATATTCCACATGATGGCATTAAATTTATCAATCTATCTTAGAGATTGAACAATATATGGGTTGGCCAATATATCAGTCCGACATTTGAACATTTTAGTGCATAAGCTAACGGCCTTTAATCTCCAGCACAGACCGATTGTTTATCTTGATCAAATACACACAAAGCTTATTATATTAGGTTTGTGGTTTTAAAAAAAAGTGCTCTGGGTGAGTCTGTAGTAAATTAAAATACAGAATTTGAGGAAAATGATCAAAATCTGCCATTCATATCAGCCCAAAAATTATCAGCAGATCTAATCGGAGAGCGTATTTTCTAACTCTCTAAACAATCAATATCGCATCGGCCATGAAGAAACCCATATCAGATGATCTCTAATCCATCTGGAGACGAGCAGGTGACACCACAAAGCCACGACTCATGCCAGATCTGTGCAGAGTCTAGTTACCCATAGGAAGCGCAAAACAAATAGATGTAATTGTTGGACAAATACGCACCCTCGCCGTCAGCCGAAGTACATAACAGCTCCACAATGTCCTCGGAAGTCCTTTTGAGGCTGCACCGTGTGGCCTCCTCCTATCAGCGGCGATCAGGTGTCCCACTGGAGCACCCTTTAAGCACTGCAAGGCGACACCTGCATTAGTAATTGAAGGGAAGTGCGGATCTGGAACAACACTTAGCTGTACTTGCTCCACATACACAAACACACGTGAGGTCGAGGCCGTGGCTGCGCCCTGGATGCTATTCCCGGCCTGGACACTGTACGTTAGTAGCTGACACATCCTGATCGTGCTAACTTGAGGTAGCTTTAGCGCTCGCATGTGCTAGTTGAAGGGCAGCGGATAATGGGGTGGTAATCGGAGAGGGCCATGGTTTGGGTATCGCAGCTCGGTCTGGACTCAGATCTGGGCCAGGGGCATCCGGGGCTGGCAGGAGCTGGACGTTTCCACTGGGCACAGGTGGAGAGCGTGCACTGCTATTCTCTACTCACGTGGACGTTTCGGTACTTCAAAGTAACATTAGTCCAGTTGAAGTAGATTATAATAAGCATCAGCTCACTTCAAAACAAATACCAGTACCTCTATTAGTACTACTATGACTTATCACAGCGTATATTTATTACTAGGAGAGAGTTTATAAAGATGGTTGAGATAATTAATCCCCCATAAGGTTGGTTGCTTTTGAATTCCTTCCTTACAACATTGCTTATTGTTGTTGTTCCCTCGGGCAAAACACTTGACCTCATTTCTCTGTCTGCCCTATTATGGCTACTACTACAGCTACTATTATTTCAACTATTACCACAAGTACTTCGCAACCACTACTACTACTAAAATTACTACAGTTACGTCCTTACAAGGGATGTAACGATCAAATCTCACGGTACGATATTTATTGCGATATTTTGAAGACGCTGATATAATTGTAGATAGCACACTTTTTTTGCTTTTAAAATACCTTCA
This sequence comes from Boleophthalmus pectinirostris, assembly GCF_026225935.1. Lineage (NCBI taxonomy): Eukaryota > Metazoa > Chordata > Actinopteri > Gobiiformes > Gobiidae > Boleophthalmus > Boleophthalmus pectinirostris. Next base: position 12,409,634 of record NW_026570971.1, on the reverse strand, counting down.
CAAGATTTTGATGTGAATTATTTCCATCGTAATCCCAAGAATTCAAATAAAAAACATATTTCTTCATGTTGTTTGCACTGAAATGAATCATGGGATATGTAGTTCTCTATGTTTATAAGCTGCTGCTACTATAAAATCATGCATTTAAGCAAAGATACTTGTGATTCGATATATTGTGACAGCCCACGATATTATTGTGAGACTTTTGATGATATGATATCACGATATTTTGATTATTGTTACATCCCTATTCCTTAATTATGTAAACATAAATATTTCTCTAATATTTCCTTACAAAACACATTCCAGTAAATTCACTTGGTAACAGTATTAGTGTTGTTCTAATTCAATTCTACTTTCAAACTTGATTTTGATTCTAAGAAAAAGGCTTAATACTCTATTTCAGTACCACATAACAATAGTAGATTTGTTAATACTTTCCTGCGAATGAAGCTTTGCCACCACGGTAATATTAACAACAACTAGTATGCAGTGCACTTCCTGGTTATCAGACAATAAATTGCTTTTTAATTAAATGCAGACAGTATAGAGCAGACTTATTTTGACCTAAAGAGCTGCTTATACAATAAATTTATTCTGCGAGAAGAAAAAAAATGCTCAAATACATGGAGAATACAGGACTTTTAGAGGTGCATTGTGTAACTTGAAGATGAAAATGTTTTTCTTGGTATTTTGCGTTATAAAACCACATGTAATTGAATAAATATAAAGTAGAACTGTTTAATGTCACACTGTGGAACATCCCGGGCAAAGAAGTGACATATCCATAGAAACAAGCAGGTGACGGACCCCCAACCAAAACGTTACATAGTGCACCTTTAATATTTGAATATAGTTTTCTTGCAATCCTAAACGGTGAAAACTACAGTCCCAATTCTGGCCCTGGCTCCACGTCGCCGATCCCACAGCCCACAGCTCTCAGCTCTAATCACAGCAGCAGTGGCCCTTGTCTGTTTGGATTTTTCATGCTGCTGTTGTCCACACAGTGAAACAGATCCTCTCACCTGACCACACAGAGACACTGCACTGGGACGCCACACAGCGCATTGTAATGGAGAACGCCTCTGTGTGCTTAAAGCAGAGGGGATTACACATGAGGGGAAAGTACAGCCCCTCAAATGAATCCACTAATCTCTGTTTGCCACACAACCACGTCTGATAGATTTCTTTGTTCTTTTCTTTCTTTTCAGACCTCATCTGGCTCTAGAATACAGCGGTAAGGTGAGTAAACCTTTGAGGTAGCCTTTGTTGTCCATGGATTTGGCTAAAATTAAATTATGGTTAAATGCCCTATTGACTCTTGTGAGCTTTAAGCCATGTTAGAATGACATTATCTCCTCAAAAACATACCTGGAGTTGTGTTTTGTTTCTTTCACATGTTTGAATAATCCTGCATTATTATTTTGTCTACAAATCCAAAGCTCAGAATGCTCTGTTCCACCTTGTGATGTCATTAAGTGGTAGTTTTCAATTGCCTTTTAGCTTTTGTTCAGTAGAGATTGGAAATTCCAGGGCTGAGATTATCCAAAAGATTCTAGTGAACATGTATGGAGAATAAAAACACAGTGGAGCACTTCCTGTATTACCACATGACATCACAAGGTGGAATAGAGTGTTTGCCATTTGAGGGACAAACATGGCCTAAATATACAGGGTTTGTGTGTTAAATAGTGCTGGGTATTATTAAGAAGTTGCCGATATGATACATACCTCAATACATAGGCCATGATATGATACATATTTCGATACAGTGAGCTTTCAGGTCGATACGATATATTTCAGATTGACTCTATACGGTTCAATAAAAAATAAAGGCTAAATCATGGCTATGGTACTAAAAGTCTTTGTTAAACCACTTCTTGTGCAAAGTTCATATGAAAAACAGCCATTTTAATCATCAAAACAGTGAAAATGTCAAAAGTGTTGCATAAACAAGTTTCTTTCCTCTGAATAAGCAGCAAAACTGTAGCATTGCAACAAAATAATTTAGTAAAAAATATCAAAAAATACTGTTGGTGATATATCGATTTCAGGTTTGTTTTTGATGAGGACACTATAACTAAAATAATAAATATGGTGTAATATGGGTCCTTTAATAAGATCTATTTGTTTTTCCAGGCCACTAAAATCCACCAGAGGGCTTTTGGCAATGACCACCCCATCACAGCCCGGAGCCTGGAGCTCATGGCCACAGTGTACGCAGAGATCGGAAAAACAGAGTATTCGGGTGAGTATGGCAAGGCAAGAGGTACAAACTACAAACAACGTGTCTCTGCTTTATATCTCACACAAGGAAATTCAACATTAGTCATGAGGATTGACAGTTGTTTAAAAGTTCTCCCACCAACCAGGCAATAGGAAAGATTTCTGTCTTTCCTTCTGTGCATCCAGTATTAAAAGTTGCCAAATATATATGAAGCATGATCAACATGATCAAACATGGATAAAAAAAATATGTAATTTATGATTGAGGAACAGTAGATGGCAGCCTAGACAGTTGTAACTTACTGAACAGGGATATTTGTATCAGACACTCATTTCAATGTGTTTCAATCTTTTTAGTTCAGTCCCACGCTTGAACATCCTTGCACATGTCCTGTGGATTTGCCTATGTTGTGTATACATATCCTGACCACTATTTCCCCCTCACGTGCTCAGGTTTAAAAGTGCAGACATGACTTTACTGTATTGTACACAGAGGCCGCCCAATGCGTCTCCTGCAATATTTACAGCCTTAGCTCCTGTGCAAACATGTGAACACAGAAGTAGGTCATCAAACAGCCACCAACCTGCCACCTTCTCCGTCAAGAGGAAATATTTACATTTGGACTAACAGTGTTGTTGCCAGTAGAGAAGTTCGGACAAAAGTGTTACAGGTTGAGAGTGTTGAAAGAAAATGCAATAAAATACAGTTCAATATCGAATTGTGAAGTTATTTCATAATATTTATCGCATACATACTACTTGTTTTCAATGTATTTTAACATAATCTAAAAAGCACTGATTACTATAGAATAATGTAACTATTATTCGTAGTGTGGGTAAAGGGTAAACAGCAGTATATTTTATGGAGATATTTGAATCAGACTCCACACAGTTGATGGGAATCTAGTCTTACTTGTCTTTAAATTTGCATGTAACTTTTCTGGTAAGCAGTATACCGTCTGCTTGTTTCCATGTTATTACTTTGCCTAAAATGTTCCACACTATGGCAGTATACTTTTCTATCTTTAGATTTTTATGTTTAATCTATGATAGGTGGTTTTTTTTCTGTTTTTAATCCTTCAAAAACACATACCGTATTTTTTGGACTATAAGTCACTCTGGAGTATAAGTCGCACCAGCCAAAAAATGCGTAATGAAGAAGAAAAAAACATAAATAAGTCGCACTTTTTGGGAGAAATTTATTTTATAAAATCAGAGACCAGGAACCAACATTTCATCTTGAAACGCAAGTTATAGTAATAACAATAGAACAGAGAACAACAGACTGTTAATGTCACATATGAACAGTCCTTCAGATAAATATAGCATAAACAACAGAACGTAAGTTCTGAGTTCTGTTCTGAGAGTTCCAAAATCCAGCACTCCAGCAAAGTTGTATGGTGCACTCTCTTGGTTACCGTGAAGCTGTGTCCTTCATCCACGCTTTTACCCAGTCCGTCACAAGTTTCTCGCTCACTTCAAACTTTCTTTCTGTTCCTCGATTACCTTTTTCGACTGAATATTTCATTATTTGCAGCAGGACTTTTTCTGCAGGAGACATGCGCAGTAGAGTGAAGTGACAGTGGTACAGAAGTAATAGTAGTAGCAGATACTGACATACAAGCCTAGAGTGCCCACTCACGGCTGTCAGTGTGAAAATTTTAATATGTAAGTCGCACCAGAGTATAAGTCGCAGGACTACCAAAACCATGAAAAAAAAAGTGTAACTTAAAGTAAAAAAAAAGTAAATAAAAAAAAAAATACAGTATTCTTATTGTGAAGGGGGTTCTCCTTTCCACTGATCTGATATGCAACTTTGGCAATGGTGTCACCTGCTTGTTTCCATAGAGATAAATGAGTGTAATGCCATACTGTGGAACACTCCAGGCAAAGCAACAGCATCTCTTTGGCGATGTGACAGAACCTGAACCAGAAAAGTCACACAGTGCACTTTAAAACTAGACTCTGAAACAAAACTTGGATGAGAAACATGGACTAACTGACAAAGAATAATGAAGTTTAATTTTAGAATATTAATACTAATGCTATAATACTGTAAACATGATAATCATAATAAACCAATACTACATAAATAATCAGTACTTGAAATATAAACACTAACTTTTGCCCAGTCATTCTCTTCACATTCTTCATAAGGTGACCAGCTCCTCCCGTCTTGTAAATTTATCTCATTTGCATGTTTACATTTGCAACTTTTGTTTGTCGAAAAGCTTTCTCCCGTCGCCTTACCTCAGTCTCACTCTCCTCCTCGCGCCCTCTCCCTCTCTCCTTCTCTCTCTCACTCTATCATGGTCCTCTCTTTAGACTCTCTGGGCCAGTGTGTCTCGGCGCTGTCCAAACGATTCGCGGCGGCCGAAACCATCAAAGACTCCACGGTCAACAGCTGTGTCCCCCACCACCACCACAGCGAGAAGCACTCCGAGATCCGGCACAGGAAGGAGCACCAGCACGAGGCGGAGGACACGGACAAGCCCAAGGTAGAGGCGGATACTGGTGGTAGTAGCATGGGGTTAGCTGTTAGCGAAGGCTGTTTTCCAAGATGCGTGTCTCCTGGGGGGTTGTTAACGGCGAGCTGGTTGTTTGCGTTGCCCAGGTAACGTACGGCAAGGTCCCCACTTCGATTCTGAAAAGGCCGAGTCCGAGCTACGGGCTGGACTCGGAGCCGGGGCACAGGCGGAAAGGAGAGAGGAGAGTGAGGTTTCGGGAGCCGGAGACTACAGTACATGGTGAGTACAGTTACTATAAGACACAGATTAAAAACATGTAATATTTTTGAACCTAAAGCCTTGAAACATGAGGTCTAAGGCAGTTCAGGATAAAGAAGATGTGACAAAAATACAGAAATACCTAATTAAAAGCATATTTCAACCAAAAAAATGTACTAAACTAAAATAAAAGTGACATTAAAAGTGCACTATGTAACTATTCTGGTCTATTCTTGTCTCAATTGTGATGTTATTATTCCTTTGCCTGGAGATAGTCATGTTTAATGCCATAGTGCACTTTTAATTACAGGTGTTTCTGTTAAAAAATATCTTAAAAAGCATCCCCACTATGTACAGTTTGGATAAAAATGTTATGCAATAGGGCTTCAGCATAACTACATTTTTTACATTACATTTGTTAAGTATTTCTGGGGTTATTTACACTTATACAGTGCTGGAATAGCTGTACCATTTTTAGTTGTACCAAATATTTCAAATATAAAATCTAGATTCTGTCCCCATTGCTCATGTTAAACTAGAAATATTTGAGAGAAGACTGAAATAATAATAATCCTGTGCGTTTCAGAATGTGTTAGTAGAGGATTAAACTACAGGGTTAGCAGGTTTTAGGTTGTAGATATCTCGCCGACACTGGGAGGTTTAGTTATTTGTAAAGGGCTTTATCTAATCCTAATCCTAATCACAACTATTTTATCTTATGTTCTCACAAACACCTGACTGTAAGTAGGGGAGTCTTTTGTGATGTCACCAACTACTTAAAATTGCTGTGGCCATAGTAGGCAGCACAAACTTAGATATAGGAATATTTTACAAGAAAGAGGCAAATTTACCCAGTTGGCTCCACAGACTGTATAAAAAAGTGGACTGAGTGAGTGTGACGTCACCCATAGTGCTTGACTCCAGTAAATAAATAATAAATAAATAATACATAGATAAATAAATAAATGAGCAAGTGAATAAAAAAACACAAAAAATACAAAAATTAGCAAATAGAAAAATGGCATATAAAATCAATAAAAGACAGTCAGAAGACCACACAATTCTCCTGCCGTGTTAAAAGCCAGACAGTAAAAGTGTGTTTTTAAACAAGACTTAAAAGAATCGACTGAAGGGGGCGCTCTTAATGTGATGGGAGAGAGTGTTCCAAAGTTTGGGGCCAAATAGGGCTGGGTATCATCACGATGCTGCCGATACAATACATACCTCGACACATAAGCCACGATAAGATACATATCTCGATACAGGGAACTTTCCATTCGAAATGACATATTTCAAATCGATTTGATACAGTTCAATAAAAAATAATGTCTAAATGATGGCTATGATACTAAAAGTCTTTGTTTAAACCACATCTTATGGGAAGTAAATATGAAATAGACCCATTTTATTCATCAGAATTGTGAAAATGTCAAATGTGTTGCATAAACGAGTTTTCTTCCACTGAATAAGCAACAGAACTGTAGCTTTAACATAAATAATTTAGTAAAATATACCAAAAAATACTCTTGGCGATATATCAATACTGTATCATCACAATAAACGATACGATATATTGATATTTTGATATTTCTGCACACCCCTAGGGCCAGCCACAAAAAAGGCCCGGTCATCTCAGAGTCACTCCAGCTTTTGAGTCTCGTTTTTGGGACGATAAGTTGGAGCTGGCGTTCAGACCTCAGAGCTCAAGAAGGAGTGTAGGGAACAGTGAGATCTGAAACGTACTTTGGGGCCAGTCCATGATGTACTTTTAACCTATGTCCATTTCTATACAGTTTACAGTTTATGGGTTACACAAAAATTGCCAAACTTATAGGAACAGTAGACAAAGCTTTTCAAACACCATATACGCAAAAAGTGGATTTAGTGTTTAGTTTCACTTCAGTTTTCCTCGAATACAATAAACCTTCATAACATCAGTACCTGTGTCGTATAGTTTGAGTCCGAAATCCACGCTCATCTTCACTGCTTTACAACGCAACATGATTTACACTCTTTAGTTTTATGTGCATTCCACGTTCACAGTGACATGAGAGAGACTTTGTGCAAACATGCGATCCGTATTGTCCTACATGCATATGGCAGCCTCTCCCAGGGACCATCAAACCTCATGCATGTTTATTATTACCCCATCCACTCTGCATTCAAACTAGCTGCTTTGTCAACAATTGTCCTTTTGGGATCGAGCTGTATTAAAAAATAATGTTATGCCCAAAGATGCACATGGACATTAAGAAGTGATTTACTCTTAGAAATGAATTATGCATGCAAATGAGGAGCGGGTCTGGAGTCTGCTCTGTGAGATAGTGCGGTGGGAGAGTTAGCAGCTGTTGTACGTCACAGCGCCACGGACCCTGTTGACTTTTATTATGTCGACTCCACAGATATTCCGTACTCTGACACTTGGGGCACCGGTGAGTCGAGTTCAGGGTGTGTCCAATCACGAGCGTGCATGAAGCAGCAGCACTTGTAATCACAGAAGGATATGAGCGTAGAAAACACTGAATAGAGTTAAACTGCTTATTTGTACAGGTTGGCATAACATTGCACTGTCAAACTACCTTGGCTTCTTAAATGTGAGGAGAAAAGAAGGTAATCCGTGTATCATTCGTTCATTCATTTTTTAATATGAAAGCAAAAATAAGAAAACAAAAAACAACTGTTTTCTTCATTATTTGTCTCCAAAACCAAAATGAAAAAACAGATAACAATTAAGTCCCGTTTCTGTGACTTAAACTACAATGCCAGACTTTTGCGCCGCATACGGACTGAACCAGGACTAAACCAGGATTAAAATGTTTTCAGCCCTGGTCTGGTCCCAGTCTCAGTCCTGGTCTGGTCAAGATCTCAGTCCCGGTCTGGTCCCAGTCTCAGTCCAGGTCTCAATTATGGTCTGGTCCTGGTCTGGTCCCAGCCTTCATCCTGGTCTCAGTCCTGGTCTGGTCCCGGTCTCAGTCCCAGTCTCAGTCCTGGTCCTGTTCCCGGTCTCAGTCCTGATCTCAGTTCTGGTCTGGTCCTGGTCTCAGGCCCAGACTCAATCCTGGTCTGATCCCGGTCTAAGTCCTGGTCTCAGTCCCAGTCTGATTCCGGTCTGGTCCCGGACCTGGTTTAGTCCTGGTTCAGTCGCAGTTTAAGTCCCGTAAACGGGAAACGTTTCTCCATTATTTATTTAAACACAAAAACGAAAACTGAAAAAACGAATCGTTATCCATTTTTTCATTTTGGTTTTGGAGACAAATAATGAAGAAAATTGTTGTTTTTTCATTTTCTTATTTTTGGTTTTACATTGAAAAATGAAAGAATGATACTTGGATTGTAGGAGTTAACATTTGTTGCATTATTCTGTTTAGTGCTGTCACAATACTAAAATTTCTTTCAATAGGGAATATTCTCAGAACTCAATACTGATTTCAATACTTTTTTTTTTTTTAAAGGGCCCATATATTACGTTATTTTCTGATTTCTGAATGTTGTTTCCTCATTAAAAACAGACCCGGAGTTGTGTTTTGTTTCATTCACACATGTTTAACACACAAACCCTGCAGATTTAGGCTTTTTTGAAACAGAAAACCCTCTGTTCCACCTCGTGATGTCACGTGATAATAAATTAAGCGCTCCACTGTGTTTTTAAACTCCATACACCATCGCTAGAAATGAAAAGAAATTACTCAAGTAAGAAAAAAAGTACTTGAATTTGAAGTTAAAGTAAATTGAAGGACAAAATATTAAATAATGCACAAAATCTATCTGCATTTTCAAAGGACAGACAAAAAATTAGGAAAACTACATTATATCTGAGGGAGTGTTGCTAGAAACACAAATGTTCAAATCATTTCATATTGCCATAAAGCTTTTGTCACAAGCATTTTGAGCTCTGGAGATAGACAGGATCATAAGAAATGGTAACTCAAACATGTGTGAATGAAACAAAACAGGTATGTTTTGAGGAGATCATCGTTCTAACATGACTTAAGGCTTAGAAGAGTAAACTTTGCATAATATAGGACTTTTAACAACAGGATGTAATTTTCAACACCAATAACCATTTCATAACCATGTTATCTTATACTAGCAGAACTAGTTACAAGATCCTGTTTGATCTGCAATCATTTTAATCACTGATGATTGCTCCAATTAGTATCTAGTTTCAATAATGGTTTTAGTATCACTTAGTATTTAATTTTTTTTATAATCTTTTAGACAATCCTAATTCTTTTATACAATTTTCCAATATATATATTATGTATGATTTTTTTATTTATTATCTCTACTTGTACTTTGACTGTACCAATGTAAGGTTTGGTCACCCACAAGCGCCCACATGGGGTCAGTAGAAAGCACAGTTAGCAAATAAGATATTTCAAATATAATGACATAATATTTTGCCCTGAAAAGAAATGTTTTGCAGCACCTAAACTAGAATTTGAAAAATCTATTCAATGAAGTCTGAAAATGCACTCTTTTCAGGCATATATAGATTTTTTCTCATGTGTGTTAGAAAATGTACTAAATCTGCTCCAAGATCATGTTAAAGAGCCCATATTACACTATTTTCTGATCTGTTATTATGTTGTTTCCTCATTTAAAACACACCTGGAGTTGTGTTTAAACAGAAAGGTGCCCTTACTGGAAAATGAAAAGTGGGCGAGGTACAAACCTGTGGCACTCCGACTGAATATATTAAAAGTCCTTTATTTCATGGAGTAACACCAACGTGTTTCAACCAGCAAGATGGTCTTTGGTTTGTACCTTACCTACTTTTACATTTTCCAGTAAGGATAACTTTCTGTTTAGAGACTACTAATTTAACCCTCGTAGAGCACCTGTTTTTTATTCTTTTATGACCCAGTGAAGCGCTCTACCTCATTTCTTCATCTGACACCTGGAGTTGTGTTTTGTTTCATTCACACAAACCCTGCATGTTTAGGCTGAGTTCTTCTTTCAGACAAAAAACAAACCATATCTCTATTTTTATCTCCATACACTTTCACTAGAATCATTTGGATAATTTCAGCCGTGGAATTTACCATCTCCACTGAACTTTAAAACTACCACTACATGACATCAGAGCATTTTGAGCTTTGGAGATGTAGACAGACATGTGAATGAAACAAAACACAACTCTGGGTATGTTTTTGATGAGGTAACAACATTATAACATGACTTAAAGCTCACAAGAGTCACTTTTACGTAATATAGGACCTTTAATGCTCAATTAATCTCAATATGGCAGCCTGGGGATATTTTAACAACACAGTTTCAGTCACGTGTGCAGTCACCTCACCTCAAACCCTCCTTCAAAACTATGCACCACCTGATTTCCCTTTTAACCTTTGCAATTCAAATCGCTCTCATTCATTATCGTGTCTCTCTCTTTCTTTCTCTCAGCCTACGAGACGTCTCCCTCCCGCCCTCACCTGGCCCTCTTCACCTGCCTCTTCCTGCTCATGTCTCTGCTGGGCGTGGCCATGTACTGCACGGACCGCCGGCGCCCCCAGAGGCTGTGCGAGGAACTGGAGGCCACGCTGGCTGTCTACATCCTCCACATGAAGCAGCTGCTATGGGGCTGCTGGATATGGCTCACCATGCAGTGACTCGGACCAATACTGGAGGATAGATAAACGATTCCTCTTTTTGGTTATTTTTTTCTCTCTTTAAGGTGCGTGGGCATCTTAACACTTCAGCCATATGATTGACAGGAAGAGAGCGGCGTCAGAGCGCACTCTAGTGGACAAGGGATGAAGTTTGGATCCCAGAAATATGTAGCTTATGTGTCTTGTATGTATATAACAGGAGAGGGCTGTCCCGATCCTTTTGCACATGCTCACATATACTCACATAATTCCACACTTTCTGTCTGTCTGTGTCTCCATGGAATGCGGATACTTATTTTTTGTGTTTTTTTTTTTTTCTTCTGTATCTGTGTTTCAATATAATAAGGACTAACGCACTACTCAGCCTTGATATTGCACATTAAAGTGAATGTAGGGAGGTAGGTTTGAATGGCACTTTCACTATTAGAGATGCAGTGCACAAAATATGGGTCGGAAAGCAGAGGTGGGTAGAGTAGCCAAAAATTGTACGCAAATAAGAGTAATGCTACTTTGAAATAACATTACTCAAGTAGAAGTACGACCTCGTGGTCCAAGAAATGACTCAAGTAAGAGGAAAATACTTGAATTTGAAGGTAAAGTAATTAGGTAATGCACAAAATCTGTCTGTATTTTCAAAGGACAGACACAAACATAAGAAAAAATGCATTATATCTGAAGGAGCGGTGCTAACACAAATGTTCAAATCATTTCATATTGTCAACATAAAACTTTTGTTATTTGCAGAAGAAGAACCACGACTTTTACTGAAGTAAAAGCACTGTTACACTGTTAAATATCTTACTCAAGTAGGAGTAAAAGTATGCTGCTAAAGTACGCTGCTAGAAAAGAAAAGTACAGTTTCTTTAAAAAGTTACTTGAGTAAATGTAACTACTAGTACTACCCACCTCTGTTGGAAAGTAACATTGAAACGTGTCATGTTATCTGAGATTTGTCTATTGTCAAAGAGGATATACTCAAGTGAATGAATGCTACTGCTTTCAATGGTCTTTATAATCGCTTGTATACCACGGAATAACCTCCCTAAAACCAGGCGCACATCGAAAAATATTGTGAAAAATATTAATTAAAATAACAGAAACAGAGGTAATGATGAAAACTGTGTTAAATTTATCACAGGATTTCAATTTTTAGACTAGAATTTTACACAATTTACACTAAAATTTAAAGTTGCACTGCGTAACTTTACTGGTAGAAGGTCCACTACTTGTTCGTATCCATGGAGACGTTATTGCTTTGGGGTTGAATGTTCTCGATAAACGTATGTATCTCCATGGAGGCCAAGTCACAGGCCAGATCTGCGAAAAGGCGACCCCAGTAACACCAAGAAAGCATGTTTTCAGTGTATTTTTTCTATTAAATAAATGGTAGTTAGATGTTTAATGCTACACTGTGTAACATTCCAGGCAAAGCAGCAACATCTCCATGGAGACAAGCAGGTGACAGACTAAAAAAGTTACGCAGGTCACCTTTAAAGTTTTCCGATATGCGCCTGTACATGTCTTTTACTATTAGACACTTTCTGCGTTCACACAAAACCTTTAACTGAATATTCATTTTTTAAACTTTTTGTTACCTTGTATTCAAAAATTTGTATTGAGAATAATAATAATCAGGTTTTGTGACATCATCAGACTGTTGTGAGCTAACTTAGGTGTCCCATCGTCATTACCGCTACTGCTACAAGGCCAAAAACAATAGACAATTCCCTTTATCAAACAAACAGATGCATTTTCTAACAGCCAAACCATTGTACTAATGGGTTTGGGGTCAAAGGGCACAGAAACGAAAACCAACACCTCTCATTATAAGCAATAACACACACTAGAGTCAGTAAAACATGTCCTTTATATAACACCATTTTCAGGAAAATCAGAGGAGTTTTGGATACTGAATGTCTCATAGCGATGCAATGTGAGGCTAAAGAAAGAAGTAAAAGCATCGTTTTCATTCAGTCAAGTACAAAACCAGTTCTTTTACATTTGGGACACTGTCAAATTGAAAATATACAGTTAACACAACATAACAAGTCCTTTTCAATATGATTACTGCAACAAAAAGATGTGAAGAGTGAATAAGTGAAGAGATAAATTGTTAAAATACAGATATGGATTGAGTCTGCCTGAAGAAATGATATAATAATTAATGTTACAAAATGAAAAATGAAAATTCAGACAAAATTCCAAAACAAATTTTAACTCCTTAACGCCAAAGCACTTGTTTCTAGTTGCCACAAATTTGCAACATACTCACATTTCTGTTTTTCGTTTTTGGCTATAGTCAAATTAATCATCTCAACTTAATTTACCATCTACTTTAAAGCAAAAACACACACAAAACTTTTTTAAATATACATCTATATAAATTCAGGCGTTAAGAAGTTAAAAAACAAAGCATATATGAATTTCTGTCAACATTCCAACTTATAAAATTGTACTGTGAGTTGATTTATGTTGCCACTATTTGAATAATGATATAGTAAACAAAAATTCTACATACAAAGAGCTGTTCGGACAAACTTACCAAACAAAATTGCAATTAAAAAAGTAAAATTCACATATAGATTGCTGTAAACATCCCAGCTTATAGAATTGGGAATAGAATTGCCACTGATTATTCCAACTTTGCACATTGGGCATAAAAATGAGCCACTACTGCTTAATGAAAATGAATAGACTCTTTTAATGTGAATACTTGATTAGAGCTGCAATCACAGTCCAATCAAAATCGCAGTTTGAATGGATGCAAGTAGCAAATGTTACTCTGCACAAAACTTCTAACCCCTGTAGTTTAGATCTGTACAAACTAGGGTTGCCAAAACAAGTCTCGAAACTCAGATACTAGTATGTAAGTATCAATACTGAAGAAAAATCACGTAACTAGTGTAATGGTACCACATGGTATAATGAACAAATACTTTTAATTTGTATTGAAAATTACAATATTGCCTAAAAAAGAGCGCAAAATTGAGTTTTAAATTTTAGTATCGTGGCACAAACTTGTTCTGAAATGTGATTCTTGAATTTGTATTTTTGTCCATTTTAAACTTTGAACAGAATCCTATTATTAAAACAAAAACGGCAAATCGAATCGCAATTCTGCACGTCGCAGTTTGACATTTTTCCTAAACAGTTCAATCTTGTACTTGATATGTTTTATTTGTGTTTTATTTTCATTTGACAGTGTCCCATCTCATTCAGAACCCGATTTGTAATTCGTCATCCGCAATAAACCCAACGCATATCTCCCATAGAAGCACACTACGTAGAATAGCCTCCATTTTCCGAATCCCCACATCTGTCCAATCATTTCTGGTCACTCTCGAGCAGTGCCTTTATCAATGCTCCTCAGTTCTTTTATGATTTCTATTGTTTTGAATAAAAGTGTCATTGCCTATCAAAACCCAGTGTTTAATTTCTCTTTGTAAAATACTAAACAAAAACGCATGCAACTTCTCCAATATATATAAGTCAAAATATGACACGATTGTAGCTTTTTCGATCGGCAGGTAGCTAAAAGCGTTTTCAGATGTGTTGCTAGCGGTTAATACATGAGTCATAGATTTGTTCTTGCCGATAAAAGGTGCGAGTACACTTAAAGCACTTATCCTCAGCAGCATGCCAAAAGGAGTCTCACTGGGCCAGAAGCAGAGCGCGCGTCCTACCTGAAAGCCTGCTAAACTGGTAAATGGTAGAATTATATAAAACAAATGTCTACACAGCTTAGAAGCCTATAGTTTGTCATGCAGTAGATCCATGCAGATTCACAAAGACGATATGAGCCGTCGGGCATTCGCGCCATCGGATTTCCTCAGTCGCTTTGGTTCAGTTTAAAAAATTTGGGAGTTATGGTTGTGTTTCCAAAATTTTGGACTATGATTTACAGTTTTTTAAAGAAATAAAGAACCAGATAACCTGTATATGACTAACAATATTATTTTGTGTGAATTATTCCTGAATTTGAGTTCTTCATTCAACAAGCTGACCACGAAATGATAGCCAGATTCATCAGGTTTCACTTCATGGAAACCGTCATGCATTAGGATTCGTTCGCTTAACGGTAGGTGGGTACTTTTTTAATTTAACCAATCGCTGCTATTTGGTCGTGACGTATGTAATGCGCCAAATCCCGTAGGAAGAAGGGCAATAACGTTTTTACCCTTGATAAAATTCACCAAACATTCTCTTTGTTCCGGCTTTAAATCTTCGATCTCGGGACTCGTTGCCAACACAGAATGTATATCTTTGTCTACATGCATCTCGACCGCTTTGTTTACTGTTGTGCTGTACCACAAAACCCATACAGGCGCTTGAGTTTGACGTCATGGATTCATAGCTCTTCGCTGATTGGCCGGTGCACAGTCTACAACTTCCGGGGTTCTTGCAAAAACCATCCAGTGTATTCTGATTCCTGACCTAGTCGCCGGAGAGAAATGAAATTGAACAGAGCCTGGCTGACTAAACGAGCCAATAAAATGTAAATCTGATTTGGAACAGTTTTAAAAATACACAGTGCAAAAGGGACACTATGTAACTTTGTCTGAACTCTGGAGTTTTCCACATTATGACATTAAACATTTCTATCTCCATGGAGACAAGTGACCCCAAACAGACCAAGTTACAGATCAGAAATGTAGAGATGAAGAGTGAATGTTTTCAAGTTATTTTGGAGCCATTAAACACATTTAATTGAATAAGAAAGTAAGTAAGATATGTTTAATGTCATATTGTGGTACATTTTAGGCAGAGCAGTAACATCTCCATGGAAACAAGTGGGTTACATAGTGCACCCTGTCATACCACTGGGTGCACAAGTCACAGTCGCCTCAAAAAGTGGAGCATCTCTATCTTTAGCCCGGTCAGATCTCACCGTGTTTTTAAACGAACCAAAGCAAATGAGGAAAACCGCACAAATCAATACTTGTAACACATAATCTGACAACAACAGGTTATACAATTCCTTTAAATAATCATAATACTGCTGTAGCTGAACTCTGTCTCCTTATACCCACAGGAGAGGAACCATCAGAGGAGATATTGGGATGAAAAATCCGTATCTTGAAGAACAATACAAGAGCGTGCCTATTTTTGAATCCACAGTCAGCTCAAAGCACAGTCATGGTTATGATTGTCTACACGGGCAGTTGTGTGTCTCATGGGAGGAGGGGTCTTGTGCAGTTGGGGTCAAAATTCAGTCTAGGTAGGGTCAGGTTTGGGGTTTAAAGGTGCACTATGTAGCTTTTCTGGTGGAGGATCCGCTACCAGTTTGTCACCGTGGGAATGTTGCGATATTCCACAGTATGGCTTTGAAAGTAAGATAAGATAAACCTTATTGTTCCAAGGGGAAATTTGTCTATTTATCGAGTATCTATTGGGTGGGAACGCTAAACTGTTAGAGGTCAGATCTGTGCTTGCGGGTAAAAATGGCAAAGTGCCTTTCGTTTAGACGGTGACAGTGTTTTTGAGGCTTAAAAACACTGTCACCATCGCTAAAATCTGAAACCATCCTCCAGAGTGAAAAAACTGAATACGCTCGGCCGTAGTGTTTCCATCTACGCTGCCCAAGACGCAGAGCTCTGGTCAGATATGTACGAGTTTACGTCACAGTCGGATGGCATGCATACCCAATCGAATTCCACACACTTTTACATCATGGTACATACACAGATTTCCTCCCGAAAATGCTCGTCTAAATGCGGAATTAAAGGTTCAAACCGTCATCATATACTCTAAGAATGGCTGTTTTACAAGGTGTTTTTGAGCATTATAAACACCCTTAATGATGAAATAAATGCAAGATAGATTTGTTTAATGCCATGCTGTGGAACAATCCGGGCAAGACAACAAAATTTCTGTGGAGACAAACAGGTAGCAGACCCTCCACTGAAAAAGTTATATAATGCACCTTTAAATATGGTTGTATTAGATTAGAAAGTGGTTGGAAGAAGGACTAGATTGAAGAAAGTTGGACTTGGTGCGGGTTCTTGTGCAGTTGGGATGGTGGTCTTGGTTGGGGGGGTCTAGGTCTGGGGGGGTCTGGAGGTCTAGAGTATTCCGGTCTTGAGGTCGGAGTTGCGGCGGGAGCGTCCGAGCAGCAGATCCTTCTCGTGGATCAGGCTGTCGAGCAGATCCTCTTGTCTGTAGTTGTGGTAGACCTTTAGGAAGGCTATGATCGCGATGCCCAGCCAGGCCAGCCAGGCGGCCCACAGACCAAACTACACACAAATAAAGCGTAAGATTTAGATATTTATCAGGTATTATAAGAACAGTATCACTAGACTTACCTGAGCTATAGCAAACTGGTCATAGAAAGCAGAATTGTCCACACCCAGTTCTAGATCAGTGTCCTGCAGATCCTCACAACTAGAAATAAAAATAGAAAATAATACTTGTAACGATATCCAAATCTCACAGTATATTTATTGCAATATTCTGAAGATTAAATTGCAGATGGGACACTTTTTTGCTTTTAAACTACCTTGAAAAGATATTGGTCTGAATTATTCTCGTCATAATCTCAAAAATTCAAGTAAAAAACATATATTTTCATGTTGTCTGCACTGAAATGAATCATGGGATATGTAGTTCCCTATGTTTATAAGTTGTTGCTACTATAAAACCACGCATTTAAACAAAGGAACTTGTAATTCGATATATTGTAACAGTCTGCGATATTATTTTGAGACTTTTGAAGATACGATATCATGATATTTCTGTTATTGTTACATCCATACTTGGTAGTGTTGTCACAATAGTAAAATGTCAAACTTGATTTCTATACTAAAGAATAGACTTTATACTCAGTACTGCTTCTGATACCACAATGATAATAAAAAAAAACACTCTTTCTTTAGACAATAGAATGTAATTTTCAGTTTTAAACCACAGTACTTTGATTTATATTCCTATGTGGTTTTATATCTGCGTAATCCCTCAGTGGTTCACGGGCGCAGACTAGCCTACGTGCTCTTACACTTGTTCTCATACAGCTCAAGATCATTCTAAACTAGTCAGGAAAGGTTCATTTCTGTCTAGTGAATGTGACTTTTTTAGTATTGATACCTTCTTATAAGAGTAACTAGTTTTCATACTTGTTTTAGTGTCAATTAGCATCTGATTTTTGATACTTTTGACTAGAGGCGGCGCAACCATCAGGCAACAGTAGGCGGCCGCTTAGGACCTCAAACCTGGAGGGGTCCTCAACCAATTGCCCTCAGTGCCACTTATGGTTGAAGCCTCAGAGCAATTAGATTTTCTCTTAGTATGACATTAAATGAGAGTAGTTTTACTTTTAAACAAGAAAACATCATTAAAATAGCATCTGACTGTCAAATCTAACTTTAATTTAACTGTCAAAGCTTTCCCCACTTTCACGTTAGAATGGACGAGTCAGCTTGACCTGGATTTGTACATAATCACACTATAATCATAATCATATGTAAAACAAAAATGTAATTGTACCAGCAAAAAAATTAAAACTAATTTCAGCTCTGGTTATCTAGTAGGCAACCGAACTAATAAGACAAGCTTCCAATCCACCCTAATTCAAATAAAGATGTGTGTGTTTCATGAACAATGGGGGAAAAATGGATAATAAATATATAAATACAAAAACAAAATAGTGCATTATAGTGAGGGCCCCGATCTCAAATTTGCCTAGAGCCCCCATGCAACTGTACTTTTACTTGACTACAAACGTTCTGTACTCTTTTAACCACTGCTTATTTCTCGAAAATCTTGATGGTAACTTCATTAAAATGCGTTCTAACACATTCCTGATGCCTGATGTGGGGGTGGACCTACCTGCTGGGCATACTGCCACTCTCTGTGATGGCGTCGCACCACAGGTTAAAGCCCACGCTCACGATGGTGCTGGAGAGGAAGACTGTGAACACCACCAGGGCGCTGATCAGGAGGTTCAGGAACGCGTTGAAGATGGAGCTGTCGGCACAAAGACACATAAAAACATGACAATATATAAGGGCATGTTTTGTTAGATGTCAGTTCTCAAGTGAGTCATGTTAATAAAGATGCACAGTATATGTAAGTCTGTACTGCTCTCCACTTATTTGTCCATGCATGTAGCCTACACACAGTTGAGTCACGGTTCAGTCCAGGTTCAAGGCTGTATATATTTGTCCATTTATAGACGTAGTTAGTCCAGGTTTAGTCTTGGTTTAGTCCTGGAGGTAGTGTCAGAGTGTAGTTTAGGGTGAATGGTTTGAGAGCCACTGTCACAGCCCTTGTATGTCAGAAGTCACCGTTATGTCTCATGTGTTGTGTTTCTTGTGTTGTGTGTTTCATTGTTGTGTTTCATGTGTTGTGTTTCATGTGTTGTGTTTCATGTGTTGTGTGTCTCATGTGTTGTGTTTCATGTGTTGTGTGTTTCATGTGTTGTGTGTCTCATGTGTTGTGTTTCATGTGTTGTGTTTCATGTGTTGTGTGTCATGTGTTGTGTGTCATGTGTTGTGTTTCATGTGTTGTGTTTCATGTGTTGTGTTTCATGTGTTGTGTTTCTCGTGTTGTGTTCTTATTGGTTAACGCGGCTGTAAATGGTGACGTAGTTGTGATTAGCCCTGTGTGGTATCTGCGCTGGGAATCTCCATCAGCCATGACAGTGATGAATTATTTCAGGAATTTCCAGAAATATCCTAATGTTTCTTATAAATGAGGCATTTATCTGAGTAAATCTCTCCATCTGAGGAGAATGGCATGGGCGTGGGTGAAGGACAGAGCGCACACTGAGAGCCTAAGCCTCTGGTCTCCACACACACACACACACACACGCACACACACACACACACATAGATGGAGAATATGGACGGTCGGTCACTTACTCGTCGTGTCCCTTGCAGAGGAAGAAGAGCAGTCTCCAGGCCTGCACGGCGGACAGCACGAGGGACGCTATCCCGACAAAAGTGATGAAGCTGCAGGCGGACTCGGGGCCCCACTCCTCCACGATGAAGCGCTGCTTGGACACAGTAATGTTCTCGTTCTGCCACATTCCCCGCGTGAACAGCAGACATTTACCCCCGAAGTCCTCCGTGTTCTCCGACAGAGGCACCACAGCGATAAAGCCGAACATAAAGGCTAAAAAATAAAGGATGCATTGCGCGAAAATTAAATTATTGAGGGCCATTTTCGCTCTCCCTCTTCTCCGCCGCGTCCTGCACTAGCTGCGCCTGCGCACTGGCGGAGGAGAGCGGAGGCGCAGCATCCAGAACAGTGCGCTGAGAGAGAGTTGAGGAGGGCTGTGAGGGGCTGTGAGGGACTGTGAGGGACTGTGAGGGACTGTGTAGGGCTGTGAGGGGCTGGGACTGTGAGGAGGTCTGTCTGCAGATGATCCAGCCACGGCCCCAGACCCACGGCTCAGACTCACAGTGACCCGGGGCGCTCGGTCTTGTCTCGGCTCGGCGCAGTCTGAGCTCCTCCTGATTCACTGGAGCACTTTCCTGTTCTCTGGGGTCATGTGTTACAGTGATGGATCAGGACAGCAGAGGCTCACTGGTCTAATGTAAGCTCTTTAGAACTCATCCAAAATACAATGACAAACATGGAGCTTAAGTGATTCATAAAACATAAAGTAGATCCCATATTATAATTGTGACAGTGAAAACATAATTCATACTAACTGGTTAATCTGTCTGTGATTAATGGGTGGGTTAATTAGTCATCTGAGCATGAATCCCATTAAAACATAGAGGAGTAGACTATAGGCTTAATGATGACTAAAGCGCGGTCACACTAAAAGCAGTTTCTCACTGTTAGTTATACAACATGTGCAAATGTCTGGATGAATTATTCACACAGCTTCAGCCTGCTGCAGTCACACAGGCCCATGTAAACTGTCACAGCTCTCACCAGTAGGGCTCCTCTGTACACTTCACTAGTCTGCAGAATAGCGACTATATAGGCCCACCGCCTCATAGTCTGACTGCATATTTAATGGGGAACAAATGTTGGCTAAGGATGTAGCCTTTACACATTTTACACAGCAAAATGAAATGCAAATATGTCCTTCATTGTTAGGGTCATGAAACACCAACACTGTAGTCAGTCCAGTTATATATGGCCCCCAAATATCCCCAAACCCGGCACAGCTCCTGTCTGGGAGTATATTAATGTATGAATTATACAGGGAAAATGTGGTTGTTTGAGGATCTGTACAGACACATATTGAGGTTAAATTAAACTTTATTGTACCACACAGGAAAATAAAGTTGTTGTGACATAATAGATTCTAGTATGACAGATAAATACTGTATAAGGAGAAGTAATAAAGCTGCTGCTGGGAGATTTACACAAACAGAACATGATGGCCACGGTTATAATTTTGTGTTTTGGTTTTCAAGATGATTATCACTGAGCCTCACATGAGTCTCTCATTTGGGTTGCCAAATCCAAAGCTGAAATCCAGTTGGTTTAAATGTAAAATGCCTCTCTCTGATCTGAATGGTGACTACCTAAACCCCGCACATGCACCAGTCAGGACTCAGTGCTAGTGCGGCCTCTGCAGCTCAGGGAGGGAATTGTGGAGGTTCTGAGTATTGCTGGGTTTCAGATGACATTACAAAATTCTATAAGTCAGTATTCATCAATGCAGATGGAGGTGAGCTAGTATTTATTATTGATAAAATGCAGATTTGTTTTGTAATACAGTGAATTTTTGGTCTAGTCAGTCATAGAAATTATTAGGTTCAACATTTGTGCATTTATTTTTTTAGATATTTGATGGCAAAGTACACTGTAATCAATAGAAAAAACTATCCCTTACCCCCATCGATCTGAGAGTATGAGAGTATTATTACACACTAGAATCTGAAAATCTACTAATATGGACAGGCCTCATGTGGAAGCTGAGAAAAACTTGTATATGTCCTTTATCTGCAGGTGAAAGGTTGTGGGGACACACGTTCAGTAGTGATTGTAGTAAAATTGTAGTTGTACTTGTGGTACTACAAGCAGAACTGGAACGTACCAGACTGTTTTTTGCATTTGTAGGTTTGTTATACAACTGATATTGATAAATGATTGATTTCACTAATAATATTTCACATGCACAGGAGCTTGACAGTTAGTTTTTATCACATGATTGACAGAATAGAATCAAAAAACAAATAATGTAATAGTCTTACAGGTTTAAAGGTGCATTGTGTAACAGTTCTTCAACTGTTTTTTGTTGTTTTGGTTTTTTTCCCATGGAGATGTTATTGCTTTGTCTGGAATGTTTTACAGTGTGGTATTAAAACTTTCTATTGTCATGGAGACCAAATCAGACCAAGTCAGAGGTCAGATCTGTGGAGAGGTGACCCCACTCACAGTAAAAATGTATATATTTGCACAATAAATAACACCTGTAGTTGAATAAATGCATGACAGATGAGCTTAATGCCTCACTGTGGACAATTTAAACCAAAGCAATAACATCTCTAAGGAAACAAACAGGTTGCAGACGACTTTCCTTTTGGTGGAGGCTCCGTCAAATACTTTTCTCCATGGAGACATTATTGCTTTGTCTCTTTCTATCTTCATGAAAACCAAAGCAAACCAAGTGGCAGGTCAGATCTGTGGAGAGGCGACCCTGCTCACAGTCAGAATGCCTGTTTATCTAGATATGTTTGAGCTATAAAACCACCTGTGATCGAAAAAATGTAAGTAAATGCAATGACACATCCATAGAAACAAGCAAGTGACGGATCCCCAATCAAAAAGTTACACTGTGCACCTTTAACTACGCGTCCCTGGCTCAACAACACCTGTGTGAAGAACACTAATGTGAAGTGACTGTTAAGAGCTTAAGTTTAAGAGCTAAGTCAAGTGTTTTCTCCGTAAGGTCGGCACAGGTCATGTCTTTTCTTTTCCTCCCTCTCCTCTCTCCTGTGGCTCTTTCTTTAGTCACAACAACACATCTTAAAACCAAACCAGGTATAGCTGTCACAACCATCTGAGCCGCTTCACTGCCCCCATCTGCTCCAGACGACAAGGTGGCTCTCCCCTTCACCAGCACCACTCTGCTCTCTGACTCCCTCTAGTGGACGGGCAACCTGTAAAACACACAACAAATCATTCACATTTAGAGGTGGGAGAGTAGACAAAAACTGTACTACTTCAAAATAATACTACTTAACAGTGTATTATGTAATTTTTCTGGTAGAGGGTCTGTCTGTTTTCTCGTAATTAAACCTTTCTATCTTCATGGAAACAAAACCAGACCAAGTTAAAGGTGAGATCTATGGAGAGGCAAGCCCGTTCACAGTCAGAATGCCTGATTTTCTAGGTATTTTTGAGCTTTAAAACCATCTGTAACTGAATAAATGCAAATGTAGAGCTGTTTAATGTGGAAAATTCGAGCCAGAGCAAAGATATATCCATAGAAACAAGCAGGTCACGGACCCACAACCAAAAAGTTACATAGTAAACCTTAAAAGTAGAAGTACAAAGTAGGGGACCCACTTTTACTCTCTGGCTTTTAACTGTGTGAGTTGTGTGGTCCTCTGTATCTTTTATTTATTTAATTTTATTCATTGTTTTATCATTTGTAGCTTTATTCATGTTAACACTTTTTATTTATTGTTTTTATATGATTGACTGTCTTTTACTGTATTCATTTGTTTGTACAGCACTTTAAAAACTGTTATGTTTATAAAATGTGCTATATAAATAAAGTGGATTGAACTGGATAATTTAAAGGAAAAAAAACATGAAATAATGCACAAAATGTGGATTTTTCTAAGGATACACACAAAAATGAGACAAACTAAATCATTGCAAGAAACACAAATGTTCGAATCATTAAGAATAAAGATTTGTCACTTGGTCTTACTCACAGTGGGAAGAAGAACCACAACTTTTACTCAAGTAAGAGTAGTGCTACTTCAGTAAAATACTACTCCAATAGGAGTACGAGGATAAACGTTTGCTGCTACTCTGAAAAGTACAATTTCTTTAAAGATTACTCTAGTCAGAGGTGGGGACTTGCAATTCATGATCTGGACTCGAGTCAGACTTGAGTCACTCTTTTTAGGACTTGAGACTTGACTTGATAAAATGGACTAAGACTTGGGACTCGACTTGGATTTGAAGGTCAATGACTTGGGACTTGACTCAACGCTTCTCCTAAACTATGCATATGTTTTTAGAAAGTACTTTTCTCATTACAGTTGATGAATGCAGTGATTAATTTTACAGGAACAAACTGGAACATGTCCCTCACACTTCTCTGTTTGGTACTTTGGATGTAACTGAAATATCATCAAATTTACTACAGTAATATAGAGTACAACACAGTAAAACAGAAGGAATGACATAGGACTTGATCCTTCCATTTCACTGCAGACTACATGACAAAATAACTGTTATGAAGCACATTTAAATCTGAATTCTTTCTGTTCTGACCATAATGATTCACACCAAGATATTGTTAAGACATTTAAAAAGGAAAACTTTTTCTATAACTGAATAATATAAAACAAATACTATAAAAATACTAAATAAATCTAATATAAATACTCAAATATAAATATATTTTTTTTTATGTACAATTAAGCTTAAAAGTCACATAAATTGCAAAAATCCAAAGACTTGAAATGACTTGAAGCTCAAAGGAGACGACATGGACTTGACTTGGACTTGCAAAACAAAGACTTGATCCCACCTCTGACTCTAATAAATGTAACTGAGTACTGCCCACCTCTGCTCACATTTGCCCACATGCCTGATGGGTAATTCATCAAATACTTACGGTGAGTTATTGCACATCAGAAATTATTAATCGCTTGGTATTTTTTACATAATCTTGGCGCGGTACAAAGACAAGTATTTATAAGAGTGATTTGTATCTGTAGCACACAAACACGGTTTTGCATCATCCCCCGTGCATATGATTTATAGGTCATTTTGTCAAGGCGCTGCACTGACGCCAGCATCATGTGATCAGATTACAGATTACGGTTATTACAAGTGCGCGGCTCCATCACTGTTTGTGTGGGCTGCAAAACTGTTTAAATGAAGCTTGTGTTCTGTTGATGTTCTGGTATTTGATGCTGGCTGAGGGTCTGTAGCTGGAAGAAATATTTGAACAGAGAATTCTACAAATGATGGCTATTGTTTATTGGAAAAACTTTTACAAATGGACCAAATTAAAGGCGCTTATTTCCCCCATGTATCTGAGCAAATTTGTGTTGCTTCAGAACAAATATATTGTATTGTATAAGCAGCTTTTCAGGTTAAAATCAGAGCTCTGTGCTGTTTGCATGTAATTGCAATTTTGCGATTGCAATTAACGATTTTTGTGGGTTCAAGAATCAGGAAGTGTGTGATTAGCATACTAGTTGTTGTTGAAAAGTTCATCGCGGTGAATAATTAGGATGTTCAAAATGTGTAATTATTATTTTTTTTTTCACATTTCTAACATTTAACTAGTCTGAAAGAAAAGATATTAAATTTTAACTTCTGATAATCTTTAATCTGTTTCGAATCTTTTGCGGCAATGTTGTAGTGCGCTTCCTACATAAGCGTAAATACGAATATAATGCAGCCGAGCTCCTAACATGTCATGTCCTGTGTTCTGTCCGGCCCTTCAGGCAAATTTTAGGACCATATGTGGCCCGCGAGCTAAAAAGTTTGCCCACCCCTGGACTAGGCTATATCATATTTAGAATCTACAAGTGGTGGCAGTGACTCAGTGGATAGACTGTAACACAGACGTTGGAGGTTTAATCCCGGCTTTGAATAGTGCATTCTGTTGTTGTTGTTGTGTCCTTAAGCAAGACACTTAGAGCAAGGACTTTGAGTTATTTTCTCATCCCTTATAATGTTGTTTACTCATCACAAACAGGCCTGGAGTTGTGTTTTGTTTCATTCACACATGTTTAACACACAAATCCTGCATATGGTAGTTCTTCTCTCAGACACAAAACACTCTGTTCTACTTTATGATGTTATGTGGTAAAACAGGAAGTGCTCCACTGTGTTTTTAAACTCCATACACCATCACTGGAATTATTTGGGCAATTTCAGTCTTGGAATTTCCAATCTCTACTAAACAAAAACTAAAAGGCAGCTGTCAACTTGAAAACTACCACTACATGACATGACAAGGTGCGCATTTTGAGCTTTGGAGATGTAAGCAGACTAAGCTGTAAAGAGCTACTCAAACATGTGTGAATGAAAACACAATTTAGGATATGTTTTTTGATGAGGGAACATCATTTTAACACACCTTGAAGCTCACAAGAGTCAATTTTGCTTAATACAGGACCTTTAAAACGCCATCCCTTTGACAAAACGTAACCATTTTCTGATACAATAATTCTAAAATACTTACAAAACCCTGTCCCCATAAGGCTCTCTCTTTAAACAAACAGCACATTAGACGACATGGCCTAGTGCTGCTTTAAATAATACAAAGGCGTGGGCTTGTGGACTGTGCACCCGCGGGACACCGACTCCACCACCACCACCACCACCACCGCTCTACTGAAATATGGGTTAAGATATTCAGCCTCGTAACAAAGCGCTCGGCCACGGGAGGAGAGGCTAACTACTGGTGGTGATGGTGGGAGGAGGAGGAGGAGTGGAAGATGGAAGTCCGAATGTAGTCCCAGAACAAGAAAGAGAGAGTAAGAGAAAGAGATAGAGAGAGAGGAGCGCTGGGAGGTCATCCATTTTTCATGAGAAGCGATGGCTGAAAAAGTAAACATGCTTTTTTTTCTGTAGAGAAGGAAACCAGGGAAGAATTTTAAGTGCTCTATCTCAAGGACAGTGTGTGTGTTTTTAATATGTAGGCTGTGTGTTCATGGTAATGCTCCCAGCAGCCACCAGCCTTGTAATGTCCAATGTAAATAGGTCACGTGACTCGCAAATGTCTAACGGAGCAGGTTTGAAATATGGGATCACTATAAATTTATGTCAGATCTGTTTTTAAGATGTGGTGTTAAAGGGAAATGACAATATTTGATGGATTTGAGCTGCACTGTGTAACTATTCTGGGGGGAAAATCTGTATTTTGATGAGAGTAGCTGATTTATAATTTGAAGTGAATATAATTTGAAAGAAAAACATAAAATAATGCACAACAGAAGAGTGGAGAAACCAAAACTTTTACTCAAGTACGCGTACTGTTACTTAAATACTGAATATAATAAAATACTACTCAAATAGAAGTAAGAGTATGCTGCTAGAAAAGTACTCTGAAAAGTACAAACAAAAAGTTATTAGTATATAATGGACCAAATTGTGTAAAATTCAGTGGTAAAGTACTGTACTAAAATATAAATGTTAGGTATCTGTCCTTTACTTAAATAGATTTTTAAAGGGGAATAGGGGTGGGTTAATATAAGTTTTTTTTTTCTTCTTTCCACTGCTTTTTGAGAAATGTGCTCGTTCTGTTTAAAATAAATGTAAATTAAAGTAAATGTAATGAAGTAATGCAATGCAATAAAGTAAATGTAGTATGTGTATGATTATTGATTCTCTCTTGGCACAAACTCGAAATAAAAACAAATCAAATTAAAGTGGATACTCTATATTTTTACTTCAGTACATTTGCAAGCAGGTATCTGTACTTTCTACTCCACTACATTTTTGAACAGAAAACTTATTTTTTATTATAATTTGAGCCTTTATTTTTAACAAGTTCATCATTTGAGCTAACAAAAATATACAAAATGTGACTTAAACTGCGATGCCGGACTGAACCGGGACTGAACCGGGACTGAACCAGGACTGAACCAGGACTGAACCAGGACTGAACTGTTTTCAGTCTTGGTATGGTCCAAGTCTCAGACCCGGTCTTAGTCCTGGTCTGGTCCTGGTCTGGTCCCAGTCTCTGTCCCGGTCTCAGTCCCGGTCTCATTCCTGGTCCTGTTCCCGGTCGCAGTCCTGGTCTCAGTTCTGGTATGGTCCTGGTCTCAGTCCCGGTCTCCGTCCCGGTCTCCGTCCCGGTCTCACTTCCTGGTCTGGTTCTGGCCTGGTCCCGGACCTGGTTTAATCCTGGTTTAGTCCTGGTTCAGTCCTGATTCATTTCAGCATCGCAGTTTAAGTCACGTAAACGGGAAACGGCCGTTATCAGTTTTTTCCATCATTCTTTTAAACACAAAATCAAAAACTGAAAAAAACAAATAGTGAAGAAAATTGTTGTTTCGTTTTCTTATTTTTGGTTTTATATTGAAAAACGAATGAACGAATAAAACACAGATTATTGTTACATCCCTACTTTTTACTCTTTAAATACATTTTTAAACACGTACTTACAAATATTTAATACTTTTACTGAAGTCGATTTTATCATGTGATACTTTTACTTGAGTATTTCTTTCTTCTTTTACTTAAGAAACAAAATTGAGTCCTTCTTCCACCACTGCTACAATTATTCCTCAGTATTACCTCCGGCATTTTCCACCCATCCTCATTTCATTTTTTTCTTTTTGCGACTGCTCCTCACGGACATTTTGCCGGTAGCATTCCGATGTGCCGCGTAGTCTTTGTCAGGCTGGAAAACAAAACCGAAAACACAACAATTATTAAAGGCTCATATCTCAGCCCGCATGATGAAACCTCTTGTATCCATCGATCTTTCCCAGGGGGGCGGAGGAGACGGGAGACGCTGGACCCACCGCTGATTAAAACCTCCTAATAGCGGCCGTACATCTCCAGGCTCCATCCCAAATGTTGCCTCCACTACGCCCACTGCCCCCTCCTCCTTTCTCTGGGAATATATTATAGTTTTTATGAGAAGTCAATAATCAGACTACATATTTTCCCAGTAACAAGATGACTTCATTCAGAAAAAATATTTATAACTTTACAGTAAATAAATTTTATGAGTTATGCCATCATTAGTGTGAGCATCAACAGGAGGTCGTAAAACCCCGCGGCTACGTCAACACTGCAAATAAAATTAATTATTACTGTTTCTAAAAATGGATTTCCATTTAATACACTCTAGATTAGAAGCATCTGGTCAATTGTGTTTGTCGAAAAATGTTTGATTTTAGTGTGAATGTAGATTTTGCAGTTGGATGTGAATAAGAGACTAAGAGAGAACAGGGAGAGAGGCGCAATAATTGGTACAGTTTTAATCTCTTTTTGTGAAATAAATAAACAAATAAATAATCAGATAGCTGTTCCTTTTAAAGATAATTCTGTGCATAGATTATAGCTAGCAATAGTTTATATGAGAAACCAGAAAATATTGTAAAGTCGGAAAAAAGTAGCTATAAGAAGGATTCAAATATGTTTAAATATTACGCTATTTTCTGAGTTTTGTTTCATTCACGCATGTTTAACACACAAATCCTGCAAATTTCTCTCAAATATGTGATAATACAGGACGTGCTCCACTGTGATTTTAAACTTCATACACCTTCACTAGAACCATTTTGATAATTTCAACAACACATAGCAATTAACTTGAAAACTACTGTTTCATGACATCACAAGGTGGGACAGAGCATTTGACAGCATTTGGAGCTTTGGAGATGCAGACAGACTAATAATAAAGGATTACCATACTCAAAAATGTAAGAATGAAACAAAATCTAGGTTGACCAGATGTCCCTTTTCCCCTGGAACAGTCCCAGTTTTGAGCCCTGTGTCCCCTGTCCCAGCAGATTTATACAAAACTAGGAATGTAACAATAACCAAAATATCGTGATATCTTATCGTTAAAGTTCTCACAATAATATTGTGGACCATCACAATATATCGAATTACAAGTCTCTTTGCTTAAATTAAGAGTTATGATGCAGCAATAGCTTAAAATAAGACAGAGGGAACTACATAGACCATGATCCTTTGCTCCATTTCAGTGCAGACTACATGAAGAAATGACAGTTCTAAGCACTTTTAAGTCTTAGTTCTTTGGATTAAGTCTTGTCAAGGCATTTTAAGAGGAAAAAGTTTAATATTTGCCTCCATAAAATATTGCAATAAATGTCGTACTGTGAGATGTATGTATGATTTGGATATTGTTACATTTCTAATCGTGAGCCTCCCCACCATTTACTGAGCTTTCCCACGATATCGCAATAAATATCGTACAGTGAGGTTCATACCCTGACGGTATTGTATTGTGAGACTTGGATATCGTTACACCCCTATTCAAAACCACTGCTTTGTCCCAGTTTTATACAAGAAATGTTTCAGGTGTCCCTATTTTGAACCAATTTGATGCCAATTTTCCTTGCCAGTTGCCATTTGTTTAGGTAAAATACAGAAAAGCTGATTACAAATTACCAAAACACAAAGAAAATGTGACTATACTGACACATGTTATTCGTGAATGGGTCAAGAGCATAACAATATTTCTTAATTACGCACTCGATTCACAGTTTTATTATTACCAACCACCACAAACCGGGAATGTCCCAGTTTTTTATTCTGAAAATCTGGTCACCCTAAACAAAACACAACTCCGGGCATGTTTTTGAGGAGGCAACAACATTCTAACTCAAAGCAAGAGTCAGTTTTGCATAATATAGGACCTTGAAATTAACTTAAATTAACACTTGAGTTTGCAGTTAATCAAATTGTAATCAAGATTCAGTCAATTCAAAATCATCAGTAATCAGCTTTTGTAAATCGAGAGATCTAGAGCCGATCCTCAGCAGACAGAATTTTGTTTGTGTTAATTGGTACAGATTTTAAGCCTTGTTAACAAACAGAAAATGTATATAAAAAAAGACAGATGTTTTTTGTAGGGATGCAACAATCCAAATAATCTCACAATAATATCGTGGGGCGTCACAATATATTGAATTACAAGTTTCTTTGTTTAAATGCGTTGTTTTATTGTAGCAGCAGCTAATAAACATTGGGAACTCCATGATTCATTTCAGCACAGACAACATGAAGAAATATGCTTTTTACTTGAATTCTTGACATTATGACAGAAATAATCCACACCAAAATCTTGTCAAGGTGTTTTAAAAGCAAAAAAGTGTCTTATCTAATTATATCGCAATAAATATCATACCGCAGAGTCCTGCACCGGGTCGTGGAGCAGGGTGTCCGCAAAGCACGATTGGGTGACTGCTGTGCTTACCTCCGTGTAGCGCGGAGCTCGGCACCAGTTCTTTCGCCCACGGTCACCCGACAGTCTACACTGGCGCACCTCCGATAGTCCAAGTCCGTCCTGACAGTGAGTCCTGGTTCAGTTCTGGTTTAGTCCTGGTTTAGTCCTAGTTTAGTCCTCCTGGTTCAGTCCTGGATCAGTCCTAGGTTACTCCTGGGTTAGTCCTGGCTCAGTCCATGGTGTGTGCGGCGCAGAAGTCCAGCATCTCAATCAGTGTTTCTTCTGCTCTGTAAATGATGCCTGTGTATTTTTGACAGTAGATTCATGTCTGTGAATTCGTATTTGTACTGAAGAAAGCGTAACCGTTTCATTTAATTTCGTGATTGTAAATCTTGACGTCATAACTTTTCAATTCGTATTCTGATGGATGCTTCAGTTAGAATACTTTTAATTTGTGTATGATTTATCAAGGGCACGGGCGGATAATGGTGAAATGTTAACAGGTCCGGGCGGGTGTGGGTTTAACTTTATATAATCTCGGGTTAACGGGCAGGTGTGGTGCTGTACTGCGCGGGTGCTGGTGGGCGCTGGTCTCCAAAAATGGACCCGTGCAGGACTCTGTGGTACCGTGAGATGCATATCGTGATTTTATCGTACCAAGAAATTTGGATATCGTTACATCCTTAATGTTTTGTCATATTTCCCAACCCTATTTGTACTGTATTAAAAAAACTAACTGACTGAAATGAGGGAATCTAATTTACTTCCTTGCTGTCACATTGTACTGCAGTAGTGTCAAGTATTCATCTGAGTACCACTAGTAAACAACACATAGTACACTGTAAGTACACTTGTAGTAATTTCCATTGTGTATTGTCATAACACGCCTCTATTACCTCCATGCAAATTGATGAATATGCGAAACAACTCCTGTACTACAAACCCGTCCCTCGCAGCGTCGTACAGTGAAGACACGGGGCCCTCATCAATTAACGTGGCCTGATTACGTTTCACCTGCCAGGCTCCATATGGCCCCCAATCCTGCACACGTAATGAGGTCACGGCGCTAATCCAAACAATTATCCAATAACAGCCCGGTAACGCAATGTTATCTGGACATACGCGGGAGGGAAGATAATATTATCAACTCTAATGACAATATGGATGTTTTCATGTGTGGCGCTGGGTTGTGGATGATATCACAGCGTCGTATAGAGCTGGGATGTTTAGGGGACGCTACGTAACTTTTGTGGTGGGGTGGTCTTCAGAGAGCTGTTATTGCGTTTCCTGGTGACAATGTGGCGTATCTAGCTTGCATTTAATCAGTTTACATGATTTACTTGGTCAAAAATGACTTGAAAAATGTGTAACTTGGCCTGGCTGTGTCTAAATTAAATGCTCTACTGTGGAACATTCTCAGCAAACCAATACCAGGATCACACCAGGAGTTTTCTGCACATAAAGCAGCAGGCTGACACAAAACTACAGGGTAAAATTAGTGTTAAGTGAGATAAACTCTTAACAAATACTTAATACAAATACTTACAAAATACGCTGATTATGGCCTGGAACTGAAGCCCTTAAAGTTCGATTTGTGTGTCAAATGATCTCCAAACTCATATAATCGAGTTGAAATGA
Source organism: Boleophthalmus pectinirostris (assembly GCF_026225935.1). NCBI lineage: Eukaryota > Metazoa > Chordata > Actinopteri > Gobiiformes > Gobiidae > Boleophthalmus > Boleophthalmus pectinirostris. The sequence goes on along the minus strand of NW_026570971.1, from coordinate 12,377,400 downwards.
TTTAAAGCTTAACAACATTTATTTTGGGATATTTTTTTCTATAAATAATTATATTTATTTTCATTTTTAAATATTGAGATTGCAGAACAGCTAGATATATAGTTTATTTTGGATACATTAATGTTTTCTATGTACAAAGGTTTTCTATGCCTTATTTCACGTTCAAAGTATATTTTATTCATTTCATGTTTTATACATCTTGAAACAGCTCTAAAGTTCATATTTGTAGCCTATATTTATTTTCAATTTGAAAGTTTTGTGTAAATTATTAATAACAGTGGGGTTTTTTTTTGAGAGAAAATGCAGAATAAATGCAACGCGTAACTAAAAAATTTGAATGAGGTTTGAATGATTGTGATTTCAATATTGAAAATAATCGTGATAATGATTTTTTCCATAATTGAGCAGCCCTACCCCTTTTTAAAAGAAAAAAAAAACAGAACTAAATATTTTATAAAATTAAAACATTAAATAAAAATTAGTTTAAAATTTTTGTAGCTAGAAATTGGACTGCCATTATTTTATACAATCAAGGTAACTAAGTCACTTTATCCTTTTATATATTTGCATATTTACATATACAGTTGCTTATTGATACTTTGCAGTGACGTCATGTTGAGGGTGTTCTTGTATTTATATATTTATTTTGCACGTATAACATAACAATAAAAAAACACACTAGATAAAAAAGGAAGAGGCAAAAAACCCAAAAAGGGCTTCTGCATGTATGTTTATGATGGAATGCACACTAAGCTGATTTAAGGAAAACATATACTGGTATTGGTAAGAAATATTTTTAAAAATACATTCACAAAAAATACTCAAATATCTTAAATCTGTCATTCCTCTATATTTTGCTGTTCAATTTACACTTTCACAAAATGTTAATATCGACAGTAGAAACGTTCCCCGTGTCACTTAAACCCTACAGACATATTCAATACGATAATGTCACCTGAAACCAAGCTATACGGTTCTGCACATTGTAGATATTGATTGTAGCGCTTTCATATTTGCACAATGACTTCATGACGGGGGGAGGCTGTGAAAGATGTGATGTTGACACTAGAGGACAGGATAAAGGGCGGTGAAGGGGGCTAAAGAGGACACCTGCTGGGCTGCATGGGGCCCTCTCCTCTGGGGCCAGAAATGAGATCATCCGAATCCAACAGGCTAGCTCTGGAACAATACTGACCCCTACTGGCACATGTGGGAAGTGATACAATCGTTTTATACACTAATACTGTAGATGTACCTGTTTTCCATCTTGGCTGTATTCTTTGTGCGTCATAGGGGGCGCATAGGGAAACACCGTGAATGAATGAAGCTGGTGTGGTCCAATTGTAGATATAGATGAAGTGCCTGCAAAAATATTAGCAAAAAATTAGTGAAAAAAGAGGAAATTGTCATGTGGAATTATAATTGGTTAAAAGGACAGTCCAGAATTTTGGACATAGGACCTCATTTCCTAGTGAGTGAGTGTTGGAGACGTGTGGAGACACTTTTTAAAATATTCTATCCAGTCCTTGTATTTACAGAGGTCGCTGGTGCTTGGCTAGTGCACGTCAACGGCCATAGTTATCCTGCCACTAAAAATACTCTACAAATCTTACCCACTCTACAAATCACCAGAAGCAAATCTGTTATTACGCCAGACTGCTGGTGTGAATGCCTGTGATGATAAAATAATGTTTGAAATAAAACTAACCTTCCATCGCATGCATGTTGTTGTGTGTCAAAGTCAGTCTTTTCAACTCTTTTGAACCATATCGCTTTTGTTTCTCTTCTGATATTGTCATATTTTAGTTTTGGGATTCGGACGTCGTAATTGTGTGGTTGCTGGATGTCCTAACAGCGGAAAACGACTCAAGAAATGGGCTTTGGAAGTTTGCAAACTCCATAAATGCAAAAGGGAATCAGATCTGTGTGACTGCAAATCTCCATTCAAACTGTTTCCCTTCCCAATGGAATTGAAAAATAGTGGAAGACGAAGGCGATGGGCAGTATTGATACACAGGAAGGACAAAAAAGATATCTTAAAAAATCATCCCGAGTTTGTAGCGAACATTTTCCAAAATCCCAATCCCTCGCTCAACCATGGTTACGAATTTAAAAAGTCAACACCAAAGCGAAAGGCACCAGCTGTTCACCAAGAAACAACTTCCACTGCAAAGCGACCAAGACGTGATGTTGCTGTAAAACCACAAGAACAAGAAAGTGCGAGTTCAGTCTGTTTGTCCTCTGCACCTCTCACTTAACAAACAGGATTTTGATGCTCATTTTTTTCAGAGGACCCTTCCCAGTATGCATTGCGCGATGACTGGAAGACCAAAATTCGGGATGCAAGTATTGGATACTGTTTTCCACATATTAAAGATGCTATATTACACAGCTTTAAGCCATGTTATAATGTTGTTACCTCATAAAAACATACCTGGAGTTGTGTTTTCTTTCATTCACACATGTTTGAGTAACTCTGCATTATTAGTCAGTCTACATTAACAGCTAAGGCATAAAAACCTACCAAACCACAGTACAGCACAACGAAATATCCATGACTTTAATTTACAGAATGGTTACCCACACAACTCCAGATTTCCATTACAATTTCAATTCTTGCATGCTGTCTTTTTTGGCCCGCGTCCAGTCTGCATTACAGTAGCAGCCCCTGTGTTATGCAAGGATGCCCTCTCATCTTTAACCTCAGCTCCAAAGACACAATCCCTGAGGCCCAGAGATGCTTAGCTCGGCCGGGCAGATGGAGTCGGCTCTGGCAGTAGCAGTGGTAACAGAGGAGACCCAGCAGCCCCCCTTCAGAGCATGTAGGGAGGGGGGAGAGGGGGCTGTTTTCTGGGTGACTGACTACACCAAGGTTAAGGGGAAGCAATCTGACTTTCTCACTTCCGCAGTATATTCCAGCTCCTATAGTGAAGCTCTAGTGACTGCCCGCTGCTCGTACAAGTGCCTCTGTATGGGCCCACAGCGGGAAACTCCACATAGTAAAAGACTGTGTGGAGTTCTCAAGGAAGTGGACATGATGCGGTTAAGTTCGTTTGGCAGTGGTGGAAGAAAAGCTCAATTTTGTTCCTTATAGATGCAAATTTTCTGGTGGAGGGTCCGTCAAATGCTTTTCCCCATGGAGATGTTATTGCTTTGTCTGGAATGTTTCACAGTCTGGAAGTAAACCTTTCTATCTTCATGGAGACTAAAGATGACCAGATCAAGTTACAGGTCAGATCTGTGGAGAGTAGGGCTGCTTGATTATGGAAAAAAAAAAAAAATCATTATCACAATTATTTTGGTCAATATTGAAATCACGATTATTCAAATTATTATTTTTTAGTTACACAATGCATTTATTCAGCATTTCTCTCTCAAAAAAACACTTTGTTGAAACATGTTGTTTTAAATAGTTAAGTTTGTTTAAATTGTTAAGCTTAAAATGTTGTTAAGCTGTCTATCAAGTTGTTTCAACTTGATATAAGTTTGGAGATCGCGATCAAAACTCACGATCAACAAATCGCGATCAAAACTGGATTAACTACACAGCCTTAGTGGAGCGACAACCGCATTCACAGTCAAAATGTCTGTTTTTCTATGTATTTTTGAGCTATAAAAAGACCTACGATTGAATAAATGTAAAGTAGAGTTGTTTAATGTCATACTGTGGAACCAGGCAGAGCAATGACATATCCACAGAAATAAGCAGGTGACCAACCCCCAACCTGAAGTAAAAGTACAGATACTGGAGCAAAGAACTACTCAAGTAAAAGTAAAACTGTCACATGAAAAAATGTCATGATTTTGTGATTTGTGCTGAATTTTGTGCAACAGAAACAACTGAATTGATTTCTAGCTGTTTTTATTTGTATATTTGTGTTTGCTCAAACTACAAACGTGTTAATTTTTTTCAGCAGGTCTCAGACAACAATGAAATATACTTTTACTTTGCAGTCCTGTTCAAAAATGTAGTAGAGTAGAAAGTACAGATACCTCCTCTCAAATGTAGTGAAGTACAAGTTAAAAGTATCAGTTTTAAAATGTACTAAAGTAAAGTACACAGGGTTCCCGCTCTTTTTCACTGACAAAATTTCAAAACTTTTCTATGAATTTTTCAGGACCAAAAGTGAATTTTCCATGACTTTACGGAGCCTACATATGTAGAATTTCACATACTTTTAGGGCTAAATATGAAATGTTAACCTTTTCCACTCACCTTATGGTTTGATGTTATAGTTTTTTAACATTCAAAATACTGTCAGTGCATTTATTGTCATCTCTTTTAAACAAAAGGCGCAGACGTTTGGAAATAATCACAATAGCCTAATGAGAATTTAACAGAACGCTGTAGTTGCGTGAAAGACATCCAAAAATTCCATGACTTTTCCAAAACTTTCACTGCATTTACAAAATGACATTTTCAATTTCCATGACTTCTCTAGGATTTCCATGACTGTGGGAACCCTAACTACAGATACCTACAATTTATACTTAATGCCAAATTGTAGAACAATCCAGGCAAAAAGTACAATCTCATTGGAGACGTGGGTGTGCCGTGTCCCTCCCTCACAAAAGCACTGGTGTTAAATAACTCACATTTATTCTTTATGATAATATCTCTTGATGGATGAACTCTATTGGTGTTTTGTGTTGGCCAACATTACAAATGACATTACAAAGGAGGTGCTAACATAACATCAGTCTTTGGAGCATCAACACAGCAGAGTAATTAGGCTTATTAATTATCATAACCAGATGCATTTATAAATATTTCATTTATAGATGAATGCTAATTGTCCTGAATAGTTTATGAAGCCTAAGTAGCATCTGTCATAGCTGAAGTGCCGAGAATATAAATAGGACGTATGGCTGCTTACCAAATTCTGCTGTGGCGTTGGAGACCCCGTCCTCGGGCCCGTCTGCTGGAGCTGTCTGGTCCTCAACATTTAGCCGGAGGTTAGAGGAGCTTTCACCGGACACGGCCACAGACTGTACAACAGACACTACCTCTGCATGGGGGCTTCAGCTCAGATTTGTCCTGAGGATTTCAAACAAGCAACAAGTTAAAGGCCCTGCACATGATTTGAATAGACTCTTGTCAAGATAAATCATGCATTCATTGTAATTGTATGGTAAAAGCTGCTGAATGAGAAAAATATTGAGAATATAAAAATAATACTGATTTTACATAGCACTTTCTCTGGTAATACCTAACCCAGGCGCTATTGGCAAGGTCACCTTTTTTCATCCAATCAGGCATATTGTTCCAAAGAATCATGGGATACCAACTATCTAACAGTGACCCAGACACTTGATTTTCTGTCATGGTGCATTTTTAAAAAGTTACTAAAAGCGAACAGTAGGCAGAGACTGGAGAACAATAAGAAAACCTGGAAAAGGAGACACAAGTTTTTGTGGTCAGATACATTTCTTCAGGTCTGGTCAGACAGCTGGTGGACACTGCCTTATCTCTGCCTGAAGGAGCAAAGTATGCAAACAACTGCAACAAACTATTCCAGACAGTAGTTTCTGTGTCATGGTGCAACATCACAGCAGCAGAAAGGATAAAGTGGAGCAGATAACATATTCTTAAAGATTCAAGAACCTACATTTATTAAGCATTGGGAACCTGTTTTGACTTTGTTAATGCAGTAGTAATGCAGTATAAAGAGTGGACATTTAATTATGTCACTATTACCCTATTGTTTGCTTGTTTCTTTCTTGTTACAAAGTTATATTGTAAAAAAAAAAATGACATGTTCGCATTGATTTAAATCACTGTATTATTGCTGAAAAAGAAAATAAAAATTAAGTTAAAAAAAAAAAAAATTATTAAAAAGGAAGGATGAAGTGGGCAGGGCTATGTGCTGTCAGTGGAAACCAGGAAGTACCAGGGTTGAAACTGCCTCCCCTATACCAGGGGTGTCAAACTCAGATTGACAGAGGCCAAAATTAAAAACTGGGACTAAGTTGTGGCCCAAACTAAATATTTATTGAAAAATTTCAACATCTGCATGTTTTCTCTTCTTTTGAGATATGTCATGTTAAACCTTTTTGTATTAAAATAACAGTTTGATAATAGTTTTGCTTAAACATTGAATCCAGAACAAGTATAATATAAAACAATAACAACATTTTAAATAAATAAATAATGTCTCTATAGTCTATCTGTAGTCAGCAGGCCAGCTCTAATACATATTTGATATGATCTCGCGGGCCAAATATATTGTGAGCCAAATTTGGCCCCCGGGCCTGAGGTTGACATGTCTGACCTATACGTTAAGGTAATGTTGATGATGTCATGCTGCTCCTCATGCTGCCAGAAGAGAGCGAAACACACCTAATCAAAGTGCTCTCATTAAAAGTAAAAATTCTGAAGGACAGTTTTTTTTAAATACAAGTATAATATTGAAGTATTAACTGAAGGTAAGTAGAAAACAAGGCAGAATATAGCAAAATATGTCCTCTTTAAATTGTAGTATCCACGTTTTGATTGTAAGTACCTTCTGAAGTTCATCTTGCAGCAAACTTTTTGAAATGCCTGGTTCACTGTCTTGAAATACGTCAGAATTACTGTCCTTGTGTTTCTCTGACTTGGTTGGAGTTTGAACAATCTCTTCAGGAAGTGATGGAAGATCTGAAATGCAATCAGTGCTGTAGAACCTGCTCCGAAAACTACAATTTAAACAAAAAAGTAAAATAATAATAATTTTGATTAAAAAGATGGCACATATGACCATGACTAGTAAAAAGCAGATAACATGACAAATCAGATAATGCAATAATTAGATCTGATTTCTGGAGTTTACATGCAACTGGTGACAAGGGTCAGTTAATCAGCTCATTTTTAGAGTATTTAGAAAGCAAAATATAATGAATTTTAAGATAAACACACAGCCAATGAGAAAGAACTCAGATTACTCAAATCAGAAGCAACTGTTTACATGACATTTCAAAATCTAAAAACTCCAGAAATCAGACAATGATTAGATTTTGTGCTCAAACTACCTGTGTGGGGAATGTGAGCGTTCTATCACAGGGACAGCAGAGCCCTCTAGTGTCCGATCAGAGCACTCCGGAAAAACTTCAGCACTTAAAGAGACTTGGCTCAGCTCCTCCTCGTCTCCTCCCTGATCGTCGATGAGAAGAGCAGATATCTGTTGCAGGGTCACGGTGGACTCGTAGGAGAAGGTCTGGTCTTTTCTTATGGGAGACAGAGAGGAAACAGAGGAGAAGGACACGTGTCGTCTGGTGGGGACAAGCGCTGGGGAGGTGCAGAAAGAGTGGCGATCTGGATTATCTGTGCTCTGTATGGAAGATTAGGAAGAAATGTAAATATTATAATGTTATCTGGTCATATTAGCTGTGCATACACCCCATAATAAACACTACAGGTCTTTAGCAAACAATCCTAAGGTGACAACAACTGGAACAATCAAAATTTTGGTGTATTATTTTCTGATCTATGTTATATTGTTTTTTCCTCATCAAAAACACACCTGAAGTTGTGTTTTGTTTCATTCACACATGTTTAACACACAAATCCTGCATATTTAGGCTGAGTTCTTCTCTCAAACTAAAAACAGTCTTGTTCCACCTTGTGATGCCATGTGGTAACAAGTGTTTTTAAACTCCATACACCTTCACTGCATTAATTTGGATAATTTCAGATCTGGAATTGCCAATCTCTACAGAACACAAAAGTAAAAGGAGCTGTGAACTTGAAAATTACAGCTTCATGACATCACTAGGTGGATTAAAGCATTTTCAGTTTTGGGGACTATAGTAATAATAAAGGATTACTCAAACATCTATGAGAGAAACAAAACATAAGTCTAGGTAGTTTGTAAAATCCCCCATCCGAGTAGAATCAGTGGCAAAGGAGAAGGTACAGATCTTAGCCAGAGAAAAGAATAGGTTTGAGAGGGGAGTTAAAGAGGCTATTTTTGTTAAGAAAGACAATCCATCCTTGAACAGAAATAGAGGGCTCAGACTGTCATCTGTCTCCAATCTACAACTCCATCCTCAACCCCAAATCAAAACAAAAAAAACAATAGGGATGGCCAGGTACGACTGCAATCAGTTTTGTATATAGATTTGTAAATAAATGTTAGTGTTGTGTATGTGTAAGTAATGAGAGTGTACGTCTGACCTGTACATTTTAATACTAATGTCGAATGAGTGTGTTTTACAGTGTATGAGTGAGAGATGTATGTGGGAGGTATTGTACACTTTTGTTATGTTTTATGAATTGTGCGGGTGATGTGGCTGGCATTGGTCCAGCAGGGAAATAAGGATGGAAATGAGCTTTGGCTACAATCCTGCATATTGCAAGTGCATGTTTTACTCTTACATTATCTTGTTTTTTAATATGCATTGTCCCTTTAATGAATAAATACAAAAAGAAATACAAATACAAAACTGTAAACAAGTAGGTGTGTTAGTTTCAGAGTAGTTTCAGTGTAGTTAGCTCCTCCCTGCAGACAGATATGAAGACCAGTGTCTACCAGCGTCTGACCAAAATTGAAGAAGCAGCTTGCATGAGCTGTGAAACATATTTGACCCAAAAAACATTTGTCCAGCTGACAAATTGAATTTCTCCTTTGCTATAAGTCTGGGTATATTTTTGAGAGGGTAACAAGATTCTAGCATGGCATAAAGCTCACAAGAGTCATTTTGTGTAACATAAGACCTTTAATAATTTTTGATAGGATTTTAGGATTATTTGAACACTATATTTACTAACTCTATAATTAGTGTGTAGTCTGAAGTAAAAGCCAAGCCCACGTAGCAAAGAATAATACATACATTACAGTCATCGGATCTGGGTTCCACTATGGATGGACTGGGGGAGCGGAGGTATTGAACCTCAGTGGACAGGAACACCTCTGAGCTCTCAGCCTTGGCCTCCTTCTGTTCACGCTGAGCCCAAGTGAACTCTCTATCAAAGGAGAACGCAGACTGAGAAAAGTGCGCTTATTTATCACATATCTGTTCTCTGTAATGCAGTACCTGAGCGTGCAAACAGGGGGCGATCTCAGTGCTGTGACAGACTGGATGAAGAGCCTGAGAAGCTGCTCAGAGGACAGCGCTCGCTCTCTCTGAGCTCGGTACAGAGCGGCTGACAGTGGACATGGAGCAGGGTCTGTGGAGCAGTTTACTTATGAAATCAGGTTAAACAATAATTTCCCAATCACTTATTTATGGACAATTTAATTTATCAAAGTGAACAAACAATGGGAACAGTAATAAAATATAATGTGTTTTATTTATTGTTTTATTTACAAGACAATTGACAAAGACATAAATAGTTTTCTTTGTCAACTGCACCTATCTAAGATTTTACACACCATTAAGAGCTCATATTACACTATTTTCTATTTCATAATGTTGTTCAATCATCAAAAACATACCCAAAGTTGTGTTTTCTTTCATTCACACATGTTCAACACACAAACCCTGCATATTTAGGTCTTCACTCAAACTGAAAGCATTCTGTTTCACATTATGATGTCATATAGGAAGTGTTGCACTGTGTTTTTAAACTCCATACACATTCACAAGAATAAATTGGATGATTTCAGCCCTGGGAGCGCAAATCATTTTGAGCTTTGTAGATGTTTATAGGCCAGCAATGCAGGATTACTCAAACATGTGTGAATGAAATTAAACATAATGTTTTTTATCAGGTAACAATATTCTAAAATGGCTTAAAGCTCACAAGAATCAATTTCACAGCATATAAGACCTTTAACTAATTAAAAAAGAATTAAACGACTACTATCTTTTATCAAATTTCAATAGTCCATACCTGTTAAATGCAATGAAGCAACTTCAATATAATTTTCACTTTGAACCTGAAAAAACAAAACAAACAAAAAAAAATTAGTCCAATGAGGTTCATTTGGTCTTCCGATAATTTATGTTATTAGGTTATTTTTTCAGACCAAGAGTTTGTTTTCATACCTGACAGTTTCAACTGCTCACTAGCGGTCTTCCTCAGAGTGGTCACGTGATGTTGCTGTGATGTGTCTGGTCATATAATTATACAGGTTGCCCACACATGCCCACAGGACTATAAACCAGGACAAGGGGGCATTTTTACTCTCACACACTTCAAATACTGTCCTGAGGAATTCGGACTGCAGATGGCGCTGTCGTCCTGCCTCGACGGGTAGAAAGACAGCGTCAAAACCTGTTTAAATTATCTGACCGGACACGTCACAGCAACATCACATGATCACTCTGAGGGAGACCGCTAGAGAGCAGTCGAAACTGTCAGGTATAAAAACAAACTCTTGGTCTGTTAAAAGAAACCAATAACATTTTAAAAAATCCCATTACATTTAGATGAGGGGCAAGCTTGTTAACAAAACCCAACTACAAAACATACTAAATGGCATTTCTTTAGTAGTGTAGTATATCTGGAGTGTACCTACTTTATACCCGGGGGGGATGTACTTGCTCGCCTCCGCTCTTAAACCAAATTCATTACAGGCCTTTAGAAAGTGCGCCACCATATCTCCATTTTCTGTGTTGTTTCTTTTCACCACAGTCCATGCTTCAGACACACAACTATAGGAAAAACAGGATATAAGGGGCACGGTTTAAGTTTTCTGGTAGAGGGTCAGCTGCCTACTGCCTCCAGGGGTGTTTTGTAGTAGGGCATAAACAAGATCTATCCACATGGGGACAGTTAAGAAATGCCACCAGGCCATAACATTTCCATAGAGACAAGTAGATGATGGACCATGGAAAAGTTACATAGTGGCCTTTTAAAGTCAAAGTTAGCTTTATTGTCAATTTCTTCATATGTACTAGACAAAGAAATCAAAATTACAGTGCAGTTAAAGTCAGATCAAGTATTAGCAGCAGTAATACAAGGCAGTTTCAGAGGGCTTTTAAAGAGGAGATTTTTACTTCTATGCAGTATTAATTGCTAACACATATATATTTAGATCACCATGTTACCTTTTATTGTTTGAAAATTCTTTATTTGCCAAGAATAATGTATTAACATGTAAATTTCACTTTTGTTTTTAACCATCTTCCACTCCCTTTGCTTTCTGTATTATCAATGCAATGTCCTGCCCTGTATCAATGCAGCAGAACTGTAAATATGTAAATAGTGTATGGAAGTGATGACTTAGACTGAATGGGACTAGTTTTACTTATTGATTGACTGGATCAGACATGTCAAACTTATGCCTGGGGGCCAAATTTGGCCCAGGATATAATTGTTTTTGGCAAGTGAGAACATATCAAATATGTATTAGAGCTGGCCCACTGGCTACAGACAGGCTATAGGGACATTATTTATTTAAAATTTTGCTATTATTTTTATATTATGTTTGTTCTAGATTCAGTGTTTAACATTATTTTAACATTATATATCTCAAAAGAAGAGAAAACATGCAGATGTTGTAAATAAATAAATAAATATTTAATTTGGCCCACGACTTATTTTCACAGTTTTTAATTTTGACCCTCTGTAAATTTGAGTTTGACACCCCTGGACTGGATGAATGATTGCATTAATATACTGTACATTGTATTCTATTTTATTGACATGTACGCCATTTATGTCATGAACCTGTCCAGGGACTGAAGGTGGAAATCTGCATTTTTTCTATAACCTGGCACAAACATATGACCTATATGTGTAGCTCAATGTTTTTATGTGCATTGTCCCAGATAAATAAATAAACTAAACTAAACTAAGTCACTTACCTTTCAGAGTTCTAGCATGACACAATTAGTTTTAGTGTATTGTTTTGTATCATGATTTGATTTTTGTGGGAGCATGTGTGGAGTTGACCTGTGGGTGGAGTATTGTACAGAATCTTACACCTCACCGTAAGGAGGGATCAAATAGGACCCAGGAGAGATCGCTAGATTACTTACATATGCAGATGACATCTAAAACATCTTCAGGCATGTTTTTGCCAAGGAAAAATCTGCATAATACCCCCTCTTTAATAAAAAAACAGTAGATTTGAAAATGTGTACCTGTTTTGCAACCACACATCTGCACTGAGCTTCGCATCTTCCACACTCTCCATGGCAGGGCTCGTCAAACACAAGTATCGTAAAGCCATCTGACGTTCTTTCCTCAACAGCAACGATTTGATGATGCAATGATGCTGCCATGAAAACTGGGGTAGAGCCGTCCTCGGGCTTAGCAACAGCTCCACAGCCGTCTACATGAATAAACAACAGATTTTAAGCAGCAATCGAGATGTCAGGTACCTAGAATACATTTTGGATCATTTTTCATAAGTGACATGATTAATTTAATAGTCAGATTTGAGTGCTTTCAACTTAATTTCGTCATCACTTTAAATACGCCATTACTGTCAACTCGGGAAAATTATACGCGCTACAAGTTGGCACTGATGAGAAAAGAGGCACTAAATTATGATATCAGAATTAGAATTTTAATACCTTGATTTGGCCGTGATCAAGCATCCAAAACGCTTTAATTTGCGATGAAAACATGTGAGGAATAGTGAATGAGTTGCAGAATGACTTAAAAAGATCATTTCGGCACTGTAAAACTTTGGTTATGTCCAAGATGAAGTACATGATCTGGGAGGAATCTTGGTTAAGTTAAATGTGTTAAATCAAACTGAATAGTCAAAGGTACTAGGAGCTTTAAGACATGTTAAAATGTTGTTACTTCTTCAAAAACATACCTGGAGTTGTGTTTTGTTTCATTCACACATGTTTGAGCAATCCTAGGCTATAGACTCGATTCACATTACGTCACAAACCAGGAAGTCGTTTGGAAATATGCGATGAAAACTTCTGGTGTAGTTACCGACACTGGACTCGCCGACCGACTGTGATAAAATCCACTGAAGTAAATGTGATCATCGGTAAAATGAAGTATGCATACATATGTGCTGTTTGGAATCATTTTGAATTTAGCGCCCTCATCTCTTCTAATCACATGTGAACAGAGCCCACCGGAAGCTGTCATTGCATGTTTTCAAAGGTGTTCCTGGTTTGTGACGTAAGCGTGATTAGAGCCTATTACTCTTAGCCAGGCTGACACCACCTAGTGCCTCCGCTCAATTTCATTTCTCTTCAGCGACTAGGTCAAAAATCAGAATACACTAGACAGTTTGCAAGAAACCCGGAAGTTGTAGACCGCGCACCGGCCAATCAGCGAAGAGCTGTGAAGCCATGACGTCAAACTCAAGTACTTGTCTGGGTCCCTTTTGTGGAACAGCACAACAGTAAACAAAGCGGTCGAGATGGATGTAGACGAACCCATACATTCTGTGTAGGCAATGATTCCCAAGATCGAAGATTTAAAGCCAGAACAAAGAGAATGTTTGGTGAATTTTATCAAAGGGAAAGACGTTATTGCCCTTCTTCCTACGGGATTTGGCGCATTACATACATCACGACCAAATAGCAGCGATTGGTTAAATAAAAAAAGTACCTGCCTACTGTCGAGGGAACGAATTCTAATGCTGGGGTCAGACGATTTCCACAAAGTGAAACCGGCTGATGAATCAGGTTATATTACTCTGTCTGCATCTCCTAAACTCAAAATGCTCTGTTCCACCTTGTCATGAAGTGGCAATTTTCAAGGTAGCCTTTTCAGAGTTGATTCCAGAGTTGAAATCAGATGATTTTAGTGAAGGTGTATGAGGCTTAAAAACACAGTGGAGCACTTCCTGTATTACCACATGACATCACAAGGTGGAACAGAGTGTTTTCAGTTTGAAATGTGAATGAAACAAAACACAACTTAAGGTTATGTTTCTGACGAGGAAACATAACATTGATCAAAAAATTATGTAATATTGGCCTTTTAATGTATTGAGAAAGCAGAGATGGGATGGATACAATGGCCTGGACAGACTGTGTCTCCACATGAGGGACTAACACCAGCTTCAGCAGGGCCTTCAGACTGGGAGGAGGGTAGCACTGCTGCCCACTGCTTTCAGGTGTCCACAGGCAGCCATGTTGTTTGACGAGATGGGTCACCAAGCCTTGGATGACCGTGCTGCATTCACTGTCCGCCAATCTGGTGGAAGATAAGAAGAAAAAAGAAGAAGGTTGAATTTGCTGTACCTGATTTATTTCATGTAATAAAATTAACAATGGTATAGATAAGTTAGATCACTGTGTTAGACCTCCATTTAATTATCTAAAGCAGTTTATCGTCTCCGAACCAGGAAGTGTGCTGTTAACATACTAGTTGTTGTTAGCTTTTTCACTATAAAGCTCCACTCTGGTCACTGAGCATTGTGAAAAGCGCTTACAAAGTCATCATGGTGGATAATGAGAATGTTAGGAATGCAAAAGGAATGTGAGAAATAATAAGTTTGGACTGTTGCACACTTTAAAAGGAACTAGTTCTGTTTTTTTTTTTTTTTTAAGACAATTAAAATAAGGCAAATTTACTTTAAAGTGTCCCAAAAAATTCTACAAAAACTACTGAACATTTTAAGTGTGTATTCATCTGGGAAGACTGCATTTCCTGTCTCTGTAAGCCAACCACCAGCCTGCACTTTCCCTCTCATCCAATCATTTCTCAAGCTATTCATATAAATTCACTCGCTGTCCCATTACAGCAGCAGAAATTTGAGCCTTTTCAGCTCTTCTTCTTCACCACCAATCCCAACCTAAAATGGCTCTTACCCAGATTTGTGATGACTCTGACTCATTTCTTTCCACATGTGAGAGATTTGTTTTTCCCCTTGCACCTCTGAAAAAACAAATACATTATAGGGAAAGCTTGTGTTTTCACTGCAGTTTGTTTTTACCGGAGCGCTTGGGTAAAAGTCCCATGAGGCTCCACCACTCCACCAGACGACCAAGCCACAGGTGCTGTTTCAAATCTCTGTGTTCTCGAATCCAGGAGCGACGCCTCGCATTTGAGGAAGTGTCTTTGTAACCTACACAAGAAATAAAAAATAGACTAACTACATTCAGTCCAGGTCTGTCAAAATATACAAAATCAGATGCTAATCAATACTAAAACTAGTATCAAAACTAGATAATCATTTGAGCAAATATCAATACTAAAAGAAAGGCACATTCACAGGACAGAATTTTTTTGTTTTGTTTTAGAATGATCTTGAGAAGTAGTGGAAGAAATATAAGACCACATAGACTAGTTTATGTCCATGGACAACCAGACGATTAACTGATTAGTCCAAGATTTAAGTATTTTTATCTTAAATTTTGGCCAAGTTTTTTTGCAGTTTATAATCCACAGTTGTGTACCATGGCAGTAGAGTCCAGGATGGAGCTTCCTTCTCGCCCACTGAACCAGCGTGAGCAGGTTCCTGAGCTTGAGCAGCAGGTGGTGGACTCTGCGAAAGGAGTAATGGTTCAAGAACATCCACAGACCCTGGCAGCGGCTAAAGCCTGTAATAACATAACCAGTCTTACACACATAAAGTAAACATATATGGTGTGTTTTTAGGTTCTCCTACACAGGCTCAGTAGCTCCTTCTTTGTAAACTCTGAGGTCCTCTGCAACCAGCAGGAAAAGGAGGACAGGGTTTCATCCACGTCAGCTTTATCTGTCAAAAGACAACAAAGAATGACCATTTTAGCAGAGGTGGATGGATTTTTTTTATATTTACACAGTTCATTTACTTGTACTTACTTGTATTTTCTGTATTGTATGTACTGTAATGTATTTACTTAAACTGTACTTGTAAAATTGAAAACGTTTGTACTTGTAAAATACATTCTGTACTTAATAAATTGTATGTTTTAATTATTTTTACATTTATTAAATAAATACATTGTAAATAAATAAACACATTGTAAAAAATAAGTAAATAAATACATTGTAAATAAAATAAATAGTACAATTTAATAAATAAATTGTACTTAATACATTTTGTAAAATAAAATACATTTTGCACTTGTAGAATTGAAATTGCAAATTGTACAGGGCACTTTTCTAGAAGCATACATTTACTCCTGCTTGAGAAATATTTTTATTGAAGTAACAGTACTCATACAGTTTTGGTTTACAAGTCTGCAAGTAACAAACTCAAACTATGTTGACAATATGAAATGATTGAAACCTTTGTGTTTCTTGCAGCGCTACTTCAGATATGATTTAGTTTGTCTCATTTTTGTGTGTATCCTTTGAAAATACCACATTTGTAACGTTTTGTCCTTCAGATTACATACTCTTTGAATTATAAATCAGATGTTACGTCATAGCAGGTACTCTTTAAATTACCATTACTTGAGCAGTACTTCTTGCCAAAAAAAAAATTCTACTTGAGTAATATTTTTTTGTAGTAATGCTCTTACTTGAGTGCAAACTTGGCTTCTCTATCCATCTCTGCATTTAGTATTATTTTTATAAAGTTGAACACGTTTATCTTACAGTACCATCCTCTGTGATCTTCCTCAGCCCGTGAATGATGCTCATGATGTTGTTAGCAGCCAGCAGGTCTGTCCACTGGCCTTCCAAATCCAACATCATCTTCTTTCACCGCACAGCTCCAGACGGCCTGAAAAATTCATAATAACACCACTTAAAGCACATGAGAAGGTTTTCATGTTTTTCTAATTATCTGGTGAGAACCTGTGCTAAATATTAACAATTGTATTACAATCGTAGTAAAAGAAACTACAACTTGGATTCAATTTTCTTTTGCTATTGCCATGGAGACAAGCTCATGGAAAGCAGAACCGCCTCCAGAAAAGTTACATAGTCCAGCTTTAGGTTTCGTCAGTATTATCAGATCAGTGTGTCTTGTGCAACAGATTTGTACGTTTGGAAATTGTTGTACGGTACTTTGAGAAACCATGGCAGAAAATTCAACTACTCTAATCAGTTCTTACCTACAGAGTTGCAATCGCTCGGTCATTCAAGTTGAACCTGAGGCCTTCTTCTCGCCGTCGTCTGTGTGGATTTGCTGAGTGACCCAGTAAACACACGAAGCGCTCTCTTCTTTCACAAGCTACTTTAGACCATGTTAATCCACTAATCTCACTCTCGGTTAACATTTCATTGGTTGATTGGCTGTACGCTGTGTTTCTACGTAGACTCATGATGCAAAAAATAAGGTGAGGAGTTTAAAGTAACCCAGAAGAGAAACATAGATGGTGGTAGGTTTAATATGAGCCACTTAACGCAAAGGAAAATACCTGCTGCTCTGTGTCTGGCTTAGGGTTTTCTCAGTCCACAATGTTATTTTTGCTGTAAAGGTGCACTGTGAAACTTTTTGGTTAGAGGTCCATTACTTCTTGCTTTGAACTACAGTGAAAAAAGCAAGAAAAATGATCTGACAAAGCTTTTTTGCTGAAACATTATTTAAAAATTAAAAAAAACACGCTTTTGGACATCGGCCATCTGAGTGTGCTATGCATTTTTTCAGTTTTATTGTATTTAATGTGTTAATTTATAGACTTTGTGTTGGTAAAATGTGCTGTACAAATAAAGCTGGACTGGATTGAACATCTGTTTTAAAAAAAATATATTGTTGTAATTAAGATTATACAATAATTTAAATTTGTCTTAATTTGTATAATTGATTAAACAAGTTTTAACACAGGTTTAACCAATAATTGAGGTATAGTAAATTCAGATATCTATTTTTGAAGAAACTAAGACAAAATAAGTGCATAATTTTAGTAAAGTTGTCAAAGGTATCGAAAAGCAGATACTAATTGATTCTAAAACTAATAACGAAGCTAGATAGAGCAAGTATGGGAAAAAAATCATATTAACAGAACAACATTTGAGCTTTCTTGAACAGAATACTATTAACTATTATTAGAACAGTTTTTTTGTTTTTTTTTTTAACATACATATACATACAAAATACATACACTGACGTCATGTAAGGTCCTAGGTTAGTCAAGTTTTTAGTCACAGTTTTCACAATTGTGTCAAATCACACTTATATTTAATTTACACTGTAATTTCCCATTTAGGATATTACATTTTGTATATTATGCAAGAATAAGGGTGAAAAAAAAAATCAATATATAGCTCATTTCCAGTCACACTAGAACAAAAATGTAATTCCCTATAGCCTCTACACACAGTTTAAATGTGTTAAAATCATCCATAAAGTCAAACTAACTTTTGATTTCAGCTCCACATTAATAAAAACACCAGGGACAATGCTGAGGCTTCCTTGGACAGCATAAGGTGGGCCTAAATCCCTGCATGGGCCTGGCCAGATTAATGATTAGGGCGGATTAGGAGGAGGGTCAGGATTGGGATACTATACAGTCTCGAGTCTCACTCCAATGCTCCAATGTGCTCACAGCTACTCTAAAAGCACATGTGTTTTGTAAATGGAGACTGAATTTTAACCAGAGAACAAGAAAAGTGAACGGACATGACCCTATTTCCAAGAAGGCCACTTAAAGGTACGTAAACGCAGTATTGGTAATGTTATACTGTTATGCTCTTATTTAAAGCTGCACTATGTAATTTTACTGTTGGATTGTCTCCATGGAGAGATCCCACAGAGACAGGCATTAAATGTGTCTATGTAACTAGACAAGCAGGTTAAGTTACAGGTCAGATCTGTGCAGAGGTGACCGTACTCACAGTAAAAAAGCTAAATTTTTCAAGATATTTTGTGCTATTAAAACTTAGACTTAGACTTAAACAAACTTTACTGATCTAAAAGTGAAATTATTTGGGCACAGTAGCTCATTTATCATAATATAATAACAAAGACTAAAAACATATATTGTAATAATAAATTCTAAATAAGCAGCAAAAAAGAGAAAGAGACGGGTGTTAAAGAAGGTATAATTAAATAAATGTATATCTACAAGTCAAAATAAAATAGAAAAATAAGTAATAAAATATAAAATCTCCGCAAACAATTTAATAAATGCAAAATAGTTCTATATAATTCTTTACTCTGGGACATTTCAGGTAAAGCTAAGTCTCCATAGAAACACTCCTTTTCGAGAAATGTGCTTTTCTGTTGTTTACAATATGTATGTAGTATGTATATGATTATTTTTCTTGGTCCAAACGTGAAATAAAAACAAATAAATTGATCAAAAAGAAGCAGGTGACAGACCCTCCATCAGAAATGTTACACAATGTACCTTATCCTTCCACGTATTATGAGAAAAAAGTGTGAACTGTTAAGGAAAATTATAAAAGTGTTGAATGTGGAATACAACCAGATTATGTGATGCAAAAATTTGTGTTTTTTCGTTTTCTTTCCAGGCCAGAAAACAAAATGGACGAATGAAGTCACTCCATATCATATCATATTCATAATGTCGACAATGGGCTAAGCTTCTTAACACTTATGTATAGAGAATCGTACTACCAACCCCCCTGTTTCTCGCCCCCCCACTTGTGTACGGAAGGATAACCTGCTTTGCTCACCTCCTTCACCTATGTCCCACTTATAATCGCTCTCCGGATTTAAAAGGCAATGGCTGTTTTGCCCGTGAAATTCACCAAAACCAAACGGGACAAACTCGCCCAAGTGCTATGGATTCTCAATTGGATATCAGTAATAACGGGAGCTATCCTTTTCAGCCTGGGCCTTTTCCTTAAAGTGGAGATTAACAAGAGGAAAGAGCTGATGGCCGAGAGAGACATTCAGTATGTCCCAAATATGCTCATAGCTGTCGGACTCATCGCTTGCGCCATCAACTTCTTGGGTGGGAAAATTTGCTACGACTGCGTGGACACAACCAAATTCCTACGATGGAAGCTGATCATGCTCCCCTACATCGTTTGCACGTTTTTCTTTACCTCCTGCATCCTGGTGGGGGCGCTGATGTGCTACAGCATGCGGGGGGAGCTGGAGGAGTCTCTGGACCTTGGATTGTCAGCGGCGTTGAAGTTCTACAAGGATACAGACACGCCCGGGCGGTGCTTCCTGAAGAGGACTGTGGACTTGCTGCAGATAGAGTTTCACTGCTGTGGGAATAACGGGTACAAGGACTGGTTTCAAATCCAGTGGATCAGCAACCGCTACCTGGACATGTCCAGCAAGGAGGTGGTGGAGTAAGTCCTCGTGCATTTTGGGAGTTGTGGTCAAACTGAAAAATGTAGATTAAAAAAATAGTAGTTAGTTCATGGCTAAAAAGTAATATTTGCCCTCTTTACTTGGGCACTCTAGGCCCTAATTTACCCACACTTCAATCACTTATTCCAACATTATACCACACAAACTCTAGGACAGCACGGAGAAGTGTTTTCCCCAAGAACACAGAAAAAATCGTTGCTATTTCAGGGAAAACAAGGCTCTATTCATAAAAGTCAATTTGGAATATTTTAGGCCTCAGATACTGCTGCTTAACTGCATAGTGAAGTGTTCTATTTTGCTTGATCACAACGTACATCTTGCACCTTTTTTTTCTATAGTAGTGCACAGCCCGAAGAAGACTTACAGATTTCAAGTGTAGCCAGCGATAACTTTAGAAGTTGTCACTGGCTACACTACACTTCTTCGTGATGTCATGTGACCTGTGATGTCATTTTACGTGTAATGTCATGTGACCCTTGATGTCATTTGACCCATAATGTCATTTTACCCGTAATGTCATTTGACCTGTGATTGATGTCATGAGCCCAGTGATGTCATTTAACCATTTTTTTGTCCTAACAACATGAAACTTAGTGAAACTTGACACACTCATACCTTTAGGATGACACCCTCCGAATTTGAGATCAGTCGGATGAGTAATTCGAGAGTTATGCATAGAACAGACAAACAAACAAACAAACAAACCAAACAAACAAACACACACAGACAGACGTTCTTGGCATTAATAGACAGATGGACTGACTAAGACTAACTTCTGGATGTGATTAAAATAGTTTTATATATTATTTGAATTGTAATGTCACGTTTAAAATGTTCAAGATGTAGGTTAATGTGTGGCTCCGCTTTCCCAGTTAGGCCCCTAAACCTACCCAAAATAGTGGAAATAGGCTTTTGTGTATGTTATAATAAACACAGTTCATTTGTGTTGAGTTTTGTCAGTAAATAAAGGCAACACGGGCCAAACCGTAACACAACAGGCTGCCAGCTCAGGTTATGTCAAATAGGGCATGGCCTTGTGGTGCTTTGTGTCTTTTACCCATGAACCCTCTTCTCTTCTTGTGTAGCCGCTTCAGGAGCAACGTGGAGGGGAAGTACCTGCGGGACGGCGTGCCCTTCAGCTGCTGTAACGTGAACTCTCCGCGGCCGTGCATCCAGAGCCAGATCAGCAACAACTCCGCGCACTTCAACTACGACCATGTGACCGAGCAACTCAACCTGTGGCCCCGCGGCTGCAGACAGGCGCTGCTCGACCACTACACGCACATCATGCAGTCCATCGGCCTCACCGTGCTCGTCATCTGGGTGTTTGAGGTGAGGGTTAGGGCGAGGCTGTCAAGGGCAGTGACTTAAAGTGCGCTGTGTAACTCTGGCGGTGCTTTTTCAGTTAAAGTTTTTTTGTTTGTTCTAATCTAGGGCACCTTTGCATTCATGTTTTTTTTTTTTTAATGATTAATATTATGGAAAACGCTGTCATTTAAAAGCAAGGAGTAAGTGTTTGGCGCCCTCTGCTGGAAAGAGTGGGGAGTGAGGCTTTTTGAAAAGGCACAATAGCAGCATTGGTACATCACACTGGTAAATAAGACGTATGTAGATAATAAGATACGTGTGAATGAAACAAAAAAAAACTGTATTTCGGGTCCATACCAAGGGTTGTCTCAAATCAACTCTAAACCCCAGAATGGCATTGCCTTGTTACAATAAAAACACATTACGTTGTTACAATAAATGAAAATTGCAGAATAAAAAAGAGGTATATTTTGGAAATTGCAAAACATTTTTAATAATTGAGTAATGTCTAATAGAACGTATTCATCTTGTAGCTTTCTGTGCTGACCGGAGTGCGGTACCTCCAGACAGCTCTGGAGAACGTGCTGAGGCAGGGGGACCCGGAATCAGAGTCTGATGGCTGGCTTCTGGAGAACAGCTTCATGGAGACAGCTCGCTCCAACCTGAACATCATCAAGAACCTGGGCAAGTGCAACCAGGTTGACACGGCTAACAACGGAGACCCCAACATCAACGTGCCCTGTACTTCCAAAGCAACCTACGGCCCGGACAATGTACCACTACAACAACCAGCTGTGACCAGCTGACCACTGTAAATTTGAGACGCATCTATTTATTTCAATTTATTTGTCTACATTTATGATAAGAAATTCAACATAAGACATGTCCTGCTGATAGATTAGTTGACTAAAAAGGGGGTGTGGCAAAAGCTCTCAAAACTATTACTTATCTCTCTGTATCTGAACCAAACTGCACTCAGGACTGCACCTGCACGGGAGTTCATGCAAAAACACCTAGTTATATAAATAAAATGCATTTATGTAAAAAGGTAAAGTAACTCAAATTTCAGTCCCAAATCTTCAGCTAACTCACCCAATATATTCTCCTTTATGCTGCTGTCCCATATAAATATTTATAAGCTAAATAAAAGAATTAGTTGAAATGAGTAGAATCGACTAAAGCCTACAGCCCTAAAAGAAACATCATTATCAATTACAATTTGGCAATGTGCGGTTTAATACATAACAATGCCTTTTATTCAAACGGCTACCTGACCTTAGTTAACATCGCATCAAATGAATACTGTAATATCTATACTGTTTACAAACGTACTTTGTGTTAAAGCGCTGTTGGCTGTGGTTACATGAGAACAGGCAGGAGGAATGTGCCCTTTTTATCCGCCTTCTCTACATTCTAAAATGTGTTTGTATTATAGTGTTGGCAGTCATTTTTCATGCCAAGTTTGTAAACTAACATTGTTTTGAGAATACTTCCACAAACTGGAGACGTAAGAGGGAGCTGTGTATAGGTTTAGGTCTTTATTATTTTTCAGTTGCCTGGAAGTCATGACATGTTTGCAATTATGACGAAAACAAAACTCCAATGCTTGGAAAAAAGAAAGATTTGTGTGCAATCGTCAGCTTTTTACGTAAATAAATAAACTGACCAGAAGTGGAATAACCGAGTTATAATTGAGTTAATGCGTCCATACACCATGATCAAATCATAACAACAAGTGCTTCCCAATAATACATGCTGATGATACAGAGGTAAAGCACATCTCAACGTGTGATAGAAAGAATACATTAGCCTGGTCTCCAAGGATCAATAATAACCATGTGGTTACAGTACAGATTTCAGCCAAAATGGCACTTAATTCTGAAGCTCTTGAAAAATATTTCCAAACCTTTAACTGGCTTGCTATAAGCATTTATATAATAGAATTAACGTATGCTATTGCTCAAATCTGAATCAATTGTAACAGGCTAAAGCAGCAATAAATCTTTCAAAATGTAACATCAATTAACTTATAATATGACAAATCATATTTTCAAACATGGAGGACAATGCAGGAGATTCACAGCATCACGAAATACCAGAGATCAGAAAACAGGAACTGAAGGATGGGCGTGTATAATGCAGGTCTATATTTGAATGAGCCTCTTTGCAGAAAAGCTTTTTTAAAAAGGCAACTTGGGTTACCCTCCATTACTGCTGGGTCCTCCTCTGTCCAGCCTGATGTCTGGACCTCCTCTGGGGCAGATGGGGGCGGGTGCCTGGCCCTGTCTGACAGGAGCAGGGCTGTTGATTGGTGGTGTGTGTGTGCATCAGTGCATGTGCTCTGCAGCACTGGAGCAGCCTGTGCTCTATGGCTGTGGGACTCCTTTCTCCACATCAGTGGGACTCATCACAACATCTGCCACTCAAAAGCAAACATGACATTCACCACCTCCAGGCTGCGGGCGATCTCCTCCAGGATACAGTGCTGCTGCCACAGCTGCTTCAGCTTTTTATAGCGCTCTGGGCACAGGTGCAATGGGTTGCCTCTCCTACAAATACATTTTGTTTTTGAAAAAATGCCAACTGCAACTTGAGAAAGATTAAATAAATAATGTTTAAAAGAAATCTTACATAAGGTGAGGATCGGTCTCCCCATAGTCATCCAGATATGGCGCAGGATATGTGCTTCCTCTTGTTTTACTGGCCCTCAGGACAATTTCACATTCTCTTATTCTGCCAAAGGAATATCAGCAAAAATCAATACAGAGTAGGTTCACTTTCAAGAATCTGAGGTCTAAATTTGAATGGAGGGTGGGCCAAAATACAGTTGTGGGAGGCATGCAATTCTTGAACATTTGTACAAAATTATGCTGGCGATGATCAAATGTCTTTTACTGAACCATAGTGACTAAAATATTCTACATTTATTTGAATTTATTTGAAGGTGGATAGGCAAATAAAAACAGCATTTTGATCATTTAAAATACATATATTTTTTAAAGTTTGACTTACCCTTTCAGCTCCATTTTAAAATCTGAAAATGTTTTGATGTCACATGAACCCAACCCATTAGTATTCAGAGTTTAACCCACCTGAGAAACATGCCCACCCCAGCCCCACAGGTGGCAGCGTGGGCAGTGCAGGCTCCCACATCCTCTCCATCCATCTGACTCAAGCAGCAGGAGCTGAGGGAGCACAGCATGGCCCCACAGCACAGGCACAGGGTGGGGTGCTTCCTCTCGTCGTCCGTGGACTTTGGACATCTGACAACCAATAAATACTTAATACACATGACTAACGAGGAGCATTTCAAATTAAAAAAGGTCTCACTGAAAATGGCTGGCTTGGTTGAGGAGAGCGCTGTAATCATCAGGCAGGTCAATCAAACGATTTCTTCTCCTTGGGTATCTGCAGAATAATTGATAAATAAATTTAATAAATACATTGATATAATATATTGTAGAAAAAGAAAATATGCTTTGATTAAACGCTTTACCTCACTGTTTGTAGTTTGCCTTTTAGAGCTTTGGAAACAACAGGGCTCTCACTCCACCTAATGAATATATACAGTACAAACTTTAAAGTCCCACCATGTAATGTTTTAGCCAAAAAAAAAAACTAACTAAAACAGCTGAACCATCACCTAGAAGAGGGCCTACACATGTCTGTTGCCATTGAAAAAATATTGATTTAATAAAATGTCCCATCTTATAGCATAAAAACATAAAAATCTCCATGAATATAAAAAATCTTCTAAGTATGGTTTGAAATGTTTATTTCCATCCAGTTTAACGTGCCATAAAAAGTTACCCAATGTTGCTTTAATATTGTTTGTAGTGCAATATTTCCATTTTTGAAGCACCTTCTGTGTTACTGTGCTCTGTAAACAGAGAGTGCTGTGTAGCTATTCAGTTGCATTTGTGTGTTTCCAGTCTGTACTGCATTAAACAAAAAGAAAGATTTACCAGTGTTGTTAACCAGTATTGTTCTGACTTACCTCTGGAGCAGTGGCATGACAGTGTCTCGATGCTCCTGAAACAGCTGGAACACATTGGAGGGTAGTGCCAGGTAACTGCACAGTGGCTCCAATTGTCCCTGAGATGTAACTGTTCAAATAATACAGCATGGTTAAAGGGACGATTTTTATTTTCTGATCTATGTTATAAATAAGTTGTTTCCTCGTGACAAACATAAATGGGTTTTGTTTCATTCACACATGTTTAACACACAAAACCTGCATATTTAAGATGAGTTCTTCTCTCAAACTAAAAACTTGAGAAAACAAAACTCCATGTATGTTTTTTGTAATAACATTCTAACATGGCTTAAAGAGACCTTTACACCTACCTGCAGTTGTAAAGAGCTCCTCTGGCGGGTGCACTCCCGTAAGGCAGTTAAAGAAGAGCGCAGCACATCTCAGGAAAGGCTCGATCCCTCTTTTGATTCGCTCAGCCACAGCACTGCCGGACACCTCGGACACTGGTCTGAAGAACAAATCAACAAAAATAACAGAATAACAACGAATAATGGACTAATGATTGTACTAATAAGAAACGTCATACCTTTTGGTGTATTGTGACACCATAGAGTACCACTCTGCTGCTGCTTTAGCCTCCTCTGTATCATCTTCACCAGCCACAGCGGGGAAATCTGTGAAGTAAAACCACTGTGTGAGCATGGCGATGTTTACATGTGCAGTTATCAGATTATTCAAATGTCATGTAAACAGTTGCATCTGATCGGAGGAATTGGAGTTCAACATTCAATAGGAAAATTATCCAAAAATATGAAACTCATGAGACAAAGTTTGAAGTTATTTTAAAATGTATTGTATTTTTTCTTACAAATACAAAGTTTGCTGATTCTATTGATTGAATTCATTGATTAACTGACAAATGTTTTTATGATCAGATTTCTTTTGTGCATGTAAACACATACAAAAACCAGTTATCTGATTTCGACTTTAAATGTACCCAGTGTGTAAGTACCTGTGGAAATGAAGAGGACCTGCAGCATGTGGGCCATAGTCACCAGGTGGAGGATGTACAGGTGGTTATAGGCTGAGCTCACAGCAGAGGGCTGCAAGTCTACGGTCTCCTCCTGATACAGGGAGGGCACAGACAGCACCAGGCCCACCTAATGACATCAAATACAGATCATTATCATAACTGGAAGCTATAACTTTCACTCGTGATCCAAAACCTGAAATTAGAAACTTACTAAAAGATGGAAGAAGTCCACCTCCACAATTGAGGGTGTGTTTCTGCTCATGGCTGGAAGCAACACTGTAATACATCACACATTAGAAAAGGTTTTAAAATGACATTAACCTCTTGTAACCTCCTGCAATGATTATGCTTACCTCCTAACATGTCCGCAAAGTGCCTCTGGATCACAGCCTGAGAGCTCTTTATCCTCTGAGTAGCAGCAAACTGCACAATGGCCTTTAGACCCGCCAACTATTTAAAGAAAATATAATGTGCTTTTGTCAGCTATGTTGATTTTAATCTATGACACAAGTGGATCATTATTTCATATTTTGAGTGTACAGGGATGGGGAAAAGGAGGAATTTTCTGAACAATGGCATCTTGAATGGAGAAGAATAAAGATTACTCAAACATGCAACTTTGATTGGGTAAATGAGAAGGGAAAACAATTATAATATACCAAAGTTGTTATTTAAACAGACTCAATGTACAGTTCATTACAGTAACTGTTGAGTAATCAAGCCTCTTGCCTGGCGGTTTTGTAATGACCCAAACAGTGGCTTGCCCTCTTCTTGCAAAATATTCTCTGAAAAAAGACAAAACAAAAGAAACTCATGTTCACTTTTCCCAAGCAGACACATATGTTCTGTAAAGAGTTGTAAGTGGTACCTATGGCTTGGATAGTGAAGGCACAGGTGTTCCAGGTCATCAGGGGCACACGTGGACACAGCTCGTTGGGTGGGGTCTGCAGTCCAACTCTGTACACCGTGGTGGCACACACTACGATCATATCGCTGATGCTGTCTGAAAACCTCCTCCTAGAAGTCAACACAAATCCATTTAATATAGTGCACGTCTGAGAGTGAAGAAACTGACTGGGCAACGTACGGCTCCTGGACTCCATAGCTCAGAATAGATCTAAAATCAGGTTGGACCTCTCCACTGAAGCCTCTGTCCTCATCAGGGCTTTTATTATCTGTGCATATAATAACATACAGTGTGAGGAGACTTGTTATACAAAGAAAAAAAAACTATGTTCACTTACCATTATCCTGAGTGACAGACTTGAGTCCATTAACCCTGGCTCCTATGACTTGGATCCAGCGTGGCATTGTTAAATGTTGTCCAATTAACTCTGCATTTTCACTACACAAGAGACAAGCATTAAAGCCACTATAATCGTCATATGAAACATGGAAACATGCTGTGTGGACATACTAGTTGAATGTGAGCTGTTCCAGTGGGATGAGAGGGACTACAGTGTTACACAGAGACTTGCAGAGTGGACATAGGTATTCTCCATTCTCCAGGTCAAAAATCAGCTCTGCGTGTAGCCTGTTCCTCGTCGTGTTCTGCACCGCTTCAAAATATCTGAACAAAGTATATTATATATAAGTACATAATTATACCAGTTTACGAATCAACCCTTTAATAAACTGTTATATGTCTTGCAGTTACTTACTTCTGCCAGCATGTGGCGTGCATGACATGTCCACAGCTGCCGGTGTGAGTCCCCACTGCCAATTCAGGAGGCATTAAGAGTGGATAGGATGATCCATCTACAAAACCAGATATCATGTCAGATGTGAGCCACTGTATTAATTTATTATTTTACTAGGGTGAAAGTGAAAGCTCACTAACCATCTGTTGTCTGGGCTGCGGGGAGCTTGCCTCTGCACTGGGTGAGCACAGTGGACCTCTGCACACAGGCGGTCAGGACCATGGCTGGAGCCTGGGTGGTCACCTCCTGCTCCTCCTGACACAGGATACATGTCAGCACCTCCCTCTCCGCTGGGGTGGGCCCTCGATGGGGCCCGATGGCTACACAGAGCTCCATCTGATTGTTTGTAGAGCTTTATGAAAATAGACATGATATTTTTAGTTGGAACATTATATCATACATTATAAACTAATAAGTCTCCATGGACCTTGTATAATACATCAATTGGAAATCTAGCAATAGTCTTTAGCCTAAAACTTAAATGTCTAGATACAAGCTGGGAAGAAAAACTAGATAACAGCCAGCATCCACCATGAAACATCAACAGAAATTACCTTTCACTAGCAGTAACAGGCTCCCCCTGTAGGCCACTCTCGGGCATATTGTCATAGAGCATTTTGTTTGATTCAATGAAGTTTTTCTGCATCGCTGACATCTGGGCCATTATCTTCTGTCGGTGGAGTTTAGCAGCCTCAGCCTTCCTCTTCCTTTCAGCTTTCTCTTTGTCTTGAACACTCTGAAACAAAATATAAAAACTTAAAATGTAACTCTATTTTCTTACAAATGATTATTTTATAAGTAGCTCTACAAATGCTTCCTTTACCTCCTCAGGTTTAGCTGTCTCCACACTCATGGAAGCTGCCGGACTGGACTTTTCCCGAAGACACTTGACAATTTCAAACATCTGATAGGAAAACCATTTTTAAAAATTAATGCAGAATTGAAAAACTATAATGCTTCATTTTCATTTGTGAGCTTCCCACCTGTAACAACCATTTGATCATGTCCTTTTGCGCTTCGAGAGAGGGCACCGATTTAATCTTTGACAGCAATAGAAACACTGATTTGTCATGTTCTGAACCTATAACTAGAATAGAACAACAAACAAAAATATTTAGGTTAAAACATCCTGTATAAGCCTATATTTTGCTGTAACTCTAATGTTAAAGCCACTCACTGCGAGCCTTTAAACTGAAATCAAAGGTTACTTCTTCCACTGTGCTGTCTTCAAGCTGGGTCTTCTCTTCCAGCAAAGCCTGTCCTATGAGGTGCAGTGCCTACAAGCATTTTCAAAGTCAGTATAGCAATTACAAAGTAGAATTTCTGTTGCATTTTTAATATAAGTTCCAATTCACCCTCTGGATCATGGCCTCGGTCCAGTGGGTGGTCTTCTCCTCCGCGGCCTTTTGCAGAACTCGTCTGAGGATGTGGATGATGATGTCGCAGCAGAGCAGGCGCACCACACTGGCAAAGTCCGGGCAGAAGGCGGGGGGCAAAGGGGGGCGGAGAGCTGGGGATACAGACAGTAAGCAATTCATAAACTCTTGTGTACAGAATGAAAATACAACGCAAAAGGCAAAATGACCATCTGGGTCAAAACTGAAGTGTATGCACAGATTTATGCCAGCAAAAAAAAACTAATTTGTAGTAGGCTCTAAAACAGATCTGGGCATTGTACTTTACACATATTTTATCATTTTACCTCATGCATGGATTAAAACTGTATTGCTTTTGTTTTTTTAAACGATATTTTTTGAAAGGCAACCTAATTTTTTCATTGCTTAGTCATAACATACACTCTTATCAGTCTTACCAGCTCATCAAAACAATGCCATTTACTGCTTTTTTTAAAATAAAGAAATACAAATATTAATCAGAATTTAGTTTTCTGTTTCTCATGTGGCCCTTTCCAAAAAATTATTGCCCACCCCGCTCTAAAAGGTGGAATAAACTTGGTAAACTTAGTAACTTGGTATAAACTGTAATGCTATACACTGATTTTTGGTAATTGTAAGTCAAATAAAGAAATTATTAATTTAGTACAAATGATGGATAATTTAAACATAAAACATAATCTTAAAATTAATTTAAAAATATTTTTAGCTGTTTCATTTATTTATTTATTTAAAAGTTCAGAATCTGTGCATTTTTCAACAAGATATTTTTATTTTATTTTCAATCACCCAAATGGTAACTCACCTTTATCACTACCCTCTTGGGCTCTCCTTTTCTTCTGAGACTCTTCAGCCTGAAAGTGAAAAAACATATCATAAATAAGTGATTGTTTAATGATGTCTGTTGTTTAATAATATAAACTGATTTTATGTATCCAGACAGACATTACCTTGCTGTGCTGTGATCGTGAATAATGGTAGAAGAATGGGTTAAACTCTTCCAGACGCTCCTTTTTAACTTCATACAAGCCATGACCTGACACCCCTGGTTTTCTGAAAGAGCATCAAGATAAAATAAAGTACAATTCGATAAACACACAAAAAGTTAAGAATATTGTGTGCATACTTGAAGGTAGCAACTTTGGTAATAACACTCTCCAGTCCTGTTTCGTGGCTCTCCTAAAACATAAATCAGATAAGAGGTTATTCTCTCTGCCCACATGTATTGACAGAGTGCTTTAGAAGTGATTCATACATTTTCTGGAAGGCCTTTGACCAGACTGCTGTGGGCCATAGGCTCGATGCATAGCAGGTGGATGACCTCCCTCATGGTCACGTCTTCTTTGGTGACATGGCTAATCCCAGGAATATAGCGTTCACCTGGACAGAAGTGGTCACTGATATAGTATGATACGTTTAGTGGTGTTCTACGTAACTTTTCATATGGGGTGATCATCTGTTGGCTTTGACTGGAATGTTCCTACCAAGAATTTATTCAATTACGGCTGTTTCTATTACTCAAAAAAAAAAAGAATACTGAAAAACCTATTTTTCACCGTGAGTGTGAGAGGCGTCAGAGCAGAGGTGGGACCAAGTCGTCATTTTGCAAGTCTCAAGTAAGTCTCAAGTCTTTGACCTCAAGTCCAAGTCAAGTCTCGAGTCACTGGTCCATAAGTCCAAGTCAAGTCCAAGTCGTCTGCTTTAAGCTTCAAGTAATTTCAAGTCTTTCAACCAAAGTACTAAATATAGCTTAGATTTTTTGCAATTTTTATAACTTTAAAGATAAATTATAAATGAGTATTTATAGAATATATAAGAGTAGTAGAAATATAAATTTTTCCTTTTCAAATATCTTGACAAGATCTTAGAGTGAATCATTACAGTCAGAATAGAAATAATTCAGATTTAAAAGTTCTTCTCAAGTCTTCTCAAGTCATAGGCCTCAAGTCCAATTCAAGTCCCAAGTCAATGACCTTCAAGTCCAAGTCAAGTCCCAAGTCTTAGTCCATTTTATCAAGTGAAGTCTCAAGTCCTAAAAATAGTGACTCAAGTCTGACTCGAGTCCAAGTCACGACTTGCAGGTCCCCATCTCTTGATCAGAGCACCTTTAAATAAGCTGAATATGGAAACTCAAATAAATGCATTACCAACTATGACAATCAGGAGGTAGAGCATTTCCTCTGTCAAACGATTGAGGTGAATCAGTTCATCCTGCAAACATAAAAACTTTATTATTATTCTGTATATCCTGTAAACTTCAACATCATTTGAAATATGTGAAATTACAAACCTGATCTCTTCCTGAATGACTCCCATTAAACAAATCAAACAGTTCAAATCTTAATAGTATGAGCATGAGGAAGTGATTAGGCTCCATTTTGGAAGCAGCGATCTGGAATAATAAAGTTATAGACCAATGAGTGATTACTACACCATAATCAACTCTTATGTATTACTTCGAAATGACTAACTTGCAACATGAGGATGTCCTTGTCGTACATCTCATCTCTGCATTTCACATCTTGATAGTAATAAACCTGAAATCATGTTATTGTTACTATATAGATCACCAAGTAGGACAATTAGTAAAAAAAAAATAAAACAATGATTAGACTTTTTTTTGTATCATTTTCAAAAAAATTCAGAAAATAAAATAGTTCAGATAATATAAGTATGTTAAACAAAGAGTAGGTTCATTTGTGCAAACACCATGTCAAAAATGGGATTTAACTGGGACCTGGACTAGACCTGTACTAGACCAGGACTAGAAAAGACCAAGCCTACATTCTTAACTAAACTATGCAAACCAGTACAAGTAAGAACGAATAAGTATTTAAATATTGTATTTGGAGCATGTACGTTGAATTGCATTTCAAGCTTGTAACAACATTTGGGATGGCTGACCAGTATATTATAGAAGCTAAATCCATGTATTACCTGGCTGACCAAGGACAGTCCATTTCTCCTCCACATTTCAGCAGAGACTTGGGCAGCTAACACCACACAGCGTAGGGGCAACTCCACCAGCTGAGCAAAGTCATAACTCTCCTACAGGGGGCACAAAAAACCATTACCACTGGCCCTAAACATTGATATACAAAAAAGTGCATAATACTCAAGGTGCACGATGTAACTTCACTAATGGAGGGTTCACAAACTACTGTTATACTTTTGCCTCCACAGTAAGGCATTAAACTTTTCTACCCCCCTGGAGCCAAGTAGGTGACACCACCAGGCCAAGTTACAAGTCAGATCTGTTGAGCGCTGACCTCTCTTGGTAAGAATGTGCTTTTAAATCTACCATCTGTACTTAGCCCGTCAAACCCACCCCTGTTGTATTCTCACGTATCATCACTAGTTGCTAACTAAGTTATATCTGTTTGAAAGTTCCGGTTTTGGCAGGCCAGGACATAAGAATACCAGTGTGTCTGAAAAAAGACCAGGTGAGGGTAATGCAAAACAGATGAATGCCATACTCTTGAAATGGCATCGCCTGGAAATTTCCGTCTCCATGTTAAATAGTGCATCATTTATATTATAAAATGTATTACCGTGACCATACTATAATCATACACATTTATTACTATACAGTAATACTCAATTTATAGTAAACATAGCTCATTAGCATCTGTAATGACTCGAACATTTTCTGATCTATGTTATAATGTTGTTAACTTATCAAAAACAAACCTGGAGTTGTGTTTTGTTTCATTCACACGTTTAACACATAAACCTTTCATAGGTTTGAGTTCTTCTCTCCAACGGAAAACACTCTATTCCACCTTGTGATGTCATGCAGAAATACAGGAAGTGCTCCACTGTGTTTTTAAACTCTCCATTTCCAGAACTTTCAGCTCTGGAATTGCCAATCTCTACTGAACTAAAGGTAAACGGTAGCTGTTAACTTGAAAAAATATCTCTTGATGACATCACAAGGTAGAACAGAGGATTTTGAGGTTTGGAGATGTAGACAGATTAATAATAAAGGATTACTCAAACATGTGTTAATGAAACAAACCACAAATGCAGGTATGTTCAATTTTGTGTAATATAGGACCTTTTGTTTGGCGATCACAGTTTAGCTAAATGTTTCCCACCAGTGCATGCAAATTATAGTATACAATAAATATTAAGTGCCGCCTTTCAAAAAAAACAACTATCTATATCTACACTGAACAATGCAATATTATATAGTAATTATGGTGACAGTACTTAATGTGACTTACAGGGTTTTGCAGTCGCTCAATTGCACCAGTTCTACACATAAGTACATAAAGACCTGCAAACATAAAAAATGCATTAAATTAACAAAATAATCATTAATAAATTCACATGTGAGCTTTAACGGTGCTTTCCCTACCAGCTAACAGCCTGGAAATGGGGAGGTGAATGCTGACTGGCTCCTGAGACACTTTGTAGGGGCGCACGTGGAGAATGTGTTTACACATGTAGTAATCTGAGGCCTCCCGACGAAACGGCTGATTAGTGCACTGCATCAGGGCTCTGTGGCACTCTTTAAAGGTGAGCAGCAAGATCTCCTCCTGGAAAAGTGGGTATAAGCAAATGTTAAGACAGGGAGGCAAGCACGACTGTTTTCAATAGCAGTAAATCAAACCGACGTCAGAGGAGCACCAGTCCTGAAACATGGTCAGAATGTGGCGCAGCTGGATCTGGAGAGAAAAGCCGGCCTCCCATTCAGGCTCCACGGCGATGTGCTGCCCGAACTGTCGCTTCACCTCCTCCATTCCCTTAGAAGAAAAGTAAACACAGATACTTAGGTGGAGGATTTCAGAACTGTGGAGATTAAAGGGGAAACTAAACTCAACTTTTTTCTGCTAAACTGTGTATATGGTGTAATAATAGTATTGTGTACTGTCCCAAGCCCTTTTTTTTTTGGCAATTTTAGTGCAAACAAGGTTTTTGCAGCTTTCAAAAAGTGTGAGCTGCCTCTATTGGTCACTGCAATTTGAAGTACTATCACACAGGACTGCCCTGACTTACAGTCAGG